>NC_137871.1:15390887-15560887 GCF_963924005.1 Protomyctophum bolini | reverse complement strand
ACTGAAGTGTAGAGCTGAGGAGCCGCACCCCTGCATTATTTTTTTCTGTATGCTGAGTACAGTAGTGCATCCCATTTATGCGGAGGTCGTTGTTGTATTGCGTCCCTTAATATAAACTGCGTTTTGGGATGCAAAATGCACCCTATTTTAATCTCTGGATAAATTATATCCATGAGTGTCCAAGGAACACTTGTGTCCTCGCCACAACCACTGCACTATAGTGACTCCTACTGGTTGGCAGAGGCACCTGTTCTGCTTGGAGGTGGTCCAGGGGAGATGCCGTGGACCTCTGCATGCATTACATTACACAACAAGTGCAGCTCCATTCTGTCAGGTGGAAACAAGCAGCTGGCGACTCCATGTGTGAGTCGGCAGTGACAGGGACCACAGGCAGCACAGAATATGTAAGGGGAATTGACAATGTCTAAATTAAGGAGAAAATAAGAAACGACTACAACAACCTTATCTTTTTGTGGTAGAACAATTCGAGTAAGAGGTCTAACCCAGACAGCGTATCACTTTTTCATTCAAACCGAATACGACAAGAGCAGTAATTTGATTTCTAGTGTCCTATTTGTCTGCAAAAATATTGAATATATTGCGAGTTGACATTGGCCAACTCTGTTGAATAAACTTTGTTCCCACCATTGTTTGGAGTCATACCTTGACAAAATAAAGCCAAAGTAGTGTAACATTGAGCTCTGTAAATTTGGCATCTGTGTTGGCTTAAGCCCATGCAGACAGAGACACGCGACTGGAATGTGAATCACAGTTGGCTTCAAAGGATTTAGGTAAACTCTGAAACAGTGCTTATTGCTCTCTGATCCACTTTTGTGTTAATGAAAAGCATGTCCTGAATCTGTCAAGGGAGATTAGGTGAATATCATTACTATTGTCCTTTTGCCAATGTAGATTCACTATATCCATAGGGATTATAGTCCAACCAATTCCGATGTGTATTACCGCTCCCTGCCAAAGAAATTCAGGAATGGTTGAGTTCATGATAAAGTCTCACATTTTAGTGACACCTGGGGTTGGGGGAGGAGGGGGTGAAGTGATCTTTACCTTCATTGTTAGACATTTATCATGAGGCATGCTTAATTGTCATCCGGAAGGTTGACAATTTCGCATATCTGTCTGTCCGTCCATCCATTTGTCGGTTCTGTGAACACGTGTAAACATATTTGGCATTTTTTACTATTTTGACAAACCTTTTAAATAGCCATCTACAAGCTCACAACGTGTCTATAGATCGGCTAGTTGAACTATTTTAAAATGTTTTTCAAGTAGTAAAACATGGCAAATACGTTTAGGTATAAGGGGTAAGGGGTGGCACAAAATAGGGCCCTAATCTCCTGATCAACTTGAAACTTTAGTCTGCACACACACTCCCAGCAGGCCAAGGAAGAACATTTTTAAAACCGGCCTCATGGTAGAGCTATAACGGGCTGCTTCACCTTTTGACTTAGAACTCTTGAACCATAGGTCAAACAATACAAAAGGTTATTTTCAATTCTGCGCTTTCTTTAAATTATACTTTTTGATACTGCTATTAGATGTTGTCACAAATCTATACACATTATCCCTGTGGTGGTCACATGATCAAGATGTATCTGTTATTATGCTATGCTTGAATTCCAAACTTTGCAGGCCCTGGCCTGGGTGTTGACAGTGTAATTTGGAGAAAACTGGCTCTTGCGGAAATTATGGAGAGTAAGTGGTGTAATGATTGTGGGAGATGTAGTGGTGCATTTATGCAGATTGATAGAATTGACTGCATAGAATTCAGTCAATCTGCACTTGAGAGAACAACTAAGATTCAACGAGGTGGGGGTTTGTGTGTGATGGAGAGAGTCAAAGAACTGTATCTGATCATCAAGGTATTATCTTCATGATATGACCTTCCAAATGACATCCGTGTTATCTACAAGCTACTATAGCCATCAATAACACTCTCTTAGTGATTGACAATTCCTATTATTGTAAATCATTTGTAACACTTTATACAGTAGGGATGTCCTTGACAATGGTCCGTCTACTGCTGTTTTGTGCATATGCATGAAGCAGTCATGACATTAGAAGCGCTTTCATGAACAAATACCATATTTTATTAAATGCCACTTTGCATAAATGTTTGCATATGAACAAATCTGCACATACTGTGCAAATGATGACTTCCTTATGAACTTCCTCCATGATGGACATACTGCAGGTTTTAGGACTTTGATCAGCATATTTGGAAAATCGAGGCATGCCAATATGCCTGTAAGTCCCTGGGGTCTAGTAGGATTATAGTAAATAATAAAGAAATCGGCGTAACATTTTGTAAAAAAACCCCAAAACAAACATATTTAGCCACTCTTTAGCCCCCCTGTCAAATATAGCTAAAATTGTTCAAACGTAAGAAAGCAGCAAATAAAAAACATTTAACACTCATCTTTTACTTTCTCTAATAAAAAACTAAAACATAAACCTAGGTTGAAAAAAACCCAAAGTTTTAATAAAGCTTTAATAATATTGTGCTGGCCCAATGGGCTTTTTTGCATTTTAGTAATTTAAAAGTACTTTACTAATTCAATATTATATTGAAAATTAGTACATTTGACATGTCCAATATACTGTATGCAAGTCTACATGCTTTAGTGTACAGCTAACTGAAAATTCAAAGTGGGTTACATAAGGGATATTTATGGCAACATTCTTCAGAATTAAAATAAACTAGGACAGGTCTTGATGGCATACGTATTATGTCAAGACTCAAGAGGAGTGATGTACTGTTATACAAGGTTAGATTGTTGAGCAGATCTGTCAGACTAAACAATATGACTACAGCCAATGTTTAGAGTTGAGAGTGACGTTCTCTGTAGTGAGTTCAGCATTTAGAAAACTCGACAAACAAACAAAACAAACAAAAAAAGAAACTAGTTGAGGATGCTGTCAGCTTAAAATAGAAAAATTCCAATTCAAACAGAGAATGCGAAACAGCCAATTATATGCTGTGTACGTTTTTTAAACGCATGGCAGGTCGTCTGAAGCCTATTATTGCACTCACTTTGAGACTGCTTGAGGCACGTCTACCATAATGAACATAGAAGTTGATGAAAAACACTTTTATTGAAGTCCTAAATCCGTCCACTGATGTTATGCTATACGTGTTGATCCAACAATTTTGTATTTATTCACAACTCGTAACTTGGTTAAATCTAAAAAAAAAAAAACTTTGTGGCCACAGTCTCAAAATATAAGACTGAGTAATAGTTGTATGAAAGTATTGCCATATGATGTGCAAGATGACCAAATCTACAGCCATACCCATATTATAATATAATTACTTGGAGAACAAAAGACGGAGTGATTATTCATTCTTCTACTACTTGGCGGTTTCTGAAGAGACTTTATGCACTCAAAATCGAGTAGTTTTTTGAGTAGTGACAGCCGCAAATGAGACTGTCAGGGTTACAGGAAGCCAAGTTAAAAATTCATAGAGCATTGATCCTTGCTCTCGAGCAAAGTGAAATACCACATATAAAGACAATATTGATGCGTCCAACACCTGATGTAGAATATACAAGTAGACTAAACTAAATACTGTAAGCCTGAGTGAGCACATGGAACATTGTTTGAGAGTGGGTGGTTGGGCAATAGACACAGTTTGCTCTCTAGCTATCAGCCAGTATTCAGTCCCGTCATGCAGATCTAGCATACAGTTTTTCAGTAACAGCTAATCATGCAAATGGGATCTGAGCACTACTTTTGAGTTCTAAGTGCACGTAAATGCATGCACACGCACACATGTGTGCGTGCACACACATATATGTACTGGCAAACCAGACTAAAATTACCATACAGTTATTGTTAATAGCAATTCCATGAAGTTATTGGACTACATAGGACATATATAATCATAAGCAAAAGTAATCTATAAAATAGCCATGCAATTCTGCAAGGTGTAATTTCCATTTCATGATGTGATTGCATGCAGTTGCTGACTGAAGTGAATTGAAATACTTGTTTATTTTTCTACCCGTCAATTGATTTTCTTATCACTAGCTGGACTGCATGTTTGGATTTCTTTCTTGCATTACCACAAATAGGGTATTTGTGGTAGTTATAATCCTTTTCAATATTTGATGTCCCGTGCATCTGAATCTGTGGCATAATCTGAGAATAAACCAATAGTGTAAACCATTAAAAAAATAACCATGGTACAGTTTTAAATTATAAAAATAGTACATGCAAAATAGCCATTGCCTTCGTATAATCGCAGCCTTGAAATGCTAATATCTTACGAGTCTCAGGAGTTTCTCTGACAGACACACATGAATAGTTTGATGTTTATGTAAATCATATCTTGCTGACAGATGTAACAGTGTCTTTGGAAACAAAGAGGAAACAGGAAAGGGGAAAGTGAGTAGAGAAGAGAATGTCTATTGTTACGACTGCTTGTGTCTCAAGCATCTGGCATCAAGCAGGAACAGCATGTCAACAGTAATCCAATGGTATTTGTATTGATCTACAGTACACACACGCATGCGAGCGCGTGCGCACACACACACACACACACACACACACACACACACACACACACACACACACACACACACACACACACACACACACACGCACAGAAAAATACAGAATATTACGCAAGCTCAAGTCAATACAAAGTCACCAAACTTTCAGGACTGCAAACTCAGAGGTTTCAACCATACAACAATTTAAAAACAAACGTTCAGCACTTGGTTTTTGGGGGAGTAGATAATCTTAAATGTCTTCCTTGCTATATTCGGGGGCTTTAAATTCCAATCAATGAAGTGAAATTAAACAGCATGTGAATGACTTTCAGCGCGAGTCGACTGAGTGGACTTGTTAGTGGGAACAGGGGCATGGTGACAAGACCGCTGCGCACTGACTGCTCCCTCGCTCTCCTCTCCCCATTTAATTTTCCAATCCACTTCCTCCACATAGTTAGGAGAAGTGAGTTTTGTTCTGGTTTGATACACCATCTAATGAGAGCTACTAAGAGCCTGTTGAAATCGTTCCCTAATAACACATTTTGAAGCATCCGCATGATGGATATTTTTTGCTCTATCTCTCCATTCAGGGTTTAATATATTCTTTCACTCACCTCATTTCTTTTCCCATACCTTGCTGTGTTTCTCTACTTTCTTTAAGTACGTTTCTGAGAAGAGATTTGGAACAATCATTGTACTCTGATTTCCACAAGCCGTGTATTCGGGGAATACAGTAGTCACTGCTTCCAAATGGATAAAAGTGCAAACAAACCTCAAAGGAATCTAAAACTATGCAACACTCTTATGTCGACCAAAGAAATAACTGCACACTGTGATATTTTAAAAGTGACTGGATGGATGTACGCGTAATTTCTTATTTCAAAATAGCCACAGACTTTAGCAGGTAACTGGAATTTGATCCAAAATTGGTCACATTTTGTGTTCAAATTCTATTTATAGCGGTATATACTCTATATGGGCATGTAGTGCATTATACAAATAATTAACTACTCATCATTATGCCCATTGAGATGCCCTATTGAACTGAATGGCACACAATGGCATAGTGAGCGGCAGCTCGTATTCAATTCTACTTGCTTCACACAGTTGAGTTATATTGCAACAAGAACAAGTGACCTGACCTGCACTGCAATATGCCATCTGTTTAAAACTCCTATGTGGATATAATGTTATTTGTTCCAATGATAAAGTGACCTCCCATCCACTTCCCTGGGCTGGTTTTTTTTGTTGCAGCTGGAACACTGGTTGGTATTCTGCTTTGAATTCCTCAATTGTGTCTGCACCTGTACGTTTGATTGGATCTGTGCAAATACATGTATATGCAAATTTGCCAGATATCAGTTCTTGCTCTGGGTGAAATGGGAAACAGTGGTTGCATTCTGAAGATCTTCCTGCACAGACTTTTACGCCCTACTCCTAAGAGAATTGCTTTTGGTGATCTATAAATTTCCAGTAAATCTCAGAGCCTGGGCTCCTCGTCTGACATTTCCAAGCTCCCACATAGAGCATTTTCAAGCAGGTAAAATCCATAATGTGTGTCAATGGTATCACACATGGTATTCACAGGAGGCCCTGTGCGAACTTAAGCGGCCAAGGATGCTGTGGAGAGGCTCATCTGAGGCAAAAATGTTTGTTCTTACCTTGTTGTCATACCTTTGCCCGAGGGCCTGTGTTCCTCCACGCCAGTTATTCCTCTATACCCCAGCACAGACAATCCAATGTTCCACTTTTTATACTTGCACAAAACTGTTTGCACCTGGCAAGACTGGATGTACTGTAGGCATATTTATAGGGATAAAAAAAGCATAGCCTATAGGGGTAGCTTACATGGTAGAGCACATACCATGTCGGCCCTTTGCTGCCTGTCTATATGAGCTGCCTCTTCTCCCCCCCCCTCTCTTCCCCTCTCCCTCTCTTAGCCATCTCTACTCACTGTCACTATCAAACATAACAAATGCTTTTACGCAAATTACGCACGCACGCACACACACACACACACACACACACACACACACACACATACAGGTACATGCTCTGACCATCTGACATTTCCAAGTTTTTGCTACGATACACTCACACATGTGTGCTTGTGTGTCTCTAAATAGAACAGGATTAGTAGATGTTTGATGAGCTTCTTTCTTTCCTTCCAGTTTGATTGCATGGCTCATGTACAGTATGCATGTTCAGTGAGAAATTGAGCCACATTGTAGTTAAACCCTAGCATCCCTATTCTGGGCTAAACATTAGTTAAACCCTAGCATCCCTATTCTGGGCTAAACATTAGTTAAACCCTAGCATCCCTATTCTGGGCTAAACATTTGCTGAAAATAGCTCACAATGCAACTCGTTGCACACTTGGGTAACACTTCCTATGAATCCCATTACCAGGTTTATAATGCATTAAAAAGCTCTTCTAATGCATTATAATCTGCGTATAACACAGTGCCCAACTTGACCAATGGCCTGCTGTGGAACATAGGAATGCATGGCCCACCCGGTTTAGAAATACCCATTGTATATCCGTTGTCAGTCTGTCTGTGACCCTTTCATGCCTATATATTGTACGGTTCAAGAGATACTTAAATACACCATAATTGTGAGTCTCTGCGACGGTATGAAATCCTGCATTTCATGTCAGTAACCCTTCATGTCAGTCAGTCCGTCCGTCAGTCAGTCACACCTCGTGACACACTCCATATATGGCCGTCTCTGTATATGAAGATCACGACACTGACCTCATCAAACCTTGGATAGCCATACATGGAGAAGACTGGATCATCACACCCTTAGATCTCCATATATGGAGCTGGCCTGTTCTGACATTCCATATGTTGATCCCACCCCACCCGTCCTTCCTCTTCGATGTCTCCCTTTTGACCATTCAAACTCTAGACGGGCCCTCCCCCAAGTCATTAGCGCAGCCACGTCCGGCAGTGGGCGAAAACTACAGTTCTCAACAGGCCCGAAAATGAAGGCCTGGCCCTAACTAGGCTGGCCCGAGGCCCCGCCTAGCCTACGCCTTTAGGGCGTCCTACTGGTTCATTATAACAGTGATTATAATGCATAGAAGGAGATGATACATTATATGTATGTTTGTAATGCATTATAGACGTGGGATGCATATCAAGTGTTACGCGAGCGTGTAGATGTATTTTCGGCAAATAGATTTTATGTAGAGCGGGAAAGAAGAGCGGACCAAGAACAGAGCCTACCCCGGTCACCTAAGTATTAGTTGAGCGTTTAAGTGGTTAATCACATTAATTATAAGTAAGTGATTCTAGAGAACTGTCAAAGGGTCTCAGATGATTTTCTTTTTCTTCACCAGAGCCCCCATTATTCTGTGTGAACAGAACAGCTCAGAAGTCTACTCGTTCTTATCATTCATGGTTTTCGGATTGAGATGTATTGCTGCTTTGACGTTCATTCTTGCAGAGGAAGACCTAATTGTATATGATCCCTCCTAAATGCCGTGATATTGCCACGTCTGTGCGTGCCTATGCATTCTGACAGCAGTGATCATTACTCTCTCAGTGATCTTTGCAATTAATCTACCTTGACATGATAATGTGTGCCTGTTCTATTTGAGGCGTCTGTGTTGAACCTTTGCTCAGTGGGATAGCTCTGTAGCATGTGTCTGGAACAGAAACAAGAGGCACATACTCTGACTGTGTACCAGTCTGTCAATACAATACAGGCTATTAAAAGCGCAGCACAGAATAGAACAGACCTGCAAGGTTTAGTGTATTCTGTCACCAAATTACCAAATTACTCCTGACAAGCAGAGGGAGAAATTACATGATTGATGAACAAAGTTATTTCCCTCTTGTAATTAATACACAACTAATGGGTCTCCATTTGTCTTCCATGCTACACATACAGTAATACAGAAATGGTAGTGGGGGGTGTACTGCACTGATCGAAAGGGCTCAAAATTACTTGCCGTTGTGAGAGATTGTGTTGCACAATAAGATTATGTTACCTCGTGGCTTGTCAGAAGCCCTTAGGGAAAGTGTAATGGGCCATGTAATGGATAAAGTAATGTATTGAGGGGCATGTGTTGACTTAACAACATTGATCTCAGGAATGCATATTGATTAATACAAAAGCAATGAGGTTTTATTGGAATGCCGTTATTCTGAAGGCAATGCCGTTTACAGTTTCTATAAATTTCCAACTGTAAGCAATGGTTAGTGGGTGGGCAGGCAGATAACATATTTCATCCGTTTAACAGGGTCATGTCCAATTGTACCATACATTATTGACCGGATAGAATAAGCTTTCTAAATCCAGAAAATATGGCAAACCTGTCTTAATTTGATTTGCATATTAGTCAGTTGATTGAAAGTGAACCCACCCTACCCACTATCTGTAGGTCAACTCATCGTAGCCATTAACAACAAATGCATGATTAGATGGATGGATAGACTGATAGATTAGAGTCAACGTAAGAGCACAAGCAAGAGGGAGAGATGGCAAGTGTGACTGATGAACAACACAACACAGCACCATTTCTCTCTGGATTAAATGCTTTGGGAAGCTGCCCTGAAGTGTGCCTGTGCATATCTTTAAGCCACATTAAGAGGAGGAGGGAGTCGCATTTGAGTTGCTGCTTGGCCAAATACAATGATAGGCCACATCTCACAGCTGGCGTTATAGGTCCACTCCAAAGGAAGCTATAGGAAGCCATTTCCAATAAATATTGTTTTTTATTGTTATTGTATATATATCTTTTTTTTTTTTCTGAAAGTATTGAGGTGACACTTTTTTTGCTTTGGAAAGCACAGAAGAGTGTGTGTGTGTGTGTGTGTGTGTGTGTGTGTGTGTGTGTGTGTGTGTGTGTGTGTGTGTGTGTGTGTGCCTGTGTGCCTGTGTGCCTGTGTGCCTGTGTTTAAGAGCAGGCATTTTGTGCACATGTGTACATGTTTGTTTGTCATCTTTCCGGAAGGCAGGTTTAAAACCACACTATGTCAGATACTGGACAGCTCTACTGTATAATTTGATGGGTCTGTGCACAGGCCGTGGCTGTGGTATGAGTCATTGATTACACATCAGCTTAGTATGCTGCAGTGCAGACCCCCACATTGGTGGAGAGGCAACCTGAAGCCCCCAATCAATAGCAACAGGGCTGTGTAGCTTTCCACGAGGTCCAGAGTGAAGGACTCCCCACTACTCCTCTGGGTCTGGGCCTAACCTTTCCCAAAGAGAGGTGATGAGGAAGCTCATCATTTCTAATGAGGAATTAGTGATCCGGGAAGAAGAAATGACTGTCAGCAGTCAGCACCACATCCAAGCATCCAAAAGGTGTCCAAGACTGGGAAGTGCCAAACAGTATCCATTAGGGACAAGGAAGATTTCCTTGATTTGCTTCAAGTGGCGGGCAGTGGGCTTTAACAGAATCACTGGGGGAAGTCACACTGATTAAATATATCTCTGTCCTTATCAGTCTTTTTCTACATTGTGAATTGGAGAAATTTGATATTGCTCCAAGCTGATCCAATTTGATCCACCTTGCAGCCCACTTGTAACTAAGGCTAGAACAAAGTGAGATGAAGAGCTATTAATGATTGTTCTGTCACGGGGACAGGCACTATATTTAAAAAATGGCATCAAACTTTAATCCCAAAAGAAATAGACTTATTATGAAATCAAACCAATATGCCCTATGTGACTTGACAATGCATTGCATGTGCGACAGATGAATCACAGCAATTGACAGTAACAGATTCACAGCTAATTAAAAACGTAATTGCATGCACTTTAGCCATTTAGAGGAAGATGAATGTGAAATCATTAGGCATCCTCTGAAAACCAGATGTTCATTAAATTATGACTATACGAATGTCATTGTTCAATAGATTTCAAGAATATGTTCTTACTGCAAAACTACTACTGTAATGGAGTGCTACAGGGTTGATGTCCTTTTGTAGGAACATTAGGTACGCGTATGTTAATAATATAATAATACAACTTTATTTGTATAGCACCTTTCATGACATGAAATGCAGCTCAAAGTGCTTTACAGAGCAATGGAGAAAAAATGAAAAGAAAAGCAAGGCATAAAACATTAAAATAATAGCAGTAATGCAATACAGTG
Source organism: Protomyctophum bolini (assembly GCF_963924005.1). NCBI lineage: Eukaryota > Metazoa > Chordata > Actinopteri > Myctophiformes > Myctophidae > Protomyctophum > Protomyctophum bolini. The sequence continues at coordinate 15,550,258 of NC_137871.1, read as the reverse complement.
AGGAAATGAATAACAAGGAATATAAAAGATCAACTAAAAGCAAGAGTGTAGAAGTATGTCTTGAGCCCTGCCTGTCGAAGGTATAGTGGGAGTTTGTTCCACGCCGTTGGCCCTTAGAAGCAGTCCTAACTGCTTGTTAGGATGTTACAGTAGGTACGTTAACATTTTTTGCTCAAGATAATCTTCACAAACAAAAATGTTTTTTTTTGCTGAGGTATTAACATAATGTAATTTATAAGTAAGTAAGTAGCCTTGCCGAGCCATGAGGCCCATAGGGCAGGAGCCTATCTCCTGTTTCTGTAGCGTGAGGCAGCTTGACGTACAAGTACACCCCCTGGACATGACGCTAGTATGTCGCAGGGATTTAATTTTTTTTTATTCTCAGCTAATGTTAACCACAAACCTTATTTTCACTGTGGTATAAAAAAGCATTGGGAATCTGCTGAGGGAACCCATTGTGAATTCACTTTTACGGCTACAAACTAGCACTAACTTCATCCTTTTAAAGCAGCATCTTTTTTCCAAGCCTGCAAAAAGAGACCATAATGTGCACCAAGACATTGAAGAAAATGGCACAGTAACACAGTCAACTGCTATTTTCTCCCTCTCCCTTCCGTTCTCTTTTGCTGGTAATGAATTTGATGTTAGAATCTGAAATTAGTAGCAGAATGAACCGGATGAATAATCTGAACAGAGAAACACGGTCGTGAGCAATGTTGCTTTTTTTATCAATAATTCTTTATAACCTGGCTATGCTTGGGTGTAATTTCCTTTTGACGCGCGGTAATCACAGTAGAGATAAGGCAACAACGTCCTCTTTGTTGCTCGGCCTCAGACAGATCCATCTCTGGAGAATGCTAACAATCATGCCTATGTTTCCCTCCCCCAATTAGCCCCCGCTGTGCAATTCATTGGGTTTGCTATAACAGTCCCTTAACAATACTTCCACAGACTAGTAATTACTCAGTTCTATGAGATAGGCACCGCTGTCTGCATTTTGCAGGATGTACATTCGGTATAAAAGATCCAAATATGTTTCCTGGTAATTGGTAATGAATATAAAATAGCCTGTATTCATAAATGATAAACAACGTGGAAAATGGCATCGTTCCAAACACCTGCATATTGCATCTACAAACAAAGCATGAGAACATCATGAGAACTAACTAGGCTCATATGGCAGCCACACAATCTCACAGTTTACTGCCAGGTGGCGAATTGACTCCTTCATATCTTTAGCAAGATTTCGGTGGCTTTTGGGATTAAAACAATAAAACATCATTGCATCTATCTTTGTGTCATTAAAGCTACGTTCTGATATTCAAAATGTCCTATTTGGAGTCGAAATCAATGGACCCGGGGTCAGTAGATGGTGAAAGATTCATGGTTTTATTTGTATGAGGCTAACATCTCACTATATTGTTGTATAAAATGTCCTGTACATTTTTTCATCTACAGCCTCCAGAGCTCTCTTTTCTGTACGTTGACAACTATGTTATTATTAGTCGCTGTCACACACCAGGAATCTGCTTCACCACGGTTTATATCCCTGATAAAAGCCATGCGGAGTCATTTCAATTTCTCTGGAAGGCTTAACAACAGACACTGACGCTTTTTACATTAGGTACATCTTCACTTGGCTATGGATTGGACTAATGGAAAGTGTACTTTCACTTTGCCTTGGGAAGAATGGGTCAAGGTAGCCTGGCAAGGAGAGATGGAGGGTGTGAGGATATCAGGAGCTGAAAGGGGAGAAAGAGAGTGGAGAAGGAAAGGAGTGAGGGAGGGAGATGGAGACAGGCAGGTACTTTTGTAGGCTTTTGACATTATTCGTGATATGGCACAAATCAGCGCAATTCAGCATTCTTAATTCAAATATTAAAACCATATTACACGTGTGTGTGTGTGTGTGTGTGTGTGTGTGTGTGTGTGTGTGTGTGTGTGTGTGTGTGTGTGTGTGTGTGTGTGTGTGCACACTGTATACTTTGAATTGAATTGTCTGTCTTTATGCTACAGCTTGGAAGGAGCCAGTTTAGGCAGTTTACAAAGCTAAAGCAGCAGCCTATCCAAGTCAGTTTTCCTTTGGCCATTTAAGAGGTGACTTTTCAGATGTATTCACTAGGTGGCAATCTAGTAACATAAAACATGGCACTTGCTGATAGCCCCCTCATACAGTGCATACTCACAGAGATTAAATTATATGGATTAACACGATTTGGCGCTTTCACAGCTGTATCACAATATATAATTTGACGTGTGGTATAAGAAAGGAAAAAACTACAAATTTAGTGATTATTTCAGAACAATATTGCTACTGTAGCCACACTTTGCTGATGCGCTGTCATTATTGTATTTCTGGAGGGATTGTAGGATGTGAGGACTTTTGGTAAATTGACCAATGTATATCTGTCCACCTGAAACTGCATTTCTTACACCGAGCAATTACAGAGAAGGACTTTGGCAGATCAAATGCAATCCCCTTCAGATAACAAAGCCATATGTACATGTTGACCAAAATCCAGACCAGTTGTGCTATTTCCAAACCGTGTCCAAATAAAAGAACGTCCTCGTACTGAAGAGCAATATCCATCAATTTGATAACAATGTTTTCGTAAATGTTGTCTCTATCTGGCTTATATGATTGAGTCTCCTTCTGGTCTAGTGCGCATCTGCAGGTCTCTGATTTTATCTCATTGTTTTTGTCTCTACTTCTCTCAGTATTTATATCCCTCCTGTCTGTTTTCTGCCTATCTCTGTCCTTCTCTTTTTTTTCTCTTCCTCTGTGACTGGGGGGAAATGACAGCGGCTAAAATCGGAGCTGGCAGCACTCATCCCAACTCTGCAGTAATTCATAAATAGTTGAAAGTCATCATTAAATACATACATTATGCACACCTAAATCGGACAAGACTTCACACATTGTGTATATGAACGAACAACGTATGAGGATGCCTTGTCATTTTCTGCTAAATAAATTGTAATAAAATGTGAGATAACGTGAGATAGCACATTTGCTGATGCAGCCCATTTTTACAGTATATATAATCATTGGCGTCATAACGGTCATATGCTTTTAAGATGTCAAAACCTAAAGTTTTGCCATAAATGATGGTTATGTAGTAACGCACGCACGCATGCATGGATGCAGTCTCTTCCCCTTTGAAGAGCACATGATATTTGTAGGGTGGAGCTGCTGGAGCATTCTCATCCTGTTCTTTGCGTTGGAGCTTTTAATTCATGGCACTGCCTCTTCTCCTCTCCTCACCCTTCATGATAATATATTTCCATCGGCTGAAAACAAGCAAAACACATCTGAGGCCTTTAATAATGTAGACATGAAAGCCACTTTGCTTCACCCGCACAATGCATCCAAAAATTAGTGTCAGACACATGCATCTTCTGAAATAGCTTGGCCGCCACACTGGACTGAAAAATAAATATGTCAAATATATTGGCATTGTTTATGAATAATGGATATTCTAATACACCGGTGGGTTGTATTGTATTGCAAAAGAGCAATATGAAATATACATCATCTAATTAGACGATGTTCTCGGACGCGGCACAGCCTGTTTTTGATCAATACGTAATAAGATCTAGTATCAATTAGGTGTGTGTGTGTGTGTGTGTGTGTGTGTGTGTGTGTGTGTGTTGGGGTGACTAGGGGAGCGATGGTGTGGGACATAACAACTAGCTTAGATTAGCTAGGCATAACTAAAATAAAATAAATGCCACTGTAGAATAGATTTAAGGGAATCAGGAGAAGCAATGACAATTGTCATTATTCTGTGGTTAGGTTAAGCCATAACAGTACATCCATGGTATTGAACTTATGTATAATATATATTACTGTTTATCACTTAAATGTGCTGTTATCTGTATGTACTGTATAAACAGCGCCCCCTGTTGGTACCCTAAACATAGGGACACAGGGACACCACCAGGGACGGACAAAGCTGGGCATTGGAGTGGCTGCACCCTATAACTCAATAACTGAGCAAAACTAGGTCAGAACCTAGAATATATATAGCTGGACTGTGTAGAGCTTTTCATTTGATGGGACTGGGCTGCACAGGTTCATCCAAACTTATCAAATATTTTTGGTGTGTTCCATAATCTGTAAGGGGGAAAAAAGTGCATTCAAGAAATGCCTGCAAGTAACACTCACTCACTCACTCACTCTCTCACTCACTCTGTCTCTAGCTGTCTTAGCTGCATGCAGAGACATGCAAAAAGTTTGAATTACTTACAAACAAAATGCATTTTACTTTGGATTGAAAAGACTAATGCAATAATGCATGTACCCGTTATCTGAGTACTTGGAGGGCAGTATATTACTTTGGTCATCTCTGGCAACAGTACAATGACGTCGGTACTACAGTATGATATTAGTTCCTTATTTGGCCATAAACTAAGGACACACACACACACACACACACACACACACACACACACACACACACACACACACACACACACAGACAGACAGACAGAGATTTCTGGAATGTATTGGCAGATTTTGGTACACACTGTGCTCCAAAAGTATTTTTCCAGTTGCTATTTTTAGGGGCAATAACAAGTGAAATTCTGTTACTGTAGAGCCCTGCAAATGACAAGAAAATGTTGGTTATTATTATAGACTACATCCTATAAGCCTGGCGGGAGTCTACAATAAGATGGTTAATTTTTAGGCCAACCGGACAACTGATCATCACTCAATTAGAGACAATTGTGTTTATAGGGCTGGCCCTACTGATGCGATCCCTGTACATGAAAATAAATCACAATCCGTTTAGGAATGATTCATTGAAATTTAAGTAATGATGTAATTAAAATATTGTAGATATTTCGTTTTTATTGTGTGTTTCAAAGTGCAGCAGGTCGGTCTGCAGTTAGCATATCATTTCTGTCCGGTAGAAGTTTAAAATTTTATCCCACGATTTTTGCAACCCATTTTTCTGTGTACACTTGTCTTCCTCTGCCAACCTGGGAGGGTGTGTGTGTGTGTGTGTGTGTGTGTGTGTGTGTGTGTGGGGGGGGGGGGGGGCAGCGGACTGACCTCATGCTTCCTTCTAGGCATGAGGAGTCCAAGCTGCTTCTTTTCACCTGACGGGGGGAGTTTCCCCGGCCGGACATAGCACGTGGAAGGAACACGTTATTCTGACCAGTTCCTTTCCCCTCCATCAGGCTGGCTTGGGGGAGGTAGTTTCGGTAGATGTTTTCTTAAAAATAGTTTGTAAATTAATGCCCTACTTTGTCATACTAGACAGTGTCACACAAAAAAACAGGTTTGAATAATTTAGATAATTTAAACAGTTTGAATAATTTCAGAAGGGGTCCGTGGCCAATTTTTTTTTTCCCGTTTCTTCTATCACAGCATGATGACGACTTGTGCCACCACTTGTGACCTCTGAACCACACTACTTGTGACCTCTGCTCTGAACCACACTACTTGTTAACTCTGAACCACACTACTTGGTCCATTAATATCAACTTCATCCTTTTGTATTTATCCAACCAATGTGCTTTACAACATAGCTGCTCACATTGACTGACACATTGACGCATATATACATCATTACAATCCAACGCACATTCCTCCATTGACGCGTGATTATGAATCCCACCACAGCTCTAGGATAGAGCCTTCTGATTGGCTCACAGGCAGGCATAGTTGTACTGGGGTTCGGGTTAATGTTAGTTTTAGGCATAGTTGCAAAAATGAGAACTGTCAATCACAGTGACTACTGGCCAATCACAGCGGGATTTGCAAAGAGCTGCGGTGGGATCAGGGGGGCAGTCAGACAGATATTTTGTGAAGCCACTGAGGAAATCGGGATTTCCTGAAAGTTCATATAATGGCCTGTTGTGGCGCTGTCATTGGGCCCAAAAAAACCCATAGCCCCATATAAGTCCATGTATTTGGGCCCAACTTCACCTAGACTGTATTACCTTAATAGTCATGAATACTTTCTGCTTCCAGTGACTAGTTTAAAGGTGATATAGGCAAGTTTTCAGCCAAAAATCAACATATTTATCTATCTATATTTGTGGCCTTATTCCCTCTATCTTCCCCTATATTTTGATGCTGAGCTGCTGCCCTGTAGACATACACTCTCCCTTTGTCTCCCTCTATGTGTTTGTATCTGTTTATATCCACTGTTGTTTATGTCGCGGGACGGAAGCGTCGTGTTGGGAGGAGGGTCTGTGTGGGGGGTGACGCGGAGTCTTAGCCAATTGCAGCGCGAGGCTGTGACTGTGTGTTCGACCCTATGGTTCGACCCAGCAGTATTATAATGAAAACGCAATGATGCGATTTCATTGCAACTTGCAATGAAATCGCATTGGTGAAACTAAGATATGGGGATAATATTATACTTGCAATTTGCAAGTATAATATTATCCCCATATCTTAGTTTCACCATTGTTCATGTGAAATAGTATGTTTATGATGTAATATGTAAGCCTGTTGAAATTATGAGAATCGCTATGTATAGCGCATGGTTTGGTGGTCCGGCCGGCTTGAAGCTTGCATTCAACCCGTGCTCGCCAACGGTGACAAGCCGTCGCTGATCATCATAGCGATGAATAACCGTGGACAAAGTAGTTCACATGAACGATGCTGTAGTGGCTGGGGCATTTGAGGGGCAATATGTTTTATATGCACGATTACAAATGAAAGATAATTGAATTGAGAGCCAGTGAGTCTGCTCCACTACTTCCTACTTCCTCATTTGCGGGACTCGTCGTGTCAGTCTTGTGATATTGTGATTACGCTACAGTTACCCTTAAAAAAACATGTCAACTCAATGTCATTGTTGTAACTATGATATCGATAGAAATTCATAATTTTTTAATGTCATATTTAGCCATACGAGCGCAATATCCATAGCGTCCCTCCCAGCAGCAACAACAACCCCATAGCCTGAAGTGACCTGGCTCAGCCAATAGAATGACGGGGGGAGGGGGGTGGAGCTAGATTTTAATTTGTTTGGAAACACTCGATCAATTCTGTGTACAAACACTGAAAACTTGCCTATATCACCTTTAAAGTCTCTTTTCTAATGTCATAATATTCTTTTTGGAAAATTAATTAAAAAAATGACCATGAAGTCGCGTATGTTCTGAGGGGCGTGGCTACCATTACAGTCTATGATCAGGATTCCCCACCCACTCGAGTCAAAATAAAAACCAACTAAGAAGAAGGGGGGAAGTACCGCCTCGTTGTCTGGGCCAGCCAATGGGCCAGCTGGGTCCAAACGGATCTAGAAAGATGGCGATTTACAATTCAAGGACTGACAATAACTAAAGTTGAACATCACGGTGACACACTACTCCCACCGATGAAGATAGAGACTCTTTTCTTTCTTTGGAGATATTTGGTTTTTACAGCGTCATAGAACAAAATATTCAGTGTGTCATGAAAGATTAGTAAAAACGTTACAAACGCTGGCAGTGGCTGCAGACTGTAGAGAAACTCTGAAGAGTGACAGACATACAGGTTTATACTCAACAGACTATATACTGATCTATAATAAAATGCTGAAAATAATGTATAGAAAGATTTACTATGGTTTTTTCTTCTTCAAAATCTGATATCATTTTGGAGATGAACTCCTCATACCACCAGTGATGGAATTAAACTTTAAGCTGTCCAGGCCGCACGTTCTATTCAGCCGATCGATGTATTGCAGTCAATGTTCGTCTCCACCACTCAATGCAGTAGATAAATCCTGAATAATCTGATAATCTATCAGTCCACTCATAACTAGGAGTCAGCTCGGTGCATGACTCTAGAACACGGAGGGAGAGTAATGGAAGATTGTGATGCGACCTATTCTGCTGCCGGTGGCGGAAGGCAGGCTATCTGTAACACCGGGGCGCTGTGTGTGTGTGTGTGTGTGTGTGTGTGTGTGTGTGTGTGGGAGAGTGAGATAGATATCAGTGTGTGTGTGTGTGTGTGTGTGTGTGTGTGTGTGTGTGTGTGTGTGTGTGTGTGTGTGAGATATCTGTGTGTGTGTGTGAGATATCTGTGTGTGTGTGTGTGTGTGTGTGTGTGTGTGAGATATCTGTGTGTGTGTGTGTGTGTGTGTGTGTGTGTGTGTGTGTGTGTGTGTGAGAGAGAGAGAGAGATATCGGGGGGGTGTGAGAGAGAGAGAGATATCTGTGTGTGTGTGTGTGTGTATGTCTGTGTCCATGCACATGTGCATGGAGGGAAGTCACCGAAGCAAAGACAGAGCATGCACTTGAATGATTGAGGTTACCCGGGTGACCTCATAAACCAAAACCCGTGGCAGTCTCCCAAGGTGAACGCTGAATTATGCCGTCATTAAAGGACAGCCCCAGTTGCCAAGGTTAGTATGTAAAGTATAATCATCTTCCTCCCCCTTCTTCCAGTTACTCATTAGTCCCCCTCATGGGCCAACAGAGATTATACCTTGAACTTGCTTGGCTATCGCTATGTGCCCGCTGGGAATGATCCCGCTATGGGCCATTTATATCCCGTCCTAATATCACTAGCCTACAGTTCTGCAGGTGTAGTGTGTGTGTGTGTGTGTGTGTGTGTGTGTGTGTGTGTGTGTCAGTGTCGTCTGGCCCCCACCCGCCACACAGATCATCGGGTTTGTCCCATAAAAAATGAGAAATGCTTTGACTTACGGTCGCATTATGTCCCAATTTATAAAAGAACCACTGGGAAGAGGCCTACTGGCGTTGCATCAATTTGTTAGAATTAGGACCATTTGTTTTGTTTCCCAGGGCTCACAGTGCTGATTCAAATCCTCCCCACTGAATGCTCTCGCCACCGTGCTAAGTGCAATAACGCTGCTGCACATCTAAATGTCAAATGTGGCTTCACTTCACACGTGTCAAGGACTATTCATGGTAAGGAACTTAGCAATCAAAAGCTTATTGCAATTTGCAATCAAGTCTGGACAATCAACAGGCTCTTCATCACATTTCTATGCATACAGGGCACCTTAGTTCAATCAAATCCTGGAGTCTAACCAAAGAGGAAATCCCATGCTGCAAAATTGCCATTCACTACTGTACTTTCACTTTTATCTATTTATCACTATTTATTTGACCAGAAAACCATGATACAGAAACAAGCAGCATATTGTTTTTTATAAAGGGTTGATACGGTATAAGTTATAACTGCTCAAATGAGCACATGTCTTGTCTGTAATTAAGAAAAGTGTTTTGGTAATGCAATTGTCTTGAATATTTGGACCATATTAGTAGGCATATGAGAAGAGTTATTAAATACTGCACCAGTGATTTGAACCAGACTGTTTATGTTTGGATAAAGTGATCATGTTTGTCCACTTCCCCATTACTCCAGCCAATTGCCTGCTAATGTTAGTGTGGGATGCTGAGAGAGGGTATTCATTTCAAAATTGGCAGCAACACTGAACATACTTTCAAGCTACAAGTGTTTCTGTTTGGATCTACAGCTGCTAAATGTAACATTCTGAATTGTCGAGATTGATGTGCCTCCTTTGAATACTGTTGTATAACATTGCCAATGTACACAGCCCTTGCAGGCACATTTTTACACTCTCGGTTGTATTGCACAGTTGCAGACAATGTTATTCATAACAATATTGACAATAGAATAGAATATTTACTTAAGTTTATAGGTAAATATATGTGCATCTTGATAATTGTAAAGGTGTACGTGGGATGAAAGCCTTATTAGTAGATCTAAATTATTTTCCAATAAGATCAAAGCGGTTATTATTCTTTCAGAACTGTGGTGGGTGTGTGTGTGTGTGTGTGTGTGTGTGTGTGTGCGTGTGTGTGTGTGTGTGTGTGTGTGTGTGTGTGGGGGGGGGGGGATAACAGGCAGAAACGTGGTGTACTGTTACTGTTGAAAATCTCATCTTGTGATGTGTTCTTTATTCTTTCAAGTGGATTCAAGCTGATTGACATGAGGCAAAGACTGGCCTTTTCCCACTCACAATTATTTTTCATGTGTGGGCATTTGAACAAGAACATACACTTTGTAGTTTGCAGTGGTTGGCCTTCAACATGCTAAATATAAAATGATCTATCAACAAATAACATTTGCATATACAAGCACTTTTGGCAGCAGCATGTATACACATTATAATACATGACTGATCATGTGTCAGTGTTGTGTTGTCTGTAGTTGCTGCTCAGGCCATTCACAATTTGGATGGGCCTATTTGCCAAAAAAAACATCATGAACAGATGAATGTAATGTTATTTGAACTCAGTTTGCTTTGTAGGTTGTCTATAATGAGAGGACTGGCTTTGTTCGCTCAACTACCAACATTACATTTAATACGGTTGCATAGTCCAAAGTTTGTGATGTGCAGTGCATTGCAGTGTCGATCTATCCCACATTTCAATCACATATTGAGGGGCTTCTAAACAACACACAGCCAAAGCACTTGCCACAAATTCTACAAAGAAACATAATGCGTTTCTCCACCAAATTGGTATAGATGATCTTGTGAGTCATGTGACAATGACTGTCAGACAGGGTTTTCATATTCAATACTGTTTGCTTCTATCTTGCTAAATTTGTCGGAATGACCCTATAGAGCACCGAAGTCCTGACGTAACCCTCTCATCCCCTCGATTCCCCTGGTTCACGGAAGTAATTTCTCTATGGAGAATAACATGGGCTCTTAAAATTGTTTGTGACCGTCAGTCACTCATATGATAGTCTACTTCTAGCAAAAATGTTACTAATTCAGCACCAGTAACAATAGCGTTTTCTCTCAGTCAGTTGATTCTTCATATCCATATGAGTGAAGTGGCCGGGGTGACATATTTATTTTTGATGACATCATCAAGATGTGTTTCACCATGTTAATGATCTTTTTCAGACCTCCAGTTGTAAGAAACACAGAACTTTTTTATTATTCCCACACAACAGCTCTAAGGTATATTAATGACATTAATTAATTACAAAATTAGTGGAATTCCCCTTTAATGCAGCAAGCCGCTTCCAAAAACAATACGCAGCAACATGTTGTGAGCCTGTAGCCTTCAGCGAGCTGGATTAATGCATGCTGGATTAACCAGCATGATTATTAGACCAGGAACCTTTCACTCCATTTTGGACTGTTGTTGCTATGTACAGTATATAGCAACATAATTATTTTTAAAAATAAATATTTGAAGTTTTTCAGAACATTTAGGTCAGGATTACATCATGAACACCACACACGCCTCGGCACTGAATGGCCAGTTTCATCTATTGGACTTCCATCATGCCAAGTGGCACTGGCAATTAACTCCAAATGTCCCGCAATTCATTTTAATATTTATTGACGACATCGTCACATGAACACATACTAGTAGCCTACTTACCTCTGACGAGGAAGGATATACTGAATGGTTGAAATAATAGCTATATGTGTCCAGAACAAAACCACACCCATGGGCATTCTGACAGACAGTGATATGATATTAATCCAAAAGACGGACTTCCCCTCATTAATCAATGAAGCTCTGATAAAAGAATAACTGATATTGTTTATCTGCAAAGGTGATTGAGCAATTGTTCAATAGAAAAGGCTTTTATAATATCCTTGCGAAGTTGTATAGCCTTTGGTCTTTAGGTTGAACTTAAATAAATAAATACATTTCTTTCTCATTATACCATAGAGTTGCATTATACGAGTGACGGCGACTCGCTTTTTGCCAAGATAAGCTGATCTACATGTTGCGCCCCTGACATGTTGTCTTGTAGATCTGTTCTTTTTGGAGCATGTCAATAACGTGAGACCTTAAAGATGGAGTGCCACAATTTGTATTTTTCCAGTTGTGTCTATGAGGTGACGGTACTTCATTAGACACTCTGGAGTAATTTTTATGTGCAATGGTTTATTAACCTTAGAGTATATATGAATAGAGACGGCACCCGGAGGAAACCCTGAGGAGAAATGGACATAGTGGCCGAATTTGGTATTGCAGTGTGGGCCCAAACACATGAACGCGCTGGTCCGTTGGCCAATGAAATAAACAGTATTATTATATATAAACAGTGACATCACATTATCAGCCCCTCCCCTAACCCCTTCCCCTTTATCATACAACTACAGCTGTGGGTGCGGCTTCAGGTTTAGGTGGATCACCACCCATCACCACCCACCAGGCAAACCAGGCATACTTAATGAACTGGTGGGGGTGCCCACATAAAAACATTTTAACAAATACTGTACACGTTTTTTTTTAATTATACCTCCTTATATAACAATAAGACCTGATGATCATGTTTTAGGGTGGAAAGAAATCACGGCACTCCATCTTTAAACCCTAACCACACCAAAGGGTTACCATGCAACTCCTTGGGTCCAAACGGTTGCAAGGAGTAACCGTCTTGACCCGTTGGTGTGGTTTGGGCCATTGAATTCCATGCGTTGAATCACTAGGGACGACACACTTCAACGTGTGTCAACGTGCAACAGGACATATCACACCACAGGGACAACGCTAAAACTGCCTCGACCCTTTGGTGTGGTTAGGGCTTAAAACGTCATCACGTTAGATTTCCCAGTTGCGTTTTTTTGGTGTAAAATGGGGCGTGGAACAATGCAAATGAACTTCTTGAATGCGCCGATTTTACGGCAGCTGGCAGCCGTAAGTGAAATATCTGCAAATACCGGGGTCCATAGGCACCCCTTTATGAATTGCACATTGATTTTTGCGTATAGAAAATACACCCTCCTTTTAGTCACTTCATGTACACCTGGGTGTAAATGTCCTTAGTGAATCGGAAGCAGGGCTTCCAGCTTTTGAACTTCCCCCGGAAGTTTGACGTTTTTTATTACTTTTTTCTGCTTCTGCCAAATACAGCACTCTCAAGGAGAGCCACAAATGAAAAAAGTACAGTATGTCATGGTCAAACTATTTCCAACTGCAACTTCCTTGTGTCCTGCCGTTTACAACCAACCACGACTGACACAGCCCAGCTGCGTAGAACACCCAGCCTGGCGAAGACCTTCGCTCCGTCCTTTTCTAGTTTCACTTTGCACCAAATCTCCTTTCTGAAAATATCTCTTTGCCGAAATAAGCTATCTGCAATGCGTTATGACTTCAGAGCTTGTAGATATGCTAGTCCCATTTTCTTAGCCCCAGGATTGGGAAGCGAGGGTTCATCTGGTTAAATGTATATTCATTCATGTCACAAGCCGGATACGTTTTGTATATCAGAGTTCAAGTATTGACCACAAAAGATATTAGAATTCAACATATTCGCCTTTGAGCATAGGCTGACTGATGGCATTATTTTATTAATGATTTAGAGCTGAACTTTGCATTGTGCTGACACCAGAGATGGGGTAGCTAAGCTGTGAATTAAGCCCCAAATCCCTTCGATTCCTCCTGGCTGGCAGTCTGCACATCACCATTACTTATTCTCCAGAAATAAAAAAGGGACTTCCAGTGTAGTTGCGTAGCGGCCCTCTCAACATACACCATATCCTCCAAGTCCTTCCTACGGTACCTGTTATAATCCTGCATAATGGAAAAGAGGAATGTCACCTTATGTGTAAGAGAGAGACAGCTGATATCTCTCTGCGAAGTGGGCCAGCGGGGAAAAAAGTCATTTAGCACAAGTGCAGATCACATTTAATTAGACGAGAGGATTTAAATTGCCATGCATCAAACGCTGTGGAAGACCAAAATGGAAAGAACTTGGGCCATGGGCCAGATTCCATGAGCTTCTCCATAACCCATCAAAATCCCTTGAGCTACAGGGGTCAATAAGTCAGAACACAGCTGCCTTAATTAAAGATGACCATAGCCGTGAGACGACCAGAATATGAATGACTTATTACCTGGATTCCAACCAAATAAAATACAAATGTAACAAAGCCAGGATGAATATACAAATCAGCAATATGAGTTTCAACACAGTTTCTAGAAGTTGTAGTAGTTTAAAAGTAGTAGTGTGGATTTATGCGCCACCGGATTACTTTTGTAAGTGGCATGATAATCATTGGATTGTCCTGTAGAGTCATTAGCTCTAAGTCATCACAGACTCTATAGGGGGTCTCATCTTTCATGTAAAATAGCTTTGATGTTTCTAGTTCACGAGTCTGTTTTGCATGTTCTAACTGTAAGTATAGCAAGGTAATTTTTGACGCTTGTTAACCTTGTTAAGTCAGAGTGGGCGATTGTTTGCACCAATTATCTGCAACCTATTGTTGAGGAGCTATTTTACTTTCATTATGCTTCGCCGAGGCATCAATAATAGCCGCACAGCTGTCAGAGTCCATTAAGACACATCTACATAGGGATGGGAGCAAATATTCATAGGTATATCAGTTTTCATGGAACAGCTCTGTGAGATGGATTGGAATGACACAAAGATGAACTCCCTTTTGAATCCATTGTGAGATGGAAACTGCCATATTGGCTCAAGGTAAAATATCTCCCGCACATACTCATGCAGGACACACACACACACACACACACACACACACACACACACACACACACACACACACACACACACACACACTTATTTATATATTTTTCTGTCATATGGTAGCTTTGCTTCTGCAGAGGTGTTAGTGTCTGACAGCATATCTTAGCTTTCAAATATGCCATTGCGGGGACACTGCAGTAAATCGCAGATTCTGTGGGTATCTGGCTGTAGTTTATTAGTAGTTATTCTGACAAATAAACATTTTGTTTATGCCCCACACACTAAGTTACAGCTGCCTAGTGTTGAACTAGCATCGGCAAGCTGCCTGTGGCTATTCCAATCATTAACTTACTACCATGAAGCACACAATGACAGAGGAGTGTAAATGAATACAGTATTAAAACCAAGCTCATACAATTATTCTGACAAATATTTCATGTCAGCTCCGCAATACAGCCTTAATGCAGTTACCCCAAGCATTCCTAGGCAAGCATAAAGCAAAATGTGTGCCATGATGTTTCATCATGGAGGCATTAATGCTCTGCACAATTAAAAATAATTTCCCTCATCGTTTCTGAGTCACATCTGCAACATACGGAAGACAACGGTCCCTATGTGGAGACTGAGTTAGCACACACTGGAATTATCGCCTTCATGGCATCATTGCCTCCAGCAGTTTCTGCAACAAGAGCAAAGCACTTGATAGTCTCATGATTGCGGCATATTGCTTTGCATACACATGGCCTCAATTGCACCATTAAGACCATATGTAATATAGCAGGCCTACACATGTAACAAAATTAATATTCAAAGCCCTATTGCCTTTATTGTCTGTGCTCAGCAGAAAAGGGGAGGAAAAAAAGAACGAAAATTAATGCTGTGCTCCAATGTTACACTGGGATGAATCCCAGTTGGGGGCGGTATCGTTAGCGTGACCGAATATCCCAGCCCAGATCCAGATGTCCCAGGATGGAAACACTGGTATTGACCATCGCAACGGTGCCGTATAGAGACCAAGCTTCCCTGTGGGGCCCGGATGAGTAAGGAGATGTCATGTCTACTCCCCTAAGTGTTAATGGACCCCCTGCCTAAAACCATCTCCGAGTCACCATCTACCCTCCAGCTGAGGTCTCAGAACCCACCCCCAAGCTTTAGAGACCCCATTACCATGTTCACCTCCTATTGTGTCTCATAGAAGCATAGCTGAGTGAGTGTACTGTAGCTCACCACACACAAAGTGAATGGTGGAGATTCCATCAGCTTCATGATGCATGTATGTAGGGATCCACACGTATTTCCAATGACGCATTAGTCCGACAACGTGGCTTTGCGTGCGGTTAGGGACAGGGTCAGGATCCACATGTACAGTAGAATGATCATCTTGGTCATTGCTGTGTGTGTGTGTGTGTAGAGGCCGTCAGGTAATCATAAGGTCATCTGTTCGACCATCCAGTCTATGTGTCGAAGTGTCCCCCCTAAGCACAATACTTAATCCCTAACTACTCCCTGGGTACTGTGTTAATAGCGCCCAGTCGCCCACTGCTCCTAATAGTTATGATAGGTAAATGCACAAGAGGACAAATTTCACATACTGTGTGTGCAAATGTACAGCAACAAATAACCCAAAGACTGTACGTGTGTATGGCTGTAATGCACATACTGTAACTCGAGAACCGTTCACTCCACCGACTTCCAATTCAACACGCGCGTTCCACATCCCCACAGGGAGTGCAGTGCCAGTCAGTCGGACCCACGGTTGTCCAGAACGGCCACAAAAGGCCTCTGCACAGGGCCCCTGCCCAGGGTCCATATATGGAGCTGGCCTGTTTTGACATCACAACACTCCATATTCAGGCATGCCTGACACAGAACTCCATATATAGGAATAAAGGGACACAGGGAGACGGATACAGAAATCTCCATATATGGGCATAAAAGGGACACAGACAGATGGGTGGAACGGGTACTCTGACACGGGTACAACGGGTATTGCATAGCCGGGTGGGGGCATGGAACCATAGTTACTGACTCGGTGCTCTACAGCAGGGCACCGGTCTAGTAATTATTATTTATTATTATTTTCATTACAACCTCTAAAATGTTCTAAATACTCTAAACATTCTAAACAAAGGGTTTATTTGAAAGTATTTCAATCAATTCCATGGGGCAATATGGTTGATCCAATCACACTTGAAAAATGTCGCTACAAAGATTTCACTTATACTTCCGCTAAGACTATACAATTGTCAGTCTATGCCATTTCCACCTGTGATATGACCGATTATGCGATTTTATGTAATAACACTGTCTTTTGAGCAGTCTATACTGATCATTTCCATAAATATCCAACCATCCATTCTCAAGATACTTTGCTAACCAGGCAAGTTTGAGCAAACATATCTTTATGCTAAGTGTATGAATGTGTACAGTGCAGTGTGTCACCTGAAATGATGAGATAAATAATCTTCACAAAACATCAACATTGCGTATAGCAGCTGTTGAAGAGTGGAGGAGAATGCCAGCCTGGTCTGTGTCTTCTCCTCCCACTCGGTGTCATTTACATAGCCAAACATATTTCCTGAAAAAATTACCTTTTTATGGTATGCCTCAATATAATATTATTTAATATAGTTATAGTGTGATATGAAGTAATAATTGAATAATGTGTATGACTGTGGTACTGTAATATCTAACCTGTTTGTTATGTTGTCTCCCTGACAACCAACCAACTAGTGACTTCCCATACTGTACGTTCTGTTCTCACTCACTTTTCTTTGAAATAGATAAAGATGCCTTCTTTGTCCTCCATCCCAATTACTGCCATTATTCCATTACATACTATGACATTATTCCATATTATGGCTATTATGACACACACACACACACACACACACACACACACACACACATACACACACACACACACACACACTACGTGAATGATAGTATAGATATTAGGAATGGGACAGTTAATCGGTTTAACTGTAATGAACCAAAATTCATATTAAAATAAGAAAATAACATAATATTAATGGAATTGAATATAATCTATAATTGTTTCTCATTCAATCATTTACAATACAAACGATATAAAAATAATAATTGAAGAGAAGAAAACAACATTACAGAATGAGATATAGACGGTCTGACCTTTTTACATTGATATGACATCATATAGACGTTAACCGCCTGCAGTCCAAAGGTTCAACATTCAACGTTCAACATTCAAATGTTACTGTAATATCATTCATTTACTGTATACTAATATCACTCAGTAAAAAGAAATGCACTACGTGTTAGTGGATGTTCTCCCTAGTGATCTCATCTTACATGATCCATGTTCAACAGTGCCACACCGATAATGGCTTAGGTTATCTTGCAGGATTTAAAAATACTGGAGCGGTGCCCGTGGGGCCTCTACAGATCTTTGTCAGGCATGCCCAAATATGGAGTCTGGCCGGGCAGAGGCCTTTTTTGGCCGGGCAGAGGCCTTTTGTGGCGGTTCTGGACAACCGTGAGTCCGACCGACCCAACACCGGGCACTGCTCTCCCTATGGGGGTGTGGAACGTGTGTGTCGAATTTGAAGTCAGTGGGGTGAAAGGTTCTTGAGTTACAGTATGTGGATTACAGAAGTACAGACATACAGTACAGAGACTTGGTAGTGGCAGAGACTTGGCAGTGGCAGGAGAACAAAAGACATTTAGTCAGGTTTTAGCCACCTACAGTAATTGTAATTGGGAAGGAACTTCAGGAATTGGCAGACCCAGTCCCATAATTACAGAGCTCAAAAGATTTTCTAGTTGGCCCTGTCTTCTCTATCACATTCTCTTGCCTTTTAACACGACTTAAAAGTGTCTATAGAGAGTTCAGTATTTTTCTGAGATCAATAAGTCAAAACCCAAACAAGCACCAAGGCACTAACCTGACGCTGCCAGATCCAAGAGCTTGCTACACAAATTTGTTTCACAGCTTATTGGGATCTGGGATCTCGGAAGCAAATTCCATGACGGGGCTGTTCCTTTTTTTCAAGATACTTGGTAGATGATTGGATGGGACCGTCTGTCTATCACCGTGTGGGCGTGCAAACACAACCAATCATATTGACGTGTCTATATAGCTTCACATCCGGTTTCGCACATATCCCGCCCTTAGCTCACGCTGATTGGTTCGAACCACAGAGCGGTTCGGTGTTAGCTCAACTCCCTGAGAGATCCCAGATGGTTGCTGTGTTGGGGAACATGGTTATTGGTTACCCAATACCGCCCCCATCTGGAGTCAGGTTACCAAGACACTGCATTGCCAAAAAAAAGCCTTTAATTTAAATGACCGTAGCGCCTATGCATTTCAACTCAGTCTTCTTCAGGATATATGAAACAACTTAAACAAGTGACAGCTCACAGATATAACAAGACAAGGCAATCAGTGCAACACAGGATAAATGACACAGATGTAGTTTACATTTTGTCGTCAGACGACGGCTGTTGGGGCAGCCGTCGTCTTGTCTAAAGGATTGTAGCTAATTTCATGAACACCTTTGATATGTCCAGACAAAAATTAGACAAGAGAGAGCAAACAACAATGAATTGGCTGAGAGTGCTTATTCATGAACGCAAGGACTCCCCTTTTTGTCTGTATACTGTATGATAATTTCCTTTTATCTTTTCCATAGAAGTGTATATTTGTGCGACTTTAAGTGTTCTGATGAATTGAAAATGGAGGATCCCGATTTTTGTGGATCATCGTAGCAGATTTTGTATTGACTTACTTTTGTTTGAACTTTAGCCATTCTACAAACTGTGAATACAATTTTCAATCAATCAATTAACCATAAGACCAATACAAAAACAAGTTAGACTTGTAATTTGTAATCAATAAATCATAACCCAAACTAGAAAGGTGTGCTCAGTCTAACGCAAATCTCTGCCAGGCGCATGCCCTACCTACCCCCTGTTCTGTTCTGTAGAGTTGTGGAAGGGATGTACAGTCTATAGTGTACATGACTAACATGATTACATCATAGTGTAACCAGAATAGACTTCTCTTTTCTCAGTTTGCACATCCTCAAATCCTTTTCGTTGCCATGTGCCACATTTTGTTCTGTGTTCTTTCATATTGTTTTGCTATACAGTAACCTACCTCTGCCAGATGTCTACAAAAACTTAAATTTAGTTTTGTGACAAGAATCATGTGCAAATGTCGGACGGACGCACACACACACACACACACACACACACACACACGCACATGCACACGCACACACACAGTATAGTATCGCAGTATACTGAGTATAGCAAAGTGTTTTAGTAAGGTGTTGTTGGGCAATCACGAGCTGTGAAACAGTTTCAATGCAAGTCTCTGGAACTCTACTGGAGGGCTCCACCAAGGACTGATTTAACTGATTTTTAGCTTCCTATTAATTGATAACATTATAATCATGACTTACGGATCATGGCTCCCGTTCGATAGGTAGCTCTTGGCTCGATTGGCTTTGCCTAGAACCTCATGATGATTCCAACATAAAGGAGGAGGCTGGAGGCATTTCTAGGCCTTTATCTCTGCCTAGATCGCTCTGGATGAACATGGCGACTATGTTTAGTGGCTTAATGACAGTGGTGCAGAGCGCTGTCTAGCACTTCGGCCCATAATCTCTGTACTGTAGGTGTTCAATTGAGTTGAGATATGGTGACCATTGTAGGCCATAGTCTTGATAAATTTCTCCACCAGGCTGAAGGCGTGGCCGAGGCCCAAGACTATGTTTTGCCAACTTGCTGCCTCACAAATGTTCTCTCCCTTCTTGCTCCTAAACTATGGAATGAACCTCCCATTGCAATCAGAACTGCAGACTCACTCCCAATCTTCCGCCATAGTCTGAAAACTCACCTCTTGAGAGTCCATCTTGCCGTAGCACTTGCACTAGCCTCGATGACCTTACAGGCGTATGCAAAGGATACATTTATGTCATTTAGAATGCATAATGTAGACATAGCACTCTATAGTGTATACTCAAGAGCATCTGCTAAATGCCTAAAGTGTAAATTGTGTTTGGCCTTCAGCGGTATCAACTCAATGATTTCTTCCTGCTGCCCATCAGACTTCACATACCTGCATATCAGTGCTGTCTGGTCAATATCGTTGACATTTCAGACAACTGAATATGCTGGACTTGAATGATGTCCATTTGCCGACTGACGATGTTTGTTGTCATGATGATCTGAGACAGTCTATGTGGAGAGTGGCGTATCTTACATTTTCTGTACACTCAAAGTTTTGTTTTTGAAGTACTGTATGAGAATAAATGCTCTTATATTTTAAATGAATGATTCCTTCATGTATTCACTGCCCGTGAATGGCTTTCCATGCCTTATCTCCCTATAGTTGCCACAAAACTAGCAGCAGTTGTGGAGCTTGGATATGTGATCCGTTTCTTAAAAGGAGATTTGCTCTGCTCTGATTTCTTCAGCAGTTCTGAAAACATTTACTTTCTCTCATCCCCAGCTATGGGTAATTTCAGCGAATGCAGCATGCTTGCCCTGGAAGTGTTACTTTTTGTTGTTCTTTGATAACTTCTTTATGCAGATCAATCATGTTAAATCCACAATTTTCATCAGATATATTTTTTTGGTGGGATTTGGAATACAGTACATAGCCTAGCAGGGAATCTTAAGACATGCATGGCCTGCAGGTTTGTCAAAAATGTGTCGAGGGCTATGATGCATAGCATGTTTTAATTGACTAAACTTTCTTTTTTCAATGTGGTGTATTGGCTACACATGTTTACAGTTGGATAATATAATAATCATTTTAGGCACAATGACATGATGAATGTAACGCTAACAACTAGAATAACTAGTATCACAGTCGTGTGCTTTCGCCCACAATTTGATGCAGACATTTTAGACAGACGGGCGCACAGACAGTTACAGACGTGTTGTGCCTTGCACTGTTAAAGAATAGAATAGAGTTCCTAATAGGACTATAGACGAATAACAGTCCAAATGTTATTCTGACCCCTCCATGAAAAGGCCTAGTCGTCCTGACCCCTTATTCATTATGGATATTAATTAGTGTGGACTTAAACTGTTATTCGTCTATAGTACTTTTTTGCTTGTGAAATTCTGTATGCTTGGCTATCGTGATGCTGATATACTATACAATCTGATTGCAGGTGGGCGTTGGAGGTGGTGGGGGTGGTTTCACCAAGTGTGAATTGTAGAGGTATGGTGTTTTGATTTTGACACGGAGATGGAAAGAGTTGACCTGTCTCGTGTGGCCAGATCTCCAAACTCTAATTTGAAATGGTGTGAGGGATGAGCAAGCAGCTCAGTCGTTGATGCGTGACAAAACCTTGATTGAGTGCTGATGGAACCGGAGTCTGTGTTTTTCCGACCCTGTGCAAACCACAATTAGATGTAACGATTTATATAACCGATACATATTATTAAAACATTGGCTGAGGTATTTGAAATGCACAACATACAGTAAACAAATATGACCCATATCAACAGCTTTTGTTGGCGGAACCCTACACACTTTATATGGTACTTCGACGTTCCCCAGGCTTTCTTTGTGCGAAAGAAAGCCTGGGATCCGAGGTTAACCTGTAATTAGTTTAAGACCAATATTGGTAGTGTAAATATAAGACTTATGTCCCAGCCCAAAACACGGTGAAATTAGTGCCAGCATGGACCACTGGCTTTAGTGTCAAAGTAAGATTTCAAATATTTAATTTGGGAATATTATTGGTTTTACCCAGATGTCATGTTAAACATTTAAACAGTCAATTTAACAACAATGTCTGCTCTATTCAAACAATGGCTCTGCAAAAACAGTTCCTTTGATGGAGGCTAGGTGGACAGAATAGACAAACCAGTCTCTCTAGTTTTCCAATTATGCAGATTTAGTCTTCTTGAAAGGAATTATTCAAAAATATTTGGTTCCAAAAATAATGAAAAAATACAATGGAGAAAAAAAGAAAAGAATATACGTACAGCCTTTTATCCCATGATTTTTGTAATACATTTATTTCACCCGGTGCCAATGACGATCTGCAATCCTGGGCGCTACTCTCCCTCTGCCAACCTGGGGACAGTCCCGAACATGCTTTCTTCAATGCATGAGAAGTTAAGGAGCTTCTTATCACCTTACAGGGGGAGGTTCCCTGGTAGGACATACTGTAGCATGTGGAACCAGTTCCTTTCCCCTCCATCAGGCTGACTGGCTAACCTGGGGAGGCAGTATAGAGACCAGGATTACTGCATGTTTTTTGTGAGGGTACCTACTACCTACCATATGGGACACGGGGAGAACATGCAAACCCCTATGGGGTGAGGCTTCCCCTTCCCATGTTTCTGGCAGAAGACCTTGACGGATGATTTTCCATTCTGCGCATATGCTCTATAATGCAATCATTTGATGGGGCAAGCCAACTGTCTTGAGGAAAGGTTTTCCCAATACTCTCACAAACATCACAAGTGAAAATCAACAGAGAAAACCTTTCCCAAACCTTACAGAAATCATTATAATCCACAAGATACGTATTAATCATGGTTTTGGCAACACAACTCCTTTCATCCATAATTTATATTCCACAGGAGAGTACACACACCCCTGGCAAGTGTTATGTCCCAATTACCATACACACCTAAGGAGCACTGTGGTCATGTGTTACTCTTTTCAGAAAGGATATGGCAAGTATGTGTTTAGCAATGATCTTTGGACATCTGTTAAATCAATAAATGTGTATGTTTCAACCGAGCTATTGTCTGTCATTCGTAACCTGAAGTAATTTAAATGTATATGAAATTAAATATATAACATGCAAACTGGATGTGAAAACAAACACCCTGAATACACACGTAGAGCATACGATCATTCAAATTGTTTGGTGACTGAAAAAGTGGTTAAGTGGGAAAAGCAGTCTGACTTTACCACAGGCTCCCTTTTAAAAGTGCTTGGTGAGTTGGTGTGTCATACAGATGTGCAGTTTGAGAACGTCACATTGGTAATTCATTAGATTGTTGGTTTATTGAATAGAGTGAATAAAACATGCATTTTTTAAAAACCTTCAGGAAAAGATCAGGAAAGCGTGAATAGTTGGAATGGTGCAGCTGTAAGATAATATTTTTTATAGTATCTTTAATATCATAATCCAAATCCCATCCATAACGTTAACTACTCTTTCTGGAGAATGGAGATGTGGGATGTCAGATCCATGGAAAGGAGATGGCAATTAAAGTATGTAATTAATCTCCACTGGCGAGCTGTTGGCTAGGGTTGGTCGTACCGGGGAATGTCTGTTATCAATCTTTTTCTGTTGTGTTGTTTATCCGCTTTAACCCATTCTGACCGGGCACCCATTTTGGTGTTAGCATCATGTTATGCTTTACCTATTGAAAAATAGCAGATCTACAAGCTCATATCGCGCCACCGAGTGGCGCGATACGAGCTTGTAGGTCTGCTATTTTTGAAAAATTCAAAGAACGACTGACATTTTTAGAATCTGATCTCAGGTCAGAATGGGTTCATCAGACCAGTGTGTGTCCAGTGGAAAACCTCGTATGAATCTGATCTCAGGTCAGAATGGGTTAAATAGCACAGCACGTTTGCAAGTTGTACCTGAGTGAGTGAGAGGATGATCAGTAAGTGTGTGTGGGTCTTGTGTAGTGATCTTGTGCCACGGGTGTGCTTACATGGGCAATCCGTAATATAAAGCACCTGTGTGTTGCAATATAATATCAATACTTGGCGCCAGTCTATGGAGAATGTGTTGCAAGAGGAAGTGTATAACAGTATCAGTTGTTTTGTTTGCCCCACCCCTAATACAGATCCATAACTGTGGTCCATAATCCTGGTTCTGTTTGAAAGCGTCATAGTTTGTCAGTGGTCTCCAAGAATTATAGCATAAGAAATATTATAGATATCTCTTACTTTTATAGAGATACATTAAAATGGGGCCACATTGCAATGATGTCTTCCTCCTCTTATTCTTGTGGCCAGCCACTCTGACCACAATTGTCTGCCTACTGCCTATGATATAATTGCCAGCTTTAGCCTACGCCGGTATTATGAGATATTTTTTGCCCAGCTGTGAGCAGTTTGTGTAGTAAGAAAATGATGGAAGTTAACCATCCTGCTGCAGTCAGATGTACCCAGTCTGTCCAACTAACCCAGAACTACCCAGTTCATTCCCTCTCTCTGCAGTCTGTGCACATCACTAATGGAATAATTACGGTATAACATATTACAGACAGGTAAAACAAGAATATCACAACTGAAAAGTGAGAATCGTTTCCACTGTGAAAGAAAAAGAGTTTCAGCTATAATCATCAGTATCACACTGAGACAGACACACACACAGTCTCACACAGACACAATCACACACAGACAGACACACACACACACACACACACACACACACACACACACACACACACACACACACACACACACACACACACACACACACAGGTGAGAGGTATATATATTTACCCTCTCAATAAATAGAAGGTTAAGGAATCCATGAGTGCTGTTTGTTGTGTTACTCGACAACTGTGCACCTGACGCAAGCTGTGCTGAAAGCTGTCCATGTGCTACATTTGTGTCTGCTAATGTTCAACTTTAAATGTTTTTTTCTTCATGAAAACGGTGCTATTGAGTGAGATACAGCCTGACTTCCGTCACTTATTCATGCACCGCCACCATTCACACAACATATGCTCCGATTTCATAGCGCTCTGATATCACTTCTTTTATGAACATTTCCATTTGTATCTTTTGAAATGCATGCAAATGAATGCTAATTCATCCTGTGTGTATAAACTTGTTTTTGTACATATTTTTGTATATGCGTGTTGAATAGTCCAGAATACCCTACCAGAGAAGGTAGAACCATCACACTGCAAAGGTCAAGGTCAAGTTGATTTGTATGTCCCAAACTGGACAATTCATTTTACAGCAGATGACAAAAAACCGTAAAAACCCAGTTCATACTGTAAAATACATAAACAAGAACAGACATTTGTACATTATCACAAGTTACAGATACCGTAGTATTACATTAAAATATAAAGTGCAACTACAACCAAAGTGCAACCAAGTGCGGCTACAACTGCATCCTCACCCCTGAAACTAAACAGCAGCTATCTCCACCTGCTTCTCTTGTTGATGGCACGAATATACATGAGAATTTGCAGCTATTGTTTTTGGTTGCATGAGTCTTTAACCATTGGCCGGAAGGCAGGAATTCATATTCCCAGTTTAGGGGGAGAGAGCTGTCTGCTCTAATTGATGATGCTTTTTTGAGCACCTGCTTGTCATATATGACTCAGACAGCTGAATTTTACCCCCACACTCTTGCTATCCCCCTTAACAACCCTGCTAAGGGCTCAATGAAGGCCCTGTAGAGTGTAGAACAACATCATAAATGATTCATCCACCTGAAATTTGGCTACCTTCCTTAAACAGAAGAGGCGCTGCTGACCTTTCTTACACACCATTTCAGTATTGAATTTCAGACGATTGTCGATAATGGAACTGAGATATTTATAAGTGGTTAACAAATCCACTGTTTGGCCATTTAGGACACTACTCTGAGGAGCTAGTGGACGTCGTTGAAAATGAATGCATCAATTTAGTCTTTGTGACATTAAGTTGTAGAAATGCCTCTTCACACCAAGAGACAAAATCATCAACAACTGGGCTGCCTGTGGCTGACTTTACTATCACCCAAAAGACTAATAATGACAGAATCATCTGCAAATTAAATGATGTGTCTGTCATCATTTTGACTTCTCAATCATTAGTGTACAGGATATATAAGAGGGGTGAGCTGGCGGATGATGTTAATTCAAGCCATTGCATGTTATTATGGCGGTGTGGCTCTGCTCATGTGATATCGGATGATCTGCGTACCGAGACGCAGGTCTGATATCACATTTGATATCTCTGCTTAACCTCTGGACTAAGAACTACAGGGAGGAGGCCGGGGAGGTGGAGGAAAATTTCCGCTCATACGCCGTACGAGCTGCTTTGACAGCTCAGCATGAAGAATGAGAAGAGAGCTGAGACTGCTTAAGAAGGCCGCCTGAATTGTACTCAGTGCAGCCAAAGGAAGCTGACTCCCGACGTCTTTCCGGCTCTTTAGACAGCTGGTGGATGGAAAAGAAGCTCCACCCACGTGGCAGGGTGCCGCGTCGGCCAGATTCCCGGAAAAGCTTGCCCCAGCGGCAACCTTCCGCGTGGGTGGAGCTTATTTTCCATCCACCAGCTGTCTTAAAAGCCGGAAAGACGTCAGGAATCAGCTTCCTTTGGCCGCGCCTGTCAGCTCAAGTGTGCCCATGCTGACTGTGGGTATGAGATAGCTCGTAGTGAATGAGTGAGAAGGGAGATGGCCTGGAGAGGCAGCAGATTTAAAGAGGCAGTATAGATCACTAGGGAGAATGAATGTGGGGGGGGAACCGTGAACAACAGTATAAACCATCTGCCTTCCGTGCCACAATGAACTAACGCTACGCTTGAAGAAGGGAAGCGTTCAATCGCCCTGCCCAAACCCACACTGGGCAAGACCTGGCCCGTTGAGTGTCCCCTCCCCTAAACGGGTAGTACTGGAATTTGATGGAAGGATTTACAGAGCTTAAACAAGAAAATATATGGAAAAGAAGTCCTGCCATAGACATTTGCTGTTTACCGTATATATCTTTTTGAATATAAATAAATAACGATTTTTTTGTTTGTTTTCTGTTGCAAAGGCTATATTGTCATCCAAAGCAAACCCTGCCCAACTACATTTTAGAGCATGCCATTTATTTTGTTAGCTTCGGCCTACTGCAGGTGCTTGAATGCTAGGCAATATGGTGCAATGTTGAGTACAGGTCTACAGGCCTGCCAAAGTGTGCCTGCATTATTGGTATTGATGGTATTGTTATCTGTCATTAGCCTGATTGAAGCAATATTTATGTGGATGGATAACAGAATAATATTTCCCCACAATCAATGCTTTTTTATGGTTTATAAAAAAAACGGCTGCCGCTCCCTCTTGACTTTCTATTAATCGCACACACCAGAGATGTTTGTTTGACAACGATGGGAAGTCAGAAAGCCGAAAAGTAGCAATGGGAAGTACAGTGCAGTATCAAGTCATTTTTAACAGATGGTATGTCAACCAATTTTCTGCATCAGACACGCACACAATCGCGTACACACACACACACACACACACACACACACACACACACACACACACACACTTCAAAATTGTAAGTTAGCTGGCCCATTTCCAACAAAATTATTAGTCATTCTTTAATCAGCAAGAAACCATCTGGTGAATGAGGCCAAGGGAGATATGTTAAGATAAGAGATAAGTTATTGTTATATACACATACCTACGCAGTCATTCAGTAACCAGAAAAAATAAAATAAAAGGATGATGAAGATCATGATAATCAAGTAGCAGGGTATACGTTTCAGTAGGCTACTGTAATTGTTCAGGGAACAAAAACATTGCTGTGTTTGTAAAATGCTTAAAGCATTTTCCTCTCATCATAATGATATTCAGATGGTCCTTTGGCTTGCGTGTCATTAATGCTACACCGTGCAAAATACATGTTTCTTGACCATAGCAACGATCTGCACGATTCTGCTGCCATCAAAGGCAAGTGAATAGAAGCCATAGAGTAAAGGTCAGTGATGACATGATTCCTTTTGTCATTCTCAGGTTAAATCAATGGCAAATTTTTATTTTATGTCACATCAGTATGTGTTGGCCCCGATGAAATATGTCAAAGATGCTACATTCTGTAGGGCATATCATGCATTATGGTTTTACCTGACTGCAGGGCACCTCATAATGATCTGTCTAACTTAGTAATAAGTGTGGAAAATACCGTAGCTAAACTCACTCAGTTTGAATCAGGGATCATGATGGCATGTCAGCCAACTTTCTCTCCATCCGACAGACAGACTAGGAAAAAAAGGAAAAGACTAATACTAGAGTTTGGCACAACAAAATTAAATCGATGTGCTGCAAAACTCGAATTGATGTCCCAGGAATTATGCCCCAGGAATTTGTGACAATTGCCAATGCAATCAATGTAAAGTTCGTCAAGGTGTCCCAGTCATTTCAGCCTCTAGAACGACCAGCTTTCCTGTACCTGCTCCCACAATATATTCATTGGGAACCGAATACTAATAAAAAAGACATGAAAACAGAGAGAGAAGGTGCACGGGGCAGGTTTGATCCATTTCAGCACCACAGAGGCACAGGCACTGACAGAGCGTGGGCTGGGCTAACTGCTGATCAGATTCAGTAGTAATAAATAGATTACTTTTTAGATGACCTGTCAGTAATAACGTTTCAAAATGACGTTCTCCTCTGTGACATTTGCACAACCGCGCCAATAGTACTTGCCACCCAGTCAGAAACTTACACTGTACATTTTACATACGGTATCTCAATAAAGTTATAGTGTGCACATCGAAAACCAAGGGATCAAGAAACAATGTGTGGTATTTTATTACATTTTTCCTGTACTGATTTTTTGACAAAGGACAGTCATTTCAATACTGTGTTTATTCATAATATTATGCTTGTCCAGGTGGCTCTCATAGACCTGAATGCATTCCACGTTCGGCCCAGATAGTCTCCCAGTTTTCTTTGGACAGCACAGTAATTTAAAAACTGCCTGCTCCCATGAGATTTGCTTTGGGCGGGTCTTGCAGAATCCAAATCTCAATTGCAGGGCTCTAGTGAGTATAACTTAAGTTATCATTGTTTGCATAGGAGTACAACTAATAAAAATAACTAGCCACCATCTTGCAATGGGATCACACCAGCCTCAATGCCAAATTGGTATGTACTGTACAGTGCAATGACCAGGGGCATAAAGTGGGGGAGCTAATAGCCCCTACCCTGAGTAATGGGTAGTTGCAGACACTGTCTTGACACCAGGCTGTGACTGGTCAATCTGAACATGTTTTCAATGATAAATGTCCAATCAAATATAGTGTTTACATGCACATGTAAATAAAAGTCTTAGGGCTCTATCTTCGTCCATGCTAAACCCCTTATCCCTAAACTTCTTTGCCTTTTTTTTAACCATTTTGCAAAACATTTTTGAATAGTTAAAATGGCCAGTCTACAAGCTCACAACGTGTCAATGTAGATTGGCTAGTTGAACTATTCAAAAATGTTTTTCAAAATGGTAAAAAAAAGGCGAAGAAGTTTAGGGATAAGGGCTTTAGCGGTGACGAAAATGGAGCCCATGGTCTGTAAACCCACTAATGCCTAGATGGCGCTATTCCCCTGGTTCATGGGGTAATTAAGTAAGCCTTGCTGAGCCATGAGGCCCATAGGGCAGGAGCCTATCTCCCGTTTCTGTAGCGTGACCCAGTTTGATGTACACCCCCTGGATATGATGCATGTCCCTGTATGTCGCAGGGACTTACCCCCAATTCAACCCTTGATGTCTTCGGTATGACCCAGCTGGGTATCGAACCCTGACCTCCCAGTCTCAGGGCGGACACTCTTAACCACAAGCCCTCTGAGCTTGTTAGTTGTGTAGTAATAGAATATTGTCTCGACTACTATTGCCTCATCAATTACTGATTGATCCAGAATTCCACAACAGTATAAACAACTGATAATGTGAAAACAATACCAGACACGCTGTCATAGCTTGTAAAAATGTTTACTTAGTAGGTCATTGCAAGACTTGGCATGATAACATACTGCATTATTGATAACATACAGCAATGCATGTTTCATTGAAGTGGCAGGTGAAATTGTTAGCCACCTGTTTAATAAAGAATATTTAAATTATAATTAGTTGTGATACAAAATTAAGAAACAATTCTCCAGTTTACACTTTTCCCGTGTAAATAATGGAAGGTTCAGCAGACTCACTATAATCTTTCCATCATAAGTAATTTGCCATCATGTCTACTTGTCTAGCTATTTTAAATGGGTCCATCTTTTGAATAGCCTTTAATGCTAAAGTACAGTATTTTCCTTTTTCACCTTTTGGATATTGCAATTCCATCTGAAAGAGGTCTAAGTTCTTGGTCCACACGGCAACAAACGATGTATGTCCTTGTGTCGATCAGCTCGCAGAACTGAGTTTCAAGTGTCTTGCAGTGAATATCATCAGACATTTTGCTCAATGTGATGGACAAGCACAAAAACACAAGTGACAATAGCGTAAAAAAGGTGTAAAAGCAAAAAAAAGTTTCCATGGCAACAACGGAAGGCTTTGACACCTGTGGGCTTGGAATGATGAAGAGGGAGAGAGTGCATTTATTCAAAGGAATAAAGGGCTTCGTGTGTCTCTCTTGGCCTTGCGCAACGTGAATAGGGCTATACCACTAGAAGGTTTGTGGCAAAATGTTTGATTACAAAATGAATCATAGCTCCTACAATAATGTTGTATTACTGGAAGACAAATAAAACTGATTCTGATTCTATGGGTATTCTGAATAATCAACTACTTTAGTCTAAGGACTAAAAAAGTCCTTATGCACACCTACAGCGGACAGGTGCGTTGAAAAACTGGAACTAGAGATTTAGAGAATAATCAGACCCGTCTGAAGTGTACTGTACTGTACTGTACTGTACTGTACTGTACTGTACTGTACTGTACTGTACTGTACTGTACTGTACAAGCCCTGGCCTGTCTGTGTGTTAGGCTGTGCAACAGTGACACTTGGTGGTGAACAAACACTGTCTATAGGAGTGGTTGCAACACTCAAAATGGGATCCTGCACACTGTCTTCACTTGCAGAAATAGATTTATTGAGCAACGTTTGGGTCGTTCAGACCTTCATCAGACATCATGCCTAAACGACCGAAACGTTTCTCAATAAATCTATTTCTGCAAGTGAAGACAGTGTGCGGGGATCCCTTTTCTCTCTACTTCTCCAGTTGTTGTTTAAGTTACAAGGACCTGATGGCCTTTCGCCATTGATTTCATAGAGAGATTCAAAATAGTCTAGATATCAGAAGTACCAAAAGGTAGCACATCCAAAATTTCAAATCATTAATGGAGGATAAAATACTCACACTTCCTTCAATGCATGAGGAGGAGTGAGCAGACCACTTCTTATCGCCTGACAGGGGGAGGTTTCTGCGGTAGGACGTAGCGCGTGGAAGGAACACGTTATTCTAATCAGTTCTTTCCCCTCCACCGGGGACCAGTGGAGGGCCCCCCCCCGGCTGACCAGTATAGACACCAGGATAGAGACCAGGATTAGTGCATGTTTTTTGTGAGGGTACCTACTGTATTCTAGCCTAGGGGACACGGGGAGAACATGCTAACTCCACACAGACAATATTTATTGATTTATTACATTTCTTTTCACAGTTTAGATAAAATGTTACTTCAGTTTATAATGTTTTGTGGCATTGACGTACTTTAACCCATTTAGGCCTGACGTAAAAAAAAAAAGTCTTCTGAAAGAATATATGTTCAAAT
This sequence comes from Protomyctophum bolini, assembly GCF_963924005.1. NCBI lineage: Eukaryota > Metazoa > Chordata > Actinopteri > Myctophiformes > Myctophidae > Protomyctophum > Protomyctophum bolini. Next base: position 15,518,385 of record NC_137871.1, on the reverse strand, counting down.
TTCAAAGATGTGTGCCGCATTTTCATGATTTTTCAAAAATAGCAGACCTACAAGCTCGTAGCGCACCACTCGGCTGTCACGGGCAGTTGACAAACAGCTGGACTGGAAGTAACGGTTTTATATATATTGTACAAATGACATTTTTTGTAATTAACACTGGTTGAAAGAGTTTTAAATGTTTATTTGTATTTATTGAAACTGACGTTGCATTGGTACTGTATGTCTGTCACCTGTCTCCCCTCTGCAGTGCTGGCACTCCTCTCTAGATTGGAGGGTGCCAAGTACTGTAGAGGAGGAGGGGTGTTTGTTCCTGTCTGTATTATGTTTGGTCTTATTTATGTTAGGTTCTCTAAATGAGTTGGGCCTGTGAAATAGTTGAGTGTTTGTATATATATATATATGTATATATATATATATATATCTAGTATTCCTTTAATTTATATAGTAATGTAGAAGAATTACTCATAGGCTTAGTTAGCCGTGTGGCGAGTTAACTAATGACCACTTACTTAATTAGAGGATGGTTTGCCACACCTGTTTAAGAGCAGGATTGCTGCAGGTGGAGGCAGTTCAGTCTCACTTGAGGTTAGCTAAGAGACAACAGGGGAGAACTGCCAGCAGGGGAAAAGCCTGTACCAGTTCCTGCTTGTCTCTTGATTGTATATAGTTTTTCAAGTGTTTGTTTTGTTTTATTGTTGTTTTGGCCAGTATTAATTTTTTGTACTTTTTTTTTTTTTTGTCGCTGACTCGCACTGCACTTTCAAGGTAAATAAAAAGTACTTGTGGACCTGTCTACTCCCTGGAGCCTCCGGTCAACGGCCAGCATTATCACAGTGGCGCGCTATGAGCTTGTAGATCTGCTATTTTTCAATAGCTAAAGTATAACGTAATGCTTAAAACACCAAAAGGGGTTCCTGCCCAAAATGGGTTAAACATCATGATTTTAACATCTCTGTCATCCAAATATTGTTGTATGAAGTATCATGCCAATTGGTGATTTGTCTCTGTCTAAGAAAAGGACATGACAACTATGGGTAGATGTAGGTGCTTCTGCCTAGCTTTATAGCCAGCCTGTCGGAGTACATTATTACAAGCCTTATTGGTTCCCTGATTTTCATTTAATCTGCCTCCGAGATGCGTTATTGCTCAGCCTTTATGATCTCATATTGTTTTATTGAACATGCATTGTGCTTCTCTGGCAGTGCTCGCTTTTACGGCAGTGCAGTAAATTCCACTCTTTAAGGTGAAATCTTGAACTACTTTCAAAAGTTGGTGCTGAGCAGCACAGGGGCCAACGATTAAACTTAGGGCATGTGTGGTGGGTCTTAATGAAGGATTCATATAACGGACAAAGCAAGTGGAGTGGAATTTATTCATTTGACAATCCATAAATGGATAGTCAATAGTTCAAACTGTCACCTTGGCAGCTCAACACTTTCTACAGATTATTTTTGTTTTGTATCTGATTAACGTGCGCGTACATGAGTACATGAGTACATGTGTGAGTCCTCTGGTAGCCCACACACCAGAGGCCCTACAGAGCACTCTCTCGGCAGCTGTAACTGCATAGAGCAGAATGGGTCTGACGAACAACACCCAGAAAACGGAAATCATCTGTCAGTTGAGTGGTGGCCACCCATGCCAGACAACAACCTTCACAGCAGTAGGGCAACAGCTGCTTACAGTTCCCAGTACCTTAAAAGCATAATGTCTGACACCTGCACGATGGATGACGAGATCCAAAACCCTCTTAAACCAAATAAATGATTTTGCTTCGGTATCTCCTAGATTAACATTATGTCACATGATGATTTTGAAATATTATTTAGGGAAGCAAATGATGGTTTATCATGCGTCTCAAACTGGTTCCAGACTAACAAGCTGTCATTAAATGTAGAGAAATCTTATTTCTTATCTTATTTTGTGATAAAGGTAAGAGTTATTTAAAAAAGGAGGCAAATCTATTCATCAATGAGACCAAAATCAATCGAGTAACTTGGACAAAGTGACAGGGTGCACTGAATGCGCTCCCAGAGTGAAACACATTCCACATGAGAAAGAGAAAGTCTGTTGACACACGGTTAGGCACACAAGCTGTTTGGTCACAGCACCAAATCCTCGTATGAAATGTCATTCTTAACTGTTTTAATGATGGTTCTATTTAATTGAAAGTGATGTTGAACCAAGTGTTACAACCTGAATTGCAGTTCTAGTCCATGTAGTCCATGTCTAGCACAACCTGAATCGCACAACTAGTCCATGTAGTCCATGTCTAGCATGTCCAAAGTCCTCACAGCTTCCTTCCTAAAATGTATTATTTATCCGATATAAAACTAACATTACGTACACCTATACTAGGCTGTGCATGTTGTGACAGGATATAATAGGCCATATGTACAGTACTGTATACTACTAGGCTGTATGTCTTGTAACTGGAAGGATGCAGTACTGTATACGTATAAAGGCTGTGTATGTCTGTTTGCTGTTGTTGCTAGTGAGTTGTGACAGGGTACAGTGTACAGTATTTGGATCTTGGTCAGCTTACTTTATTTCTTTCTACCTTACTTACTTATACTCAAAGCTTTTGTGTCTCTCTCAACCTGCTCCACAGTTACACGAGCCAGGGTGATGACCCCAGACCCCCAAGCTCAGCTTCTTCTCAGCCCTGAGTCCATTCTTCTGTGACATGCTGTGAATGCTGGACCCTAGAGCCTGGTCTAAATCCATGACCACTGCACTACACCAGAATGCTATGTGAGAAGACGGCAGCCAGGAAAATGGGGCTGGTCGGTGCCATTGATACTGTGAGGAAAGTACTGGCCAGCTAGCCATGCCAGATGTATGGAGGATGGAGATGACTGGAGATGCCGCTGGAGAGCTCATCAGGAACTAGAGAGAGGTGGAGGCTCCATCACTATCCATGGGTTCCAAAGTAGAAAATGGCTCAAGGTAAGAACATATTTCTTTTTGCTTCTTTGCTGCTGCTGTGTGTGTGTTGTATGCTGTGTACTAGTGTGATTCAAGCTGGTGTACTATTACACCTATTGATTGCTGATGTGAATCTACTGTTTGTATGTTGCGTTGTTTCTGCCGTTGAAGGTATGTGAGTTGTAACCGGGGACAGTGGCTCTTGATCACTTCAATAATCCTGCAAGTGAATTTACTATTTCCTTGGTTTGAGCTAGAGATTTTGGGCTTTATAACAGCCATTGACAGCCAAATGTTAATTCTCATTTGAAGACTGGTAAACAGTAGGTTACAGTATGTGTATTGTGTTGTGGTTGCTGTGGTTCGTTGTGAGTTGTTGTGACAGGGTGGCTGTATTGGTTCATGACTGGCATGGTGGCAAAGAATGTCTCTATGTAGGTCTTTCTTTCTTTCGTAGTTCAAGGTTTCATGGAGGGATTTAAAAGTACAGACATATTGATTGGTTATCCCTTTGCCTGTGACCAGGCACGTTTACTGCACTCATAAATATAAATATAAATTATTAAAATAAAAGTATTCATGGTTAACAAACGTAACTGACAACTTGCCAACCACAGACTTGACAACCACAGAGGCTTAGACTCAGGGCCGCAGTATATTAATGTTTTGTTATTTCATTCAGCAGTCAATTTTCCCAAAGAAGTATTAATAACAAGTCATGAGACAGCAGAATCTGGAAAGCATGCTGTAGCTCTGTTATCACATCAATATTGTATTATTGAGGTGCAGTGACTTATGTAAACACACATGGTGTGTACGGCATCACAGTGAAGTACAAGACATATTGCTTAGGTTCATAGAATTTGGATTGCGATAAAACATACACATCTAAAATGATGGGATACTACATTGTCACGTGTCGGAAATACCCAATCTACTACAAGCTCACATCCATGATGTTGTAGGAATGTAGATCGTTCTTTGCTCATGACTCCATTGTACGGCTATGGACATAAAACCATGAAATTGTGTTTAGATTTGTTTGTTGTTCAGATATTCAGAATGTTATACATTTTGTGTGCATTGAAAATTCTATCATTGCCAAGTTTATCCATGATACAGTATGTATATGGAATCACCTCTGAGAGGCATTCTCAGTTTTGTAGCAGCCTCTTGTTGATATTTACCAGATGCCAGTATAAGCCATATTCATTGCATCCATTCATTTCATCTTGCTCTGAAAGCGTAGCCCTAGCAATGGGGTGTTGGTAAATTCTTCATGATGAGAAAAGCCATATCGTCATATACTGTTAATCTAAAAGTGTATACTCAAATGATAAAGAGGAAGATAAATAGGCTCAATCCAACAGAGCCTCTGGAAGCACCTCTGGGCTTGAAGCATTCAAAACCAACCCACTCTCTTCAATAAGCCATGAGCAGACGAATGGACTCCATTCCAGGCTGACTGGTGCTGACAAACTATAGATCACCTCTGAGGGAAGCAGCACCCTATTTCACCAGGGCCTGTCACACTCAATCCCTTAGTGACTGGAATCACTCTCCTCAAGTCAAAACGACAACCAGTCCCTTTTGTATGGGTTCCCTTTTCCCTCGCTTATGAACAGGTTTGTCCAGTCAGAGGCAATTTATTACCCATAAATGCTCAGCTATTAAGTTTAGGAAGGTATTTTTCCCCCTTTATTCGTGTTAAATTATAAGCATGAAATTACACTAGTTTTTAAAACCTTTTATGGGGGGTTTCAACTGCACCTTTCATTACTAAGCAATGTGAGATAATTATAAACTCTCCTTTGTACTTTTAGTCTGACGTCTGTGCTTTAACACAACTCAGTCAGAAGGAGTGAGATCACACAAATGCAAATTTAGTCGAGTTCTTGTGTCAGTGCTTCCCTTTGACATAATTACTTTTATTTTTATTTTGCTATTAACGTAGCCTCAGGGACCACGAGCATTTTGTTTTCAAAAGAAAAAGGAAAAGCCTGGGCAAACGAGACAGAAAAAGTGGCATAGGAGTGGTAGTGAACCGTGTATTTCGGTAACCAGTGCAGAGGGGCCTCGCTCCAAATTCAGTTATGTCAGTGTTGTTCTCTGGGACTCCCTTTTTGGGAGGGGAGGAAGAGGGGGGCAGGGGAAAGAGGGGGGGCAGGAGAAAGAGGGGGGGCAGGAGGAAGAGGGGGGCAGGAGGAAGAGGGGGGCAGGAGAAAGAGAGGGGCAGGAGGAAGAGGGGGGCAGGAGGAAGAGGGGGGCAGGAGAAAGAGGGGGGCAGGAGAAAGAGGGGGGCAGGAGGAAGAGGGGGGCAGGAGAAAGAGGGGGGCAGGAGGAAGAGGGGGGCAGGAGAAAGATGGGGGCAGGAGAAAGAGGGGGGCAGGAGGAAGAGGGGGGCAGGAGGAAGAGGGGGGCAGGAGGAAGAGGGGGGCCGGCGCACATATTGGTGAACCAGTAGGATCCACCGGCTGTTTTCGCCTGCAAATTTGAATCCGCCGCTCTAGACCGACCCCAAATCACACAGGCTGGGGCAGGCTATTATTACTGTGAAGCAGCACTTATTTTTCTTTAAACTGGTGTTAATTGGAGGGCTGACTGTTGCACTAGCGAGGTGCAACGTCATCGCGAGTCTGGATCAGCTTGTGTCTGACATGTGGCCTGTGTGGGTTTGTGGTGATGTGGGCGATTGAAAATTCAGCCAAATTACGCTAATTTATATATTTATTAAACCAACATGCATTCATTCTCCAGTGTGTGAGTGTGTGGGGGGAGGGGGGGGGGTGACAACTGAGCTTTCATATGTACAGTGTGACAAATGGTGAGCTGGGCACAGGCCCACATTGATGTTTACTTTGAGAAACTGCTCATTAGGGTCAGACTCGGAGAAAACTAAAGCCGTCTGTGTTTAGGCTATTTCATTTATTTATTCGTTTTGTCTCGTTCTTGCCATTTTGCCTCGCTCAAACAACAGATTGTTTAGTTAGTAAGACTGCAGAACGTTGTACTTCTGAGCAATGAGAATACGGTAGTCTACGAAGTGTAGGCAATGCCAAGCTTATCAATTTAATTAATTAATTTTATTTATTTTCTGGAGGATTTTTCCTCTGTTAATATGTCGTTCAAGGCAAACTCATTTCTAATACATCTTTTATTGCCCAGGGCAAAACTTAGTTTCTTTCATCCTCTTCAAGTCTCTGCATAAAGGATCATAAGGAATTGTGCCATTAGGATTAAGGGAACAGCTTCTTTTATCAATTGCATCAAAGTTCGGCTGATTCCCATTAAAGCACAGCCTATTGCACAACCATACATTAACATGTGGCTCGCACGCACACACAGTCACAGTTTACATGCACACACGTGCACTATGGAAAATATGGAGCCCATTTTTGTTCAGCTCACTCGCCTCTGCACTTGACTTAACTCAATGTCTGCATAGTAATCAGGTTGTAAATTTGGGGTTGCATCACCAGTCAATCCTCAAAGCATCATGCTTGTTAGACACTAGGCTTGAGGCAAGGGGCTTGGAAAAGGACCAGTGGCATTTAAAAACTGTCTTTTACTCAAGGAAGGGATGAAAGCTTATATTTTCTCAGCACTTGCTTATAGTTGCCTGGGTTACACTGTGTGAACCAGGCTAGTATGCTGTTCACAAACATACAGAAATTGACCATAACATTAGATGTAATCAACGATTGTTCAAGATATTATACTTAACATTTGTAGTTACTTATATCTTATATGTATGGCATTCACTCCACTGCATTTTAAAGGCATGATAGTAGCCTACTTTTGACTCCACTACATTTCTAGGAGGGGGGGAAAAACGTACTGAATTAACTACTTGATGCCTATTTCAGATATAGTGAAAATAATAATATAAGCTCATACCTATAATATAATGCTTTTTCAAGCTTTTATCAATACGTTTTTGATGACACAGCTCGGCTGTCAGTTGTGAAAAGGACAACCTGGATGAGGCCCCTGTGAGATGGAACATTGTGTGATGGAGCCCTCCATGCTGGGTACTCATTGAGTCAAATCCCTCATGTCTTGTTATATGGCAGCTCTGAGGAGATGGATCACTCTCTCAAAGCAGATGTTGCCAACCCGCACAGGGTCCCCTGAAAACAATGTGATCCTCAAGGACCAACTATGGCTTGATTTTTACTTGGTCGTGCACCAGTGCCGCGCACCCAAAACAGCAGGTCTACAAGCTCACAATGCGCTGCAGTGTGTCACATTGTGAGCTTGTAGATTTTGTGTAACAGGGATTTAAGACACAGGCAGAGGCACACACTCCAACAGACTCATTTGCACACTCGCATGGATTGTATTACGCAAATGAGCACAGCACACACACATGTAGCCATGCATTCACGAAAGGCACGCGCACACACACACACACATGCGCACGCGCCCTGCCTGTATTTGTTTGTTTTATTCTCTGAGCCGCTGTAGTGGAGAGGACATCATACAGCGAAGAGCTGTCGATAAAATCCAAACAGTGTGCCCTGCAGTGTTTATTTTGGTATGAAAGGTAAGGTCACTCCATGTTACAGACGGTTCCGTTCCTATAGAAAATATATCCTGCACGGTAATATCAAAAGTAATCCTATAGGCAGGCATGTGTTGTGGTGTTCTTATATTGCAGTTTAGGCACACATATTGCATATCAATGCTGCTGGGCTGTTTAACAGTTTGCAGAATTACAGTACATTTCAAGCACAAACTCAATACAAAGACTGTTAGCTGTGAGTGGACGACTCAATTAAGCAATGTTCAATTCATCAAAACATTTAACGTACAAATAGACACTTCTATATAGTCAAAGAACAGAACAGGAATTCATCATAAAGGAAGCAAAAAGGGAAAAGAAACATATTATAACAGTGAGGGGAAAAAAGGGGGGCGATGGGGGGGGATTCAGATTTTACGGCGGCCAGTTTCGAATTGCAGCTGTCTGTCCGTAGGTGCCCTTTGAGAGCGGTTTTGAATGAGTCAAGGGATTCACATGTCTTAATGACTGTTGGTAGGTAGGGCATTCCACATTTGTGGCATAGGAGCGAAAATAATTTAGTCCCTTGTTTGTGGCGAATATGGGTTGTACATGGTTTGTTGCACTCCCTCTGGTGTTGTCGGTGTGGACTTCGTTAACATTAAGGAAGTATTTAGACAGGTACATGGGTATCTTGGTGGTGTATCGAATCTTGTGGACCAGACCCATTGCATGATGCTGTACTCTGTTGTCGACCCTAAGCCATTCCAACCTGTCAAAGTGGGCAGGGGTGAGGTGGGTTCGGGGGGTGAGGCCAAGTAGGAGCCTGACCAATTTGTTTTGGGAGGTCTGGAGCCTTGATTGTTACCTTTCAGAAAATGGAAGGAAAGAAATAACTATTTATAAAACCCACAGACAGACCCTATTTTGGGCATGTCATTATATGCAAACATTTTCTAAGATTTTCAAAACATTTCACAAATAGTGAAAATGCTGATCTCAAAACTAACACATTGCGACGCATTGTGAGCCTGTGAGGCATTCATTTACTTTAAAAGAAAATATGAAATGGAGATACAGGCGATGATATGGTATGCTTTGCTCTAATTGTGTTTGTTTTTCAACCAAAGGAAATTTGACATAACTGTGAATTCAGCCTAGGAAGTTCTGACATCTTGATAGCACTACAAGCGTATTCTTAACGAAGAAACAACACATCATCCCACAGTCTTTTATCTTCAAGTAATTTTGCTTTGGAAATTCATACGTTTGCAAAAGTTTGCATGTATTTGCACGCAGTCATCGCTCTCGTGGGGAATAGCGATCCAGGACGTGTTGCAGACGGAGAGCTAAATGTCAGCCTGCCTCCCCTGGGTTGATGACTTCCTCTTCCATGGTGTAGAACTTAGGCCTAAGTGGAAAGGTGTGGGAGGATGTGTTAAACGTTGTTACTATTATAAGATCTTATTATACACATGCTATAATATTATAAATGTGGTCCATATGGTGCATGACATTCCATAGCATATGATACTATAAAGAGAACGTGTCATCACGCCATTGAAAGTAGCCTAATAGCTGAAAACTCGATCCTGTGCATATTATTTTCTTCAGATATATCTGAAAAGGGATATTTTGTGTCTTGTTTTTAACCCGTTCAATGCAATACACTATTTTGAATTGAGTATTGTGCGCTACTGTACACCAGATAATGGTCTACTCATGTACGAGATGTACCATTAACCAATATGTCAGCTAATGTGAAAACAGGTAACCCCGTTTACATTCATGTATTTATTTATTTATTTATTTATCTCTCTACCCCCATTCTGTCCATGTGTTTCCTACTGCAGTGCTGCTACTGTGTGACAGCTGAACGTCTCTCATGGGAGTCGTAAAGGTCTATCTATCTAAGTTCAGCCTTGAAATCAAAGACAAAAGCCCTTTCTTCAGTGGAAGAGGCTGTTTACACATTTTGTTTCCATTATGTGATGTTTAAATGTGAGACAATTTGCATGATGCAACATTAGCAAAGGGATTAGGGGATGTGATTTATGCTCGGAAGACATCCTTCGTTCAGAGCAAATTAGTTTCTTCTCCCAGCTGAACAATGGAGGACTGCCTGACCAAGCCCTTAATCTCAGTGAAAAGATGCCTCCGATTGGCCTACCGACACTGTCTCATTTTAGGCGGGAACCCCTGTTGGTGTTAGCATTACGTTATGCTTTATCTATTTAAAAATAGCAGACAAGCTCATAGCACGCCACTGAGTGGCGCGCTATGAGCTTGTAGGTCTGTTATTTTTGAAAAATCGAGCTTTTTCAGAAAACTGTCATTTTCAAACAGACATTTTTCTAATCTGATCTCAGGTCAGAATGGGTTAACTGTCCTGTCTTGACTGTCCTCCTGCATCTTCAGTATAGTGTGTGCTCTCAGATCTCAGACAGGCTTTTATTTGTTATTGTTAGTAGTAAGAGAAGTAGCCTACAACACATAATATAATAGATACCGGTATATTATATTTAAAATAAGGAAAACATAGCTCACTATATTAGCCACAAATGACTCAACTGTTGAATAAAGGAAAGGATGTTACACTATTCATTACATGTCTAACTCACAAAGATCCTAACGATACCCATCCCAGTCTTGGTGGATAGCTATGCTGGATAGTCTGATGTGAGGTCACTACTAATTAGGATTGTAGAAGAGGCAAACTAATAATTGTTTATGCCGTTTGCTTTGATGGAATAATTGATTGAATATGTAGGCCGTAATATAATTTGATTAGGGTGTGTTCTAAATAAAGTTTTTGTGTTGATTATATCTGTAAAAAGGTCTATTTTCCCTTGACCTTTATCTTTTTTAGTATACTAGCATTAGTTTACTATAATTAGATTAATACACAATAAGCAACACTAATCAACACTATTTAGAACACACCCAAATCAAATCATAGTACAACGTACACGTGTGTTCAATCAAAGCAAACAGCATAAACAATATTGGTTAGTTACAAGGCTGCATTCTGTCGCCCGTGCCAAGCTGTCATTTTCTCACCATGGAGTAACCTCGCGTCTCGGAGGACAGTCAAGACGGGCGGTGTCGGTAGGCCAATCAGAGGCAGGCAGGGCGTTACCATGTTTATGCTCGGACGCAAAATAGATTCACGCAATAGTATCATATTCTGTAATCTGTACTTCGTTGCTTTGTATGACATTTTCCGCTGAGCTCAGAAGCTTATTAAATAAAATAAATAAATAAATTATAATAATAATAATATTAGCGCCCCAGGGTTGTCGGGAAGGGCGTGTCCGACCCCAAATCTCCCTGATTATCCGACCTTTGGTAATAGTCCAGAATAATATGATTTAAAAAATATTAATTAGATGTTGTTCAGCAATCAAAATTGAGGTTTTATTAGACATTTTTATAATTTATTTTATTTTCTGTTTTAAATGGACTTTGTTCTTCATTTCTACTGAATTGCCTTGCCATGGCATGCCATGCCAGGTAGTCAGGTACTAGTAAATGTAGGCTATAGTATATTACAAGTATTAGCTCTTAGTACAGATTCAAGCAATCACATTCCAAGGAAAAGCCTAAAAATATGACTGGCATTGACTAATTAGTGCAACTTAGTTTGTAACATCAATTGTGTCTATTGAGTCAGTAATTGGAAACTCAATTTAGATTTAAACCCACCTGACACTGTGTGGGAAGGAAAACAGACTGGATTCAAAACAAGATTTTGGCATACATTGTTACATACGTTGTTATGATGCATTTTAATGATCGGTAAATGAAGCAAAGTTTGTTGTCTTTTTATCTTAATTGGCTGCCTCCTCACTGCCTGCTACTTTGAGTACCCGTACCCTTGTGCCAACGTGCGGCTCATGTTGACTGACAATAAGGCCGCATCCATTAGACTAAAAATTAAGGGACTGGGATGTGTCGTAAGTGTCATAAGTCGTTTTGGTTATTGTGTGTGTGTGTGTGTGTGTGTGTGTGTGTGTGTGTGTGTGTGTGTGTGTGTGTGTGTGTGTGTGTGTGTGTGTGTGTGTGTGTGTGTGTGTGTGTGTGTGTGTGTGTGTGTGTGTGTGTGTGTGTGTGTGTGTGTGTGTGTGTGTGTGTGTGTGTGTGTGTGTGTGTGTGTGTGCGCACAAAATGTTCGGCAGTAGCTTAGCTAAGAGTTGTATAAAGAGAGAGTGCTGACAAGGAAAGTCCAAAATATTTGATCACTCATGTGAGCTTGTAGATGCGCTATTATCACCATGTGAGTAACTACATTAACCTCTACATTCCTATGGGCGTGGCTTAGAGAGACACACGAGCATGCGCACACACACACGCACAGTCGCACATGCACACAAATCATATACTGAAGATGCACTTTCCTCTCAGGCCTACTTGCTATAGGGTGCCTCAACTGTGCACTGCTTCCCCTTTTGAAGTTGATTCGTTGGAAGTGGTCCCTGACACCGCTCCGGGATATTTTGTTGTTGACATACCAAGCTCAACAATTATTTTGATTCCCCCCCCCACCCCCCATCCACTCAAACACAGTACACCTTGCATCGCAGGTCAGACAACCTTCACTGCAACCGCTGTTTGGACCCCGTCAGTCCACAGAACACGACCACGCAGCGAGCGTTAACTGTGGTCAGCGGAGGATTGGGTTATAGCGAAGGTAACTTTGCAGAGTCCACAGAAACAGTGGCCTGTCCGCAATCATAATAAGCCCAAGGGGACGTCAGAGTCAAAGTAGTCAAGATGATTGGCATGACTTTCAACCCTGCTGGTAGGCTTTGGCTGTGGGGAGGGGGTCCTGGCTGTTAACACATGGCACAGTACTCAGCCAGGGAGATTAATGGTTCTGACTGCATGGCAGCCCCTGTGACTGGGGATCAGAGGATGTAATTGGGTTGAGCCCAAATATGGGCATCCTAGACAGCTGCTCATAGCAGGCGCCAATCACACGCCTCCATCCCTGCCACGCTTCCAGTTGTTTGCCACCTCAGGTAAAGATACTAAAGTACAGTATGTGTAGTGTTGCAGTGATGGACCTGCTTTCATACACTGTATACATCTAGTGTGACTCTATTCAACTAAAAGAAGTAAATAGATTGGCTAATGGCTATTTGTTTTTCTATTTTTTGTTGTTGTGTGGAAATAATAATAAATATTCCCCAATTCTGTGTTGCTTAGAATTGGAGGTCAGTAACATTATGAAGTACATCTCAGTGACATCACAAAGATGTACTTCATAATGTTACTGCTTTTTTTCTTTTCTTCAGACCTCCAGTTCTAGGCACACAGAATGGGGGTGACTTTTTTTATTATTATACTCTAAGGTATATTAATGACATAGTAAATTGTTGAAAATGAGTGGTATTCCCCTTTAAGTGGCTAAATGCAATCAAAACTAAAGCAATGTGCCAAGAGCTCATTTTCATCAGATGCAAACTTTCAGTAAACAACTCCTTCAAAAGATGAAGTAGCTGAGTCATACATTACTGATTATGGGTTACATCTTACATACAAATCCCCCCTTAACTGTGTACACCTGCCGAGTGTGTGCAAAGAAACTTTACATAATGAGTCGCCAACTGTTCGTGTTCCTCTTGACATCGACACGCTCCCCTAATTCCACCAAAGTCCTCACTTCTGTCCTAGCTGTAGCAACAAAAAAGAAATCATGTAAATGTATTGGTGACATTGAGATGGCTCTTTGCTATTCAAATTAGGTCTGCCTTGTCAGACGCTAAACGGCCGTGCGTATTGGCTGGTCGCGGTAACCTCACCGCAAACAGCTGTGACCCCATGCAGGAAGTCAGACATCCCACTTCCTGTGGCAAGCTGTGCCGCTGGCTCTCCTGGCCGAGGATGGCTTTCTAATTGGTGTCCTCTCACCTCTTTACTCTGAGATGCTCCAGCCTGACAGGTCTTGGCAGCAGGAACAATGTCCTTGGGAGAAAGGGAAAAAAACTCAGATCTGAGAAAATGCCAAAGTATAACATTATAAAGAGGAGGGGGAGAAGAAAAAAAAGTCCCTCAAAGTCTTTTGAGAAAGTAAACTGAGGGGGAGGTTATCAAAGATAAAGTCTGTACTGTAGCGGAGGAGTCTGATCATCTACTGTACCTACTGTTAATAGTAAACAGCTGAGACGAGTTGAACATGGTATCCAACAATAGTATTGCATGCATAACTCACTTTCAACATACATGTCATGCATACAGTAACATACATATACACACACACACACACACACACACACATACTCGCATGCACACATGCATTTCCATGCTGAATACAGCTCATGGAGCGAAAAGGGAATTAACTGTCCACTTAGTAGTGGTCTTACCATGTTTGGATTGCCAGAATGTTTCTTGTACCTTCTCTCTATCCTCTGTTTCTGTAGCAACAATGTGTGTTCTGAATGGATCATGGTCTATTGTCTGGAATGGTACAAAATTATTGAGTGAGTAGTACTTTAACAATAATAATTTTATTTGTATTTTATTCCACACATCTACTGTATAGTCTCTTTCATTTCCACACAACATTCAGTTTGCTTGTGACACATTTGTAGTGGGGCCTCCTTCAACAGCTGTTAAGTTGTGCTGAGCAGTGAGCACAGAGTTGATTAAACCACAGACGTGCAATAACGGACCACGCCAACATGCCATGACACTATGTATGTTCATGGGAATTGTAGGGTGATTAAGAAAGTTAGAGCCCGCACATCATTTTCCAGCTTTCAGGTTTGTGTAAACACAAACATTGAAGATGAAAGTGTGTAAACACAAAAATTGAAGACAAAAGTGAGGATTCAAATTGTGATTGGCCAGAACGAGATGATGTATGATGATAAGAGTGCCCCCTCACTTCCCCTCGTCACACCAACAAAAATAATAACGTTGACAAAAAAAACACGTAATTTTCACATCACAGTTTTGTTTTGTCTGTACGTCTGTCTACGTACATTATACAATATCTGTGCACTCTTAGAGGTGAGCCAGAAGATGCGATGGAAGGTGGGGTAGATATAGGGAGACAGTGTGTGAAACAAAGGATTCCTGCTCTCTTTGGTTTTGATATTGAGCACACTTGCTGTGCCTTTAGACGTTATCTGACGATCCACTGAGGGAAGAAGCACGATCCATACTGTTCAAGTGAAAGCCCCTGGGCATACAACATCAAAATGTCAGAGTTGGGCTAAATTCAAAGGATACATTATTCATATGGACCCAGCAAAGGCTGTGCATCAGGCCACTAGCCGGGCCTCATAAGTAAGGCAGAATTTGACAGGGAGTAGCACACAAGTTGTCTAGCAACCCCTGTTTGGAGAAAAGGGGGGGGGGGGTCATCTGAAGCAGCTGTTCAAGCAAGCAGGGGAAATGACCTGCTCAGTAAACCATAAACAAATGGGAAGAATATGCAAAAAGGGTCCTGCGCCGCGATACTGTGATCTGAAGTCGGTTCAACGGTGTGCTGCTCACCTTGGGATTCTTTTAACTATACGTTTGGAAAGGTGCTATACAAATAAAATGCATTCATTCATTGGGAGGCTGATGAACAGTGATAAGAAGCGTGCCAAGCCAAACACTACATTGGTATAAAGTATCTCATTGATGTAGCCTATCTCTGTCTTTGAGACGGGAATCAAATCGCATGCCAGAATTATATTATGGGTTGAAGGAAACTTGATGTTGTATATTGTGCTGTGGGTATTATTACGCCATAATTGAGAGCTTTTGTTTTTTTGTAAATAATTTTCTTTAATTTTAATTAAATTTACTTAATTTAGATAGACTTAGATAGGCTCAGAGGATTATGTCACATTGGGACAGAACTGAACATACAATAATAAATAAGTATTTCAGTGTTCTAGGAGTAAGTGCGGGTTTATGGTGGAATTCAAACGGGGTCTATTAGACTCGGGTCTTATAATGGCTTGAGTCGTGACTACCCTGTGGATCTCTTGCGTCATAATGATGACATCATATTGATGATGGCTTGCCCCTAGGAGTCACGCCGTAAAATTATATAGTCCGGCTATTATGGAAAATATTAATATCCAGTCAGCCTGAAGTGTTGACAATTTATTGAAGAATATTCGAGCAGAGAAACAGCGTTTACAGCATCAGGGCTCTGGCCTCCTGGCCAGACCTCGAGGCCCCACAGAGAAGGGTACCGAAACGGTGGAGTAAAGACCTGCCCCCGCTTGCCTCTGATTGGCTTACCGAATGTTCCATTTTGTGACGCACGCCGAACTGCTTCGCCTCTAGTCATGTGTCACATTTGCGAGCATGGAAATGATGCCGGTGTCACAGTACCAGTAAATGGTGATGGCCCCATCGCAACTTTCCCTATTTGCAGGACTCTGGTGGACGAGGATTTACTATTTTGTCCATTGCAACTCGGAAAGGAGTTGAGTCGGCTCAAGTGAACGTCGCAACATTCAACATGGCAATGGTCTCTCGCGGCTCAAGTTCGCTTGAGATGGTGCCCCTCCGTCTTGTTCTAAAACTATACTTTAACTGACAAAATACTTCGAAACCCGGGAGGTGTGGCCGAGAATGATGCGGCCCTGAAGTGTCATATGGGACACCTTATACCTAATACCCAATCCTAAATGGTCATATAGGTGTATTTGTTATAGTGACAGTAGGAAAATGCTGACTGGTTACGTTAAGAGTGTCCATACTAAGACATACAGGCTTGTTACACATCAATGGTACCAAAAGAGAACAGTGTAGTAGAAATAGATTAAATGGAACAGTTCTTTAATGACAGCAACAGGAGCTGTGAAAAGCTGTGAAGCTGTGAAAAGCTGTGAAGCAAATATTCTATAGATAATAATAAATAAAAACATTTTTTTTAACATTTTGGCGTTCTAAGATTTCCATTACAGTCCGAGTCTATCATTGATTGGGCAGGAGAGGTAAAAGCTTTAAAGTTACAATCAAGTAATTTATTTTAATTAATTCCGTACAATTATATTTTAGCTAATTGGTGACGGTCCCATGTATGGATTTGGCTTTTAGTTTATAAATAAGGTCTTTAGTGGTCCCCAACTAAATGATAGAGAGTTGGTAACCAAATGGACCCTTATTGTCCATACAGCTAATCTCCGGCACCGTTAACCCGGTCTATGCCAAATTTTGCACACACACATTTCCTGGATGCCAACGATGAACCTCTGCCCCAAATTTTCCAGAACGGCCTGTTATAGCGCCACCAGGTCGACTTTTGAAAAACACATTGATTTATATTACTCCTCCAGATTCTGTCCAAAAATCCTGCAAATCGTTACACACTATCTCTATAGTCATGTGTTCAAGCCGGATCTGTCCGATATTTCATATTTCATCCTAATTGGCTAACATTGGCTTTCAAAGTTTGCAGGATTGGCCCCTTTTGAACAAAAAGGCTCAGATCATGAACGCAGCGTGCAATTGACGTGAAATCTTTCACAGACTTTCCTACTAGGCTGAGGAATATATCCCACCCTTTTCACATTGGCCTGTTTTAGCGAGACCAATAGGTGGATTTTTGCAAAACACATTTTTGGAACAAAATGCCTCAAATCATCCAATTGCCATCCAAGGCGTAAGAAGAAATGCCACCCTTTTCACATTGGCCTGTTATAGCTCCACCAGGAGGCCACAACCTGACCTGCCCTGTTGGAGACCTGTGCCCCAGAGGGGCACTTTATCTAGTTGGATCTTTAACTCTTGAGAGCGTAAAATCAAACCAAATACCTGGCTCTCAAGAGTTAAATTATTGTTAAGCATCTGCATTACTTCATTTACAAGAAGTCTACACAATTGGAGAATGTAGAAGTTTGCCATATCCAATGACGACAAAATATTGAGTCTGAGAGGCTAAATGTCATCAAATGCTCAAATGCAGAATAAAGAATGGGCCTTGATATGAAAAGGGTTGAAAACCACTGATGTAAAGGGCCTCACTTGTATCGCTGTGAGTACAAGTGGGTTTTTGCTTCATACACATGTCGTGACCTTCCAATGAAAAGTCTACCACTCACACAAAAAGAAAATGTTTTAGTGAACCTGTTAATCCCTGAAGACAAAAGACAACATCATCCTGGCACATTTTCCTCTGGACAACGGGTGTTGCTATATTTCTACTTGCTGAAATGTCGTTCAGTGAGAAGCCAGTGTCAAGGCAGCCAGTGCTGACCTTCATTTAGCCCATTATGACCTGATTCTACAAATGTCTTCTAAGTCCTAAACATCCTCAATGTTGCTTTATTCAAACTCTTTCACGTCGAGGACCCCCCAAAATGTATTTTTTCATTTTCACGATTAAAAAAAAATACAAATAGCAGACCTACAAGCTCGCGAATATCCAAACAATATGCTATAGCAAATATCTCAAATGAAATGGACGTTTTCCCGGTTTTAATGTGTTAGACTATAGAATGACAATACCGAAGGGGCCATAAGAAAGTGTGTGAATGGGGGGTGGGGGGGAGGGAACAGAAAATCAATAGCTCATTTTCTTCTTTTTTTGTATAGGGATTCTGATGTTTGCTGAGATAAAGGTCGACAAGCCTGAGAGAGATCTCTTGCACTGTCTCAACTTGAATAACCCTGATTTTGCTAATGTGTCCATGGTAATTTAGATGATTTCTTCCTTTCATACATTTTTGTTATTGTGTGTGTGTGTGTGTGTGTGTGTGTGTGTGTGTGTGTGTGTGTGTGTGTGTGTGTGTGTGTGTGTGTGTGTGTGTGTGTGTGTGTGTGTGTGTGTGTGTGTGTGTGTGTGTGTGTGTGTGTGTGTGTGTGTGTGTGTGTGTGTGTGTGTGTGTGTGTGTCAGTGCATTATGTTTATTTTAGCAGAGTTATCATTCTAACTAAAATGTAGCCTGGCACTCATGTAAACAACAACCTGCACAAAGTACCAATTCTAAGTGAAAACAGACTAGAGTAAATTATTATTATTTTCTGTACTTGATACATGACAAAAATACATGTTAACACCGGTATAACATACTTTAGCAGCTGTTGTAAGGCAAGATGCAGACGAGTCTAACATTCACAGATACACACGATGCAATTCAGACAAAATTATGGTTTAAGAAGAAAAGTATCGACTAGGCGGTGGCGTAACCGTCTGGGCACCCGACTGGTAATCCAGTCGCAGTGTGCCGCGGGTTCGACTCCCGAACCCGACACGGCCTTTACTGCATGTCTTCCCCCATCTCTCTCCCGTTTCCTGTCAGCCTACTGTCTGTCCCTTCAAAAAAACCAATAAAAGGCGTAAGCCGCAAAAGAATATATTAAAAGTATCAAAACAGCTGGGAAGGTGTGTCTTAACTGCCGGTAAAACATTAGATGCAAGATACAAGATACTTGGAGCGCAACATCAAACTGCTGAACACAGCTTGGATGGGAGGACTACCAGATGTTTAATCCTGTTATTAGAAATTAGGATTAATGAGAGAATCTCCACGAAGCACGGATGTGGACAAAATAATAATAAAATAATAATAATAATAATTATATTAAACTATTTGTTTACAGCTTGAGGTAGAAGTTAGTAAGTAGTGAAAACTGTGGAACGTATCACGTCGATGCGGCGGTGGATCAGGGGTAGAGTGGCTGGATGGTAACCGTCAAGGTTGCCAGTTCGAACCCGGGCTCCCCCAGAGTTAGTGTTGGAGTGTCCTTGAGGTTTCCGCCTCCATCAGTGTATGAATGTGTGCGTGAAGGGGAATGTAATGCACAATCTATGTAAAGTGCCTTTGCTATATAAATGCACCATTTACCATTTATTATACTGTACTGTATGTCTTGAGCCCGAAATGGGAGTGTGTGTGTGTGTGTGTGTGTGTGTGTGTGTGTGTGTGTGTGTGTGTGTGTGTGTGTGTGTGTGTGTGTGTGTGTGTGTGTGTGTGTGTGTGTGTGTGTGTGTGTGTGTGTGTGTGTGTGTGTGTGTGTGTGTGTGTGTGTGTGTGTGTGTGTGTGTGTGTGTGTGTGTGTGTGTGTGTGTGTGTGTGTGTGTGTGTGTGTGTGTGTGTGTGTGTGTGTGTGTGTGTGACGAAGCCTGTCGCAGTGAAACACATCATGCTAATAAATCACTTGATCCAGTAAATTGTCCAGCGAATTGGATTACAACTTTACTGACCACTTCCCATTTCAACAATCTCTTTCTCTCTTTTTTCTCATGGTACTCCCTGTTGTGTGTTCCTACAATAATTTGTAGGTTCAGAGGATGGTGTGATTATGTTCACAGGAGACTTCCACATCCATACCCACTTCCATCATTTCCCCCAATTCAAAGGGGAAGAATGTCAAGTTCACAGACTAGCAATTATGTTGTCTCTTCTCACCAAGAGGGATATGTCGTGATAGGTCGACAACCTCCAATTGAACTTGGGCTGGGGTTTAGAGTGAAAGTAAGCTGTGGACAGTAGAATGCTGGCATATCTGGAGACATTCTTTTTTTTTTTCTTTTTATCCCACGATTTTGCAACCCATGTTTTCACCCAGTGTCAATGATCTAATGCAGGTTTCGGCAACCATTTTGATATAAGTGCCATGTTTTGACTTTGTTGATAGTCTGAGTCAGTGTGCCATACTGTATTTAAATTAAATATTTCCAACTGACTTTCACATCAAGATGTAATCATTAGACTTAACCCAACTATCTCCCAGACTCCCTCCCCAGTCAGAGTTAGGAGTTTGAATGAATGTATAATTATGTGCAGGATTTAATGTCTATATAGGCATGAGGGGACATAATTTAGCTGGCTAAACTGGCTAGAACTGGCTAAGCTGGCTAGAACGTGCAAACTCCACACAGAAAGGCTATTTCGCCAACCCGACCTTGGGTATGGGCACTGATGACGCGGAGGAGGGAACACGCCCCCAGCACTGAGAGTAAGCGGGCATGCATCCTATATAGTCAACCAATAACAGGATAAATCGTCAAGTAGTGCCAAGAAAACATGCAAGACCTACAAAGTAACCATCAACAGGCTGTACATCTAAATAGCAGTGAACAAGTTACTTAATCAAATTGAATCAAGTTCAGACCAGACTGTAAAAAGGTTCAGACACATAGAATACAGTAATGAGTGATATTTGAGCTAGAGCTCTCTTATCTATAACATGGAGTGAGTGTGTGTGTGTGTGTGTGTGTGTGTGTGTGTGTGTGTGTGTGTGTGTGTGTGTGTGTGTGTGTGTGTGTGTGTGTGTGTGTGTGTGTGTGTGTGTGTGTGTGTGTGTGTGTGTGTGTGTGTGTGTGTGTGTGTGTGTGTGTGTGTGTGTGTGTGTGTGTCTGTCTAATCTGGAATGAAAAGCGTGAAACTTTACACACACACACTCTAGTAGGCCATGGAAGAATTCCCCCTCTTTTTTTCTGCATCATGGTGGTGCCTCATGGTTGTTTCACATTGTGGCCTATAACACTTAAACTGTAGGTGTTACGGGAGCTTTCAGAAAAGATAGAAAGAAAGTAAGATGGTACTGTATCAAAGTCAAAATACAATTTAACCTCTGCTCAAGCTGTCGTACAGCTCTCAACAGTAAAACATTTGGTGCTAGCGTCAGGGACCCAAGTTCACATTTAGAACATGAAAGTTATGGATTGTAGCTTTCAGTTCTGAATCCCCCCCCCCCCCCCCCCCCTCCCCTCCCAAAATAAATAAATTGCCTTTAAAATTGGCTGGGTCTTCTCACCAACTGCTTCCAAGGCTATTGCGTGTTCATTCTGCCATTTGGCATATACTTAGTTTCACCAAGTAAAAGTAAAATCAAAATAATTGCTCCTGACCCAACACAACACCTCTAATCTGCCACACGATGAGAGTTAACCCCAGAGGACCAGCACAATAATTAATAACGGAATGGAAATGGAACACCAGCCCCATATATTTAACAAACCCCTGACCGTGAAGACGACTTCCTGTGAATACACTAACAAGGACGGTGCGTGCATTTTTAAGAAACTGTAACAGTTAAGCCACCTGTTGTGTTTGATTTGAAGGAGACATTGATAACATAAGGATTGGGGCCTTGTAGCAGATGCTTCCATCTAACCAGTCTGCTGGGCTACTAATTAATCATGAATCTTCGGAATACTAAGTGGCATTTGAGAAGTCCCAGGGCACAGTTGTTTTTAGTTGGAACCATATTCCCGACGCACCTGCACTATGACAGCTAGCTGCCTCTTTTCCAGGTTCTAACATAGGCAAAAATGTCAAGGGACTTTTGTGTTCCAGCAAAGAGATACAAGTGTGAGGTTGGAGTGACATGAAACAAATAACAAACTATGGAAACACATACTTTGGGCCAAAAGTATGTCGTGTGTGAATATTTAGCGAGGAAGCTATTTGTCTTGTCTCTTACGATGCCAACCCATCAGTGAAAGTGACTTGTGGGATGCTGAGGATACTTTTTCTAAATAAGGAGCATCTTTTTACCCCCCTCTACAATTGACTTGCAGACATCAGCTGCTGTCAGCAGGTGTGATCATTTACCTCAGGCGAAGGTTACAAGGCTATTGCGTCTTTACAGTGTAGCGTTTCCTGTGTGAGCCTGAGTCCGGGGAGTGATGGCATATCTCCGTCAGCGAATCTATCTCTTGATATTCAGGCCTCTCGGCTGTCACACATGCTCAAACAGCAACAGAGATGTGACTACCACAATGGAAGAGAGGTGTCACTTATTGAATGACCCCCTCATATATTGGTGGAGAAAAACGAGGTGTCGGAACAAAAGTGGTAATAGACTGGAATACATTAAATTATGTCGAGGGCTCATTGGACTGGAACCAATTCTGCCCGTTTCTTTAAGGCACAGTTGACGGAGAATCAGAGGCAGAGCATGTTGCACCTATGTGTGCGGTGTGGCGGATTATGAGTCGGGGAAAGGGTGGGCTGGGCTGAAAGTAGGGGGTGAAAATCAATGTGCGCTCAAAATCATTCTTTTAGGCTCATGTTTGTGTTCCGTGTGACATTTCCATTAACGGCATGATGTGGGACAGACAGCGTGCACATCATTGAATTGACTATTTAATGATCATCAGTAGATTCAGTACATTGTTTTTTTTGTCACTAAATGGAGATTAATAATCATGAAAATAAGAGCACATTTGAGATTCCCTTGGTGCTTTCTCCTCTTAAGCAATTTTACAGCCCAGGGGAAATACCCACAGGGGGATTAAGTAACTATACTGCGCATTTCGCTGCAAACTGCAATCATTATCTAGCTAAATTATTTAGTTTATGAATATTTTTCATAAATGTTTATTGACCTGTTTTGATCCATTATAGCCACTTGTTTCAACCATTTCAAGTGGAACAAAAAATAAGTTTGATTTCTCCTTTGAGTTGGCTCTATACTCATTTGTGGCTATTGATTGGCTTCATACTTCAAAGTGCTCATAGTGAGATAATAAAAATAAAAACGCTCATCCATTCCTAAGTCCAGTAAAGTGAGCAAGGGAAAAAAATCGGTTCATTATCTAACACATTTGCATGTTGACGCTATACTTGAGCTCCACGGCTTCATCATTACGGAGACATAATGCCTCTTGTGACTCTTATTTGTCTGACATTTCAAAGGATTTTCAAAGTACATCTATCTAGCTTTCTCTCTCTCCCCGCCGTTCTCTCTAGTCTGGTAAACCTCACAGCATTGGCCATGAAAGCTGCTGGGATCTGCTATTTTGTTCTCCTTGGGATTGCTGCCTCTTCCCACTTGATCCAAACAGTCAGCTTAGGGAGCTTGTGGCACACAGGCGTACAAGTTGCCAAGGAGCTGTCACAGAGATGTCCGCACAAAGGATTTCTGCCGCAGACTGGTGCAGTTTGATATCCAAAACATCTCTTCCCTAGGTATTTGAATGTACATAGCAGTAGGGGTGATCCAATTGCATTCATGGAAAAAGATATTACTGCACGCCAAATACTGCAGACCTAGTTTAGTGGCAAAATGATAGATACACAGTCAAATCATCAGTGTTAATTTAACTGAGTGTACAAATGTAACCACATGGCTGCGTTAGGGTCCATTTTGGTTAAATTTATACAGTCACAGAGTTATACAGTACATGGATGCATTTTACAGCTTGATGAAACTGACCGCAGGGTTTTTATTTGGAGAATAATGGAGCTATGCAAAATATGTGATGCTATGCAAAACCAAATCTGGAAAATCTGGACTGCACTGATTATTGGAATGTAACTGTTTTTACCTAGAAACTCTACCTCTGCACTCTAAAGACAATGGGATAGATACGACAAAACCCCTACAGGAGGAATGTGTAGAAAACGTAGATGTTGCATTTCAATATGGTACCATAACATACTGAGAGTCCTGAGTTCATTACTATGTGTTCCAGATTAACCAACACTGTGTACTGTGACCCAGATAATTGTTGTTCATTGTGTCCTCTGTCACAATAGCCTGATTATTAAGAAAGAGCACACAGTAGTTGAGTTTAGACAAATTTGAAATTACACAATACTCTTTCAATTATTTTTTGCAGTATACAGTACTGTAGGTGTAGGTACATATAATTGATCCTGATTGATCAACAGTTTGATGTTGCGATCCTGATCGATCGTAAACATGTCTACTCTATCTACTCCCAAAGGCTCTGAATGTCACAACTACTTGTATGTGTTTCCAGGCTTATCAGCCTGCAGCCTACCGGTATGAGAGTAACGACGAATGACCAGGTGATCATTTAACCCAGCCATTGCAGTGCGTAATAACACAGTGCAATTACCCTGGCAACACAATCAGAGAGTGAGTGATTGAGTGAGTGAGTGATTGAAAACATGGCGTGCATATTGTCGAGGAAGCAAGGGAATGATGTCCTGAGTGGATAGATCAGCGGATCTCTCCAAAAATAAGAAATGTCCCTGGACAAAAACGGTGAGGCCTTCACAAGAAATTGGAGTTACAAATGGATAATTGAACACTGAGAATGTTTGTGTATTACCAGTGGACTCTTAAAATATTCATCAGATCACTCAATATGTGAAATAATTGGAAATCATCATCCCTATACTTTTAATTAATCAACATTCAGCGAAAACCAATTGCATCAATAATAGCTACACATGTGCATTAGCTAAAGCCCTAACCACACCAAATGCACACCATGCAACTCCTTGGGTCCAAACAGTTGCAAGGAGTTAATGCTAAAACTGTCCCGACCCTTTGGTGTGGTTTGGTCCAATTCCATGCGTTGAATCACTAGGGACGACGCACGTTAACATGCGCCAACGTGCAACAGGACATATTGCATGGGACATATTGCAGGGACAACGCTAAAACCGTCTCAACCCTTTGGTGTGTTAAGGGTTAACACAGAAGATACGACAAGAAGGAAGAAAAGTTAAATAAACAAGAGACGGCAAGCTTCAACTGTGGAAAAGCTCTAAAGAGAATTGGTGATTGTTGAGCAGCTGTCCATCTAGATTGTAGTGTCATCAGAGATTCCAGTGGGCCCAGAACCACAGACAGCACTCAATCAGTCTAAGCCTTCAAGCTGACCTTGCGCTGCAATCATCTTGCTACCGGGGATTAGGAAATCACTCAAACCACCTGGAAAGAAATGTTTGTTCACATGCTATGACTTTCATCATATCACAGAAAAAGCTAAAAATCTTCTCATTCCCTCGTTCCTTTTCATACATGGAATTGTAGAACTGCCCCAGTGTATTCAATTGCCACATTGTCCCTTTGAGCTTTTGACCTGTCTGCGTTGTAATTGTAATTGCTGTGTGATGGTACAGTATATATTATTACATAATTGCATATTTTATTAGCTTCAAAAGGGACCATTTTGGCCTGCCCATTTTTGGTAGTAGTGCATACACAATATCAAATTTCAATCACTTAATCTTTCTATTTTTTCAGGAAGTATTTATCCTTGGAATTGCTGCGTTCTTCAAAGCAATCATCATGTTTGACACGTATTCCCACTACAGGGAGAGTATAATAAAATGGCCCACTTTACTGTGATTTCTATTCATGTATTTGTTTTGTTTTTCTTTCCCAAAGGTCGCTTTGTGACAACATTTTGGTGTTTTCAGTCACTTTCAGTAGTTTGATTATGAATGAGGTGATCAAAGACAAACGATGAGTGAAATGTTTTTTGAAGTAGTGTCTGTTTTGAGTGTGACCTTCTGTTGAGAGGCATGATTGTGTTGTTGTTGATCTCAATTTTGGACCCATTTTACAAACACTTGCAGTTCCAGTAGCAATTGAAATTAACAACAATTGAAGTCTTCGTGAAATCATTTTAAGAAACTAGCTTTGTTTTGTCAGAAGTTGACATTTGAGATATTTGACCACAAAGCAGATACATATTTATTTCCTCATCGCCTTTCTATGAAGCAGCTATTGTGAATGACTGAATAGCTTACAGTTCAGTTAGGGTTATGGCTACAGGAATATGACTAGACAAAGGAACCAACATTTAGACACAACGCAGTCAGGCGATATCGGGGTGCTTTAGAAATTGTATGACATACGTCATGCTTATGCATCGTCTCTGTCCTAACTTTTTTTTAAAGATTTTGCTGACATAAATTGCATGTAAATTCTGCTTATAAGTCATAAGCCATACGTTATTCAATAACATACATTTACTCATACTGACTTCTTTTTTGGCTGTTTGGCTGTGATATAGAGTTGGCTGACTTAAGTCACACGTGTAATTTCTTGAGGTAAATCCGGATATTTCCAGAGAAAGCTATTAACTGTATGTTCTTACTTAAGCTGCATATATGTGCTCAACTTATTTTGAACAGTACATCCAAAATATTGAAATCAGCTGTTTGCAGAGCCTGCCCATACGATGCCAAATTGTCTGGGAGGAGTGGGATTTGAAATATTCCTCTTCAAACAAGCCTTTAATTCCAATGAATTACTTTTTTTTAAGCTGATCTGCTGTTGCTCAAATAAAATAGTCTGGTTGGCTATGTTGGCTTCATAAAAGAGACTAGGTTATTACCTACCTGCATGATACACCCTTGTGAGAGAACACTGCAGACATCTTCAATCCATGTGGACAGCTAAATGAACTCAGATGAACTCGAAGGGTTACAGTGATGGTGTGTTTTTTGACACAAGGTGGTACTGTATGTGTTATTCACTATATCGATGCATGCAGATTAGTTTATGCAGACTCCTAGATATTATTGTTAAAGAGCAAGGTTATTAGGCAGCTCATCAGACAAACATGAACACTCACAAATTGGGTCCGATTTGACAATGCATCATCTTTGTCTTAAACTTGAACTATTATTTTGAATACATCCCTTGCGTCAACCCAGTGTCCTTGAGAAGGCAGATAGAGTGAACATGTGGTTAATGTAGTCAAGACTCTAGACAAGACAAATGAACGTATATGATATCTGTTATGAATATTCATTAAAATCTGATGCCAGCTGTTTGAAATGAGCACCTGCTCAGAGTTAAACCTTGATGAAAACTTTATCTAAAAGACAAGATTGGTTTTCCAGTCAACCAATGGCAGACACTGCATGACTTTGAAGGTTGTTAGATCGCTGTATAGTTCACACTAAACAACTTTCTGTCTTGTAAATCAGGTGTCTTGAGTCATGGTATCCAGACTATATGACCAATCGGCAACAGGGGCCACACACTACAAGATCTTTCACCATAACACATCCCCGAAATGTCTGTCTGGGATATTGAGATACTGTGCAGGAGACTGGATGCTATTGTCCTAAATAGTTTCTTGATCCCCCCCTTTCTCTCTCTCTCTCTCTCTCTCTCTCTCTGTGCACATACGCATGCGTATGCAATTGCGCGTGCACACACACACACACACACACACACACACACACACACACACACACACACACACGCATGAAATAGCACACTGCTAACTACTGTAGTGTATATACTTTATCTATCTCTGTCTGTCTGTATCTTGTCTCTGTGGTCACAACACATTTCATACTACAGGATTAGGAATCACCAACCGGTCCAGATATCTAGCATGCTAGATGCATCTTTGAGTCCTCGGATCATATCTCGGGTCGCGTCTTTGAACAGTTCACATGTAGCGATGAAAACCTCGGGGAGGGAACGCCATTTGCTTCTGATCTAGGGCTTTGCTCTGAGCGAGTGGATAATGTAGTGTGAACTTGAACTTTTTGTGAGATAACTTACGTTACTAAAAGTAAAGATGTCCAAATGTAGTGAGAATCCTCTGTGCGGGAATGCATTGGGATGATGGGTTGTGAACCTTCTGCTCTAAACTAGTCCAAAGTATAAGCAAATGACTTTTGCACAGTGGGATGTGGTTTAGCTGTGGAGCGTTTCCACTGGAGTCGTCATACTGTACATTGACTTGGACTAGTCTTCACTAAATGTCAGAGCATTAGTACAAATGAGACAGGTTTGTTGGGGGTCATTCCTATCACACTACAATATCCTCCTCAGCCCAGTGGTGCTCGCTGTAACAGCGGCCTCATTACATCTCTGCTCCATGTGATACTTCCTGCATCCAATTACAGGACGTATTAGGGTAATTTCCTCTCGGTGTTGCATTTGCATCCTCTATGAGACAGGCAGTTGGGATGTCAGTCATTAATCATGGCTCAATGAGTGCTGTCAGAGCGTTGTCTTGCTTGTCAAATGGCTGCTCTCTAACTCCCTCCAGTTATCAAACCCAGATCTCTGACCCACCTGCTTGACAGGGTTGGAGGTGACCTCTTTTAAGCACACACACGTGTGTGTGTGTGTGTGTGTGTGTGTGTGTGTGTGTGTGTGTGTGTGTGTGTGTGTGCGTGCGCGAGCACACACACGTGTGCGTGTCTGTTTTAGTCTATCATGCAGAAGCACAAATTTTCCAATGCTTGAGATCCCAATTAGCTAATCTCTTGACTTTAATTGCTGCTTGTTTTGTCGAGGTTTGTGTTCCTGATAAAACAATCAGCTAATCGAGTTTAAGTTGACGAGAGTATGCAAACATAAGGGACACGGGAACAATTAGATATATGCCAATTGGATAGAGGAGAGGCAAGAGAAAAACTATTATTTTTTCGAGTGACAGTAAATCCATGCAAAAAAAAGAACTGTCAGATGGGAGAAACTGAAATTATTGCAGAATTTGAATTGGTTTTATGTCCGCTCTTCTTTTTGGTCACTTTAAATAACGGCTTGTGTCCATTATCTGCACACATAATTGCAATATTGATTTTCCCCTGGTGTTTCTTTCTTTGACTTGTCACTGTCATTGTTCCAAAGATGCTCTTGAAAGTAAAGGTTGACTCTGCTCAGAATAGCTGTTGTGGTGATGGGGATGGACCACTTACAACCAATTTATACTTCATCATACGACATCGTTGCATAGCAACAATACTGTAGCAGATCCACAAGCTCACAGCGCATTGCGACATGTCACAAGCTTGAAGATCTGATATTTTAGGAGAAAAACAACGAAGCTTTCTGAAAGATATTATAGTCTATAAAGACATGCCCAAAATAGATGCTTGAAAGTGGTTTATGATAATTAAGTGTATAAATGCTTGTAAACAGATACATAGACAGACTTACAGCCAGGTACATCTATAAAGATACAGGCATGAAAAATGCATGTCAAATGGATATGGCACATTGCAGTGCAGAACGTTGTGATATGATTACAACACAATCGCTATGGGGCGCTTATGTTTCATGCTCGCTTGAACATTACATGGTACAGTTGAGTCAAGTGTAAACAGATTTCAACTGTTTCTTTTTGTGCATAGGCCTACTGTAGCCTACAGTGCCTACTTCAACCATTTTGCTTTGTGCTATATTGCCTGTATTCATTTCCACCATTGATAATGCACCAACCAACAATGTTGCATGGGGGAAGATACACATACCATTGTGTATAGATGAGATGGATGGATGAATGATAAAGAGAGCACATATTCAGACTACATAGTAGGCTGACGGCATGACATCCCTTGCAGTGTTTTGCTTGCTGTTATTGTACTACATGACATCACAAACCAGACCATCTATTGTTCAAACAAAACCAAATCACCAAATCGAGCTTCCCTATGAATAGTGATTACACATTCAAAACACAAACACCACACATTGCACTGCAGTAAATGTCACCAGTGTTGTTTTTGTTTGATCTCACGGATATCAAAGAGTGCTACTGTGCTATTGGGGAGAATCTGGAGAAAAAAAATAATAAATAAAATGCCATGGCGAAACGGCATCAGGGACCTGCTGAAACATGCATGCACGGTGAACTTGAACGGAGTTGTCAGGCACGATGTGTGCTCTTCTGATCGTATAGATTTGCAGGAGTCCAGAGGCAGAGGAGAGCTATCACACATTCTGTGTTAACGTCTTAGCATTTTCTCTGATGTTCCACTTTGGTGCTAGGGGGCTAATGAAGATGTATGTTTTAACTTTTTATGTGCCTATATATATATTGAACAAATCAACAACTGGATGTATTTTGTATTCATTTAGCAAAGGAAGGTAGAGAGTGGGGCACCCACTGCAGTCACCCACTGACTGTAGTGGGTGATTTTAATTTAAAGAACATTTGTAATTTTGTATGCTCTGCGTTATTCTCATTCTATGTTGTGGTTACATTATGACCGTAAAATCTATCTTTCATCTAAAGTCTTTTTCAGTTACAGTGTTTGTGTAATGATAGAGGAGCTTTTTCTGGCATGGTTCAAGTCTGCTCATATTTTTGAGGGCAAGTTCAATGTTAATTACTGCCAATTACTAAGGCCTGTTAATGATCAGGGCCCTATACATTTATAATGGTGATGAGGAAGGTTGTCACTGTTGACATAGTTACATAAAGCTCTCATACAGTAAATGCTCAATTATGACGATGTCTGGACGTTACACCGGCTGTGGCATACTGTATGGTTATATTATATCACTGTCATGCTATTAAAGTAGGTGTGGAAAGTAACTAAGTACATTTACTTAAGTACTATTTTGAGGTATTTGTACTTTACTTTAGTATTTCCAATTACCAATACTTTAACTTCTACACCACTACCTCATGTCAGAGGCAAATATTGTACTTTTACTCCACTACATTTTTTTGACAGCTTTAGTTACTTTGTAGATGTGGATTATTATTACAAAACTACATTGCCCACTTACATTACCCCTATACATTTTGGCAAATAGCCGATTTACAAGCTCACAATGCGTCGTGATGTGAGGCATTGTGAGCTTGTAGATACCCTATTTTCAAAAGATGTGTATACAATACATTTGAAAACTTGACATAAGATGTATTCAATTCCTCACCTGGCCACTCATGGGGTATTGTTCTTATGGACACTACACCCAAATTAATGCATGGTATTCCCTTCCTCCCTTTCTTTTCTTTTTTTAACCAGAAGCCATATACTGTAGGGTTTATTGATTCAGCTGTCATACAGAAACCATCATAATATTCTGGTGAGGTTCAGTTCTATACTGTACACAATACATTGCATCAACTTGTTTTGAATTGCATTTCCTTACCATTCGCATATAGTACACTACAGTATGTACAGTGTGTATACAGCACACACACACACACACTCACTCACTCACTCACTCACACACACACACACACACACACACACACACACACACACACACACACACACACAACACACAACACACACTCTGTCTCTGCTTCACTGGTATTAACCCACCATTGTACAATTATCATTATCGAGATTGATTTGTTTAATTTGGATGATTCCTGATCCACAGTAACCAGTTCATAAGGCCACGTTTGAAAGTTATATCACTGTTTTGACTGAGTTGTCAATTAGCATTGCAGGGTGGATATATTAGTTCTAAGGTATCTGGAATCATTTTCATTAACATTTTATTTGTAATATGATTTCCCTCCAGTCAGAAATTCATACAGTTGTAGATGTATTGTTTTCCTGAAAAAATACAATTCATTTTCAGTAACAAAACTTACCACATTTTTATGCAACCATCGTCCTTGTTTCCATGACCAATATCGAGAAGTGAAATCTTTGCATGTAAACTTGACTGTCCCCTGGATGTCGTTGGCATGTCTCAGATGCAATTTTCTCATTTATGAATAATTCACTAGATATTATTCCAAAGGTCATCTTAAAGTAATTAGTATCCTGCTGTTGACTAAACAGCCTCAAGGTACCTGATGGCCAGTTTAATTACAATTTGAAATGAGGACCCTGTTTGACAATCACTATACTGTATGTTCTGCAATGTTCCAACAGATGACACCTTGAGAGCTATGTAGGCTTATAATAAGTATCAAGCTCGTTAGCAGAAAATATGTGCGCGTGGTTGATTGAGTGTGCTGTTAAGATCACAAAAGTTCTTGTTAGCGTATTCTCACTGAGAATAGGTTGCAATTATTGGTGTATAGCTGTATGTATATGTGTGTTTTGACAGCGCAGATATCCTTGGCATAATCATCATCTCATGATAAGCCAATTACCACGGGAAACTAATGGGCCAGCTCGTGGGCAATTGTCTTTTAGTTAATTGAGAAGGACAAAGCATAATGTTACAGAGCGATGACACGGTCCAGTAAACCATTGGCTTTTTACAAGGTGCAAGACATGTCTCTTTGTGTCGCACAAGTTAGGAGTCATCGCCGACAGATCCTGTCATGTCCTATTGTCACGAACATCAACCTCTGCACTCTATGCCAGAGGTTTGTTCTCTGAGGGCTATGTATTCAACAGAGAACTGTGGCAGAATCTTTAAACCAAAAGGGCCTCCGGTAAGGTACAGTAGCCCAGGGCGATGGGGAAGGTACTGCAGACTTTGAGTCATCAAGGCTGTAATGGACGGATGGATAGGTGGGTGTAGACCGACAGGCAAACTTTTCACAGCCAAGGACCAAAAAGAATGTACCGGTATATCTTTGTAGTAAAGTTCACATGTCATGTCTAAATCAGAGCTGTCACTCTTCAAAATGAATTTGGAATTGAACCTTTTATAATGTCATCTAGGGCTGGGTATCATTCAAACATTGTCGGTACTGTGTCCCGTACCAATACCTTGATTTCTGAATGATACCAATTTTATGAAATGCAATTTTTCAAAAAGGTAATTTCATTACATATTATAGTACTATACATTAACATAACTATTAACTCTTTATCCATTTTCATTGAAGAAAACATCATTTTGGATAAGAACAATTACATACATGCAATATACTGAATACTTTTTGCCTCACCGGCAAGCATTGTCGTGACTTTGTTAAACAAATTACCTTTATTAAAAGAAATCAAACAAAACGTAACATTTAACAACATCTGATAACGTATTAATCATTCCATACAGAATATAGTACTGTAAGAAGCTGAAATTAAATGGAAATGTCAGTTTTTGCTGCAGTACTGCTCTCACAATTCTAATCATAGAAATGATTTAGGAACGTTGTACAGCACGACTCTTATTGTGGCTGGCCAGGTGGAAAGTATTTGTGAACTTACGTGCCAAAGACTTAATTAACTAATTAACCTGTTGGTCAGAAATTATAAATGATGTAGTCTAGTCTAGAAAATAACTGAATTTAACACCTGCCATGGATGTACTAAAAGAAAAAAACTGTCCCCAGCCACAGAGCTTCCATTTG
The DNA here is from genome assembly GCF_963924005.1 of Protomyctophum bolini. Lineage (NCBI taxonomy): Eukaryota > Metazoa > Chordata > Actinopteri > Myctophiformes > Myctophidae > Protomyctophum > Protomyctophum bolini. The sequence goes on along the minus strand of NC_137871.1, from coordinate 15,485,305 downwards.
CGTGGGTGTAACACATTAGGTGTAAACGTACTTAAATCCCACAGGGACAAATGGTGTGATTGTCTTGTGTTTGGTCCGGTAAGAAAGAGGAGAAAATGCCAATAACACTTATACATTTTATGAACAAACTGGAAGTACTTATTTAGCGATCTGTGGGAAAAGTTGTTGTGTACAGCACTGTCCTTTTCCAGTCATAGTTCAGTCATAGTTTTAGTCATCATGGCTTAGTTTTAATTTAGTTTCCATTTTGTTTCGTCAGTGAAAAAAGGTAGTCGACGAACATTTTTCGTCATAGTTTTTGTCGACGAAAACAACACTGATACAGAGACCTCCATATACGTTGCTGTATAGGCATTAAAGGGAACACAGAAATACATTTGGTACGTACAGTTCAACTGAATTCTAACTCGATACAACACACCTCTGATATACATGCCAAGTTTGAAGTCAATCGGTCAGGCGGTGGTCAAGTTATGCGAGAGGCAGTCACATTTATAGATAGATGAAATGTATGCATAATTCATATGATATGGAATACTAAATGGGGGCAATTTCATTAGCAAATATAAATACCTACATTACAGAGGAGAAAATGGCAAAATAGCAGCAGTGTATGACCCCTCATTTCAATGTGAAATAATATCTAACTCCATGTAGTTTCCTGATTTTTCTTTTCTTTTTTCGGGCCAGTTTTTAAATAAACCAGTGATTCACATCCTTTAATTAATGGATGATGTCAGGGCGCATTTCACATGGCAGAGTAGAATGATAATTTCCCCATGTTTGTGCTATACCGATTGTAGTTGCTCCCTCTGGTGTTGTAGCTGTGGCCCTGTGTGTCACTCACTTTGAAGAAGTAGTTAGACAGGTGCTAGGAATCTGTCAGTGTCTTTTTACCAAAGTGTAATTTATTATCAGAGTCAAGTCAGAACCGAGGGCTTCCTCAATCTGCATTTTGTCCTCGCCAGAAACCAAGAGGTCTTCTATGATTTGTAGGATAATTTCTGTAAGTGAAGTATTGATATGACAAAACCACAGCATAAAATGAAGGACAAGCATAAACCATTCTTACTTTGAAGACTCAATATTTAATGGCTCAAGTAAAATTCCAAGAAAATCATTTTACCACATGGAAAGTCATAATTATTATTATCATTATTTTATTTATTTTTCATAGATTTTGGTGGGATATCTTACAAAGGCATGACAACACACATATAGCTTTAACTGACCAACACATAACCGCTGGCAAGCATTTTAGCTTTCTTTCAAAGCAACCTTGACCTACTCTCACCGATGACTAATTTACAAGCATATACTTATATCTCATAGCAGGTTTTAGATATAGTTTTATACAAGATACATGTGTGTGCACAAAATATCCTGGCAAGACACATGCCAGTATACAGACTTGTGTGGGTTCACGAACGCACGCACACACACACACACACACACACACACACACACACACACACACACACACACACTATGTCTTATGCACACACCTTCCAACACAGCAATATTATGCATATAGCCATTTACAGTAGAACAGAGATTGTCGTCTCATCATTTCATATTTGAAATTCCTCTTCATCGCCATACTGATCCAGCGATTAACATGTTACTCATTATGTTATTCTAGTGTGGCACCTGTTTTTATAATTTCGTAGGGGTACTGCTATATACAATTTAAAATGTTTCACATTTATGTGCACTGTATATGTTGTAAGCATACGTCACAAGGTTTGAATGTGTATACTGTGTAACATTTTGATGTTGTCCCTGATAGGACAGACACACAGAGCGGTAAACATCAATTCTGATATTGACATGGAATCATGAATTACGTAATCAAAGTGTCAAAAAACAGCTTTGCTGGTCCAAACAGCTCATGCATATAATGAGGCAGGTTGACACGCAGTGAACATGACACATACTTTTCGAATCTAACGTCGCTGGAAAACCCAAATCATTGAAAAAACATTTGACATCCAGGCTTTTAGTATACTATTAGTATGGTCTGGGGCTTTAGAAAAGTACAAAAATGACGAAGGGGGTGTAATCATGCAAATAAGTGATCTCTTCTAAGCGTTTTTCAGCACTTTCAGGTTTAATTGTCCACTGTCCATTCATTGTTTGTGAAACATTAAAACCTTTGGCAACAAGTGACACCATTTACTAAGAAGACTATGTGCCACTTATCCACTGAAATACTAATACACATTCATATTGCATTTTTTTTTTTTTTTTTTTGCTTTTTCTTAACAAATTTTGATATCACCATTGTACTTCTACATGGGACACGGTCGGTGCTCAAACAAAATGGGAGACTGCAGGAGACCAAAAGGAAAATAATAATCATCTATTGTTTTGTATCCAAAATAACATCCTATTAATGTACATTCATGCAGATGTTTCCATTTTGTTTAAAATCAGTTTATCTAGATGCCAAAAAAAAACTTTATAACATTTAAATAACGTTTTGTGGACAGAGAGTGCTAAAAGATTGAGGGGTATCAGCTACATAATGCATTACTGCATTAATGCTATACATGTGATTCAGTAAATATTTTTAAACAAATCACTTTAAAGTTTCTTACTATAAAATACAGTGACAATATGCCATCACATTATGTATGTACTGCTCGTCTCTCTCAACCAGATACAAAATTACCCATTTTGTTATTGTGAAATACTCCCACAGACACTCAAAAAAAGGTATTGTTTCTTGACTCTGCAACCACAACCCAAACCAATATTTCATTAGGCTTACTTTGAAACCCAACAAAGATTTGTTGGGTTTCAGGCTACACACAGAGCCTCACTTTTGATTCAGTTTGACTGACAAATCTTGCAATTACATCACAATTTATTCTTTTGTGTGTTTATTTTGACTTGATATGAATTGTTAATGCTATATCCTCAAGTTATTGATGTTGTTTCACGATAACGAGAACGTGACATAATACATCTGGAGAAAATAATATAAATTCCTCAATTAAACCCTAATTAGATTCCCAAACATGGGACATTCATAAGAAGGTTTATTTAATTTTGTTGTTTGTTTTTGAGTGAAAATTGAATTCATTTTCCCAATTGACTCGAGATGGATGGTATTGGTCCTGACTTGCCCTTGACCCATTGTGCTTCTGACTGATATAATTTCACTGAATCACGACACAATCCTCTTAATAATTATAGCAGTCTTGACCCCAGGTGTCACGGAATAGTAGCAGCAGCCAGGAGCGTGCAAACACAATTTGACTTGGCCCATCCCTAGAGAATGTCACCTTGCATTATAGATTTACACCTATTCCCAAGTCTCTGATATCGCTAGAAAATGATTTCTCTAAGCTCTTTAGCTGAAAGCCTGGCTTGGAGTATTAGACAGAATCATTATATTATGTGTGTTTTTTATATTTAATTTAGGGATGGTGCAGTTTCACATAATTACAATAAAACTGTCAGAACAGGGTCCCTATGTGTTGTACACAGTTTATAGCCAATGGCTGTTTCCAACTCCTGTCCCTAGTTTGGCATTTTAAAATAGAGTATTTGTTTTAAAGGATATGGGAGATCAGTAAACTTGATGAGTGTAATGTTGTTTAATTATTATCATGGACTATAGGAATGTTGTAAAATGAATGTCACTTAGTGCTTTAAACCAGTAATGATCCTAAACACACCCATTCTCTTCTCAGCTTAGTCATTAGCAGCATTGCAATATTATACGCAACAGATGTGGCGCTGGAGAAGAAGCTGGCAGTGTGATCACACCTGAACAGGATCAACAATCAGTCATAGGGTAGGGGGCCCCGATAAAATAGCTTTTACCCAGCCAGGCCCATTGCGACTTACTGCTGTTCTGTCAGCATCTATACGAAGTGGGAGGTCGATATATTAAACTGTGAAGAGAAACTAAACAGCTTGAAAATGCAGAATTCTTAATTAATACAAAGAACATTAGAGTTGTTAATTATATGATGAATTGCTGCAGGAAGATGTCAAAAGAAGCTTCTATTTTGGGGACACTGTCCGCACTCTCCTGTTGCTATGGCACGCATTACAGGTTTCTGGCTAGGCGGGAGCACCATTTTAGATCTTTCAACAACAATGATTACCGCTATGAAGATCACACAGTAATTACACTGTTGTGAGAATGTCGTAATTGGCTCCATACCACTTATCGTGTGTATTGTTCTGAGTGATGAAGAGTGGAGAATGTGAGAAATACAAAGAGAGGAGGAAAACAAAGGCATCATTTCCAACGTGCATCTGTCTGTGCCTTTCTAGACTAAGCTAATGAGATAATGTTGGGTATAAACAAATATTAATAGAGGTGGCAGAGTCTGAGCAATCACCATATGGAAAACATCTTGGGTGTGACTGTGCAAGTGTGTTTTTTACTTTAAGATTTTGTGTAAGGAGGTGTGTTGAGAACATAGAGTACCATAGAATATCGGTGCAGCCTTCTGTTGGCCTAGTTATGCATTGTAGACTTTTTTTTTACCCTTCTACAGTCCCCTGACCAAAATAGACTTCTGAAACATGTTCCGGCTAGAGGGAAGAGACATCTTCTACAAGGAGTTGGAGCTGCATGACATACTAAGCAATACTTCACCAGAGCTTGAACATAAACATCCTCCACCCAGAGCTCACAATTAGCATTTAGCCAGCTTCAGCTTGCTCCATACAATATGCTCTATTATTTGCATTTGTTTATATGCAAGGTAATTGTCTTTCACTTTGCTCGCTGTTCCACTGAGCTGGGGTTCAGTGAGTGTGAAGCGCACAGAGTCCTTTCTGATGATTAAAAACAAACATCACCAAACTGAAGGCAATAACATCATTTTTTTTCGTTTTTCATTTTTTTGTTGTTTTTTTGTTTTTTTTGTTGTTGTTTTTTCTGTGATGGAACTACTTTGGTATAGAATAACCGTTTACATACTACAGTATACATGGATCTGGTATGTAAATACTTAACATCCTTCCTTCAAAAGGTTCACTTTTTCGTCTACATGACATCATCTTAAAAGCAGCCGCTGCTGGGTTCTTTTCGCTTGCATGGAGCTGATCATAGTTTGTCAAAGACACGCACAATGATCAAAGAGTCACTGACAGAGCAATCTACGGATAGAGTGGTGTGTATGTCGGATTGACAGATTCTCTTTGTTTGTCTTACAACTGGTGCTCGTGTAAGAAGGAAGCGCTACCGCCGTGGCTGGAGGTCTGCTGCCCGGGTGTGGAAAAGCTAGCCAGGGGGATGACCTTCACGGGGTCATCTTTCTTACTGTGTCTATCCAGGGTGTGGTAGAACTGTGGCCGGCTGATCCCTTTGTCCAGTTCATCTTTTTTGGGCACAGACCTGCCCAGGGTGTGACGGCCATCCATGAGCCCCATGCTGCCCATGCTGCCTTTGCCACCCCGGGCCCAGCTTTGCTGGAAGCCGAAGGAGGGGAGTGGGGTATTGGCAGATGTGGTGGTGGCAGTGGTGGAGGTGGGGCTGTTGCTACCGGGAGACTGGAATGGGGCCAGGGCTGGGGGCATCCAGCAGCTGTCAGAGTGGCCCAAGATCAGGCACTCCTGGGTACAGGTCTCGGAGGCCTCAGCCAAGGCTTTCTGCAGGTTCACCTCTATAGCTGATAAGAAAGAGAGAGAGCGACAGACAGACAGACAGACAGACAGACAGACAGACAGAAACAGATAATGGGAGAGAGATAATTAATTAACCATGCCACCAAACAAGGCTGAACTCTGAAGATAGAGTAAGTGCAGGTGCAAGAATGAAATTGTAAATCATGAAGTAAATAGAATAAAGTTGTCCTTTTATCAGCGGTTGACCCGCAAACTGTTGGCCTTTTAGCAAAATGAAAGTCATGATAAATGTTTCATTTCATGTTTGTAATGAGAAAAGCAGCAGCAGAGCATTTAATTTCCATTGGTATTCCCCTGACTCTGTCTGTTTACCTACAATATGCAATGAATTCCCTGTAGCTTAATTAAAGTTAGATGGGGAAAAACTGTCTCTCTGTTTGTGTCTTAGATTGGCTTATCTGTATTTAATATTTAACAGACATCTTAAAAAAACATTGTTTATTTGAATAGCGGCACACCTCAAACCCCTTTTGATCTTTCTGCCTCCAGCATAAAGCTGGTCACATAAGACAAAGGCAGAATTGTAGGCGCAGAATAAAAACCACATGTCTACCTGTATCCTTGGGATGTGTATTTTAGTGAGCATGTTTGCCACATTCAAGGTGGTAATGAATGCACTATAGTTGAGAGCGACCGCATTTGATTTGCATGCGTTTGCAAGGCTGGGGGTCGGGGGTTCGGAAAGTGAGGGAGCACGTGGCGAATGGGCGAGGCTAAGCACTCAAACTATCTTATCTCATTATGCCTGCACTGACATCACATGTGGAATGAGTCCGGGACGGGGGCCTCGGCATTGAGCCCCAGCAATAAAGCCTGTCAAAGCAGATAATTAGAATGTAAAACAGTATGCACTGAGGCAGTGCTATGCATCCTAGGCTTCGCAAAGAAAAGAGGGGTCCTCGCTCCAACATCACATCACTCCTCCAGGCCTCAACGTCAAGCTGTCACCTAGAAATAATTCAACATATTTGCATAAGTAAGAATGCTATCAATAATTGAGCGGTCTTAGGCCCTGCTATAGTGCAGCCACCGTTTCCCCTCATGTAGACTACACATTCTGCATGCTCTGTTTAACTCTGTTCCCCAGATGTCGGCAGATCTCAAACAATGTGTCTTGTCACCTTGTTTATTGTTTCATGTGGTTCTGCAAATGTTTTAAGACTAATATTCTCATTGAATAAGATTCAAAAGATTGAAGGAAACAACTTAGGCTTTAATTATGGTAACGGTGTCGGAAAATGAATCTCCTGGTGTGAGTTGTGGGGCTATATTTGGAGTGTGTGCATGTAGCCTACCTACGTGGAGTAAAATCTGTCCTCCATATTGAACTGGAGCCTTGGAGCAGGAGTGTATAAATCCCCTGAGCGGTAAATGTGTCACCTTTCAGAGGGTCACTAACTTCATTAAGGCAAAAATGCATGCCGCTCACTCATTCTCTGAGCAAGCACAATAGGTCTGAGCCAAGTCCTTGCCGTTCCCTGACTCAATCTTTCCCCAAGTGTTTTCTGCTGTTGTCAATGCCTTTTCAAGGTATTGCCTTTTTTGACGGCATAACGCTATTAGTATAGACTTATTATTCCATAGGCATGCCATGCACTGACACACACACATGTGTACATGTACATATCTTTGCTGCCGGGCAGAAACGTTTCATCTCCCAATTTCATCCTATTATGTCCTATATTTTATAATTATTTTGTCTAACAGTCCCCCCCCGTCCCCGTCCCCCATGTTGAAAGTGGTTACGTCTGTCTGTGAGATAAGTGAAAATAATTAACAGAAGCTTGTGACTAAATAATAACTGCATTGGATTTATTAAAATGTAAGTCTTTTTTCCACATGAAATTTAACAGTTTTGCACATACAAGGTTTCTGCCCAACAGCAATGACATGCATCTTAACCAAGGTGTTTTGCTCCTTTCTCTATCGTAAACGATCAACGCATGTAAGGGGGAAGCTGCCTGTAATGTGCTTTACACATGAAAGGTATGCCGTGGCTCCATGGCACCCTGGGTGAAAACTACATGAACTCACAGTGCTGCTGTGTCAACAGCCTTGAGTGCTTCCATTTTTTTTTTGCATCCAGCATTTCACATTAAACAGCTCAAAGAGATGTAGCCCTGTGCCAGTTTCTATTCCGTGGGGATAGGTTGGCTAGGTGGTGATGATGGTGGGGGCGAGCACGGACTGAGTGATGTCGCTGACAGCTTTAGCTGGCTGCTTTCGTCAGCCAGAGGCACACCGTTGCCTGGCGTGTGATGTGTGCTGCTTAAGTGAGTGTCTTTGGTATTCAGGGGAAACAACTGTACCCCTGCGGAGGTTTTGCAAGGAATCACACGCAACTGATACCGCAGGTCCCCTGTTGATATGAATCCTCTTTTCCTCTTTTCCTTCAAGGAAATTTGAATGACAGACAAGCAGGGATAATGGCTGACGATGGGGGATAATAGATTGCACTGTTGAAATCGGGCATACCTCCACCTACCCAAGATGATTCAGCTTAGTTTGAATAGTGCTGATGTGATTGAAACAGACACAACCTTACTCTGGAATTCAGACTTTGTAGATTCGAGTCTATGTCCATTAACCTAATACTTGGAACAAATGACAGCTGTTGACTCCAAATTCTGCACAGCACCCAACTCCCAGATCCACCGAATAGCCTACGGGCTAGTGTGACTGTGAGATCATAAGGACATCTATTATCCATGTTCTTAGGTTGTTTCTCCAGATGCCCTGTGGGAGCCCAGCCGGGCTCCTAACTGATCTTAAGGGCTTGCGCAAGGTCAATACCACAGCGGTAGCCCATGGCCACCCCATTCTGCAACATCAACACATCCTCAGGCAGGCCAAAGATCGAACGCGTATGTGTCCACCTTCGACTGACCTTCTGTCCTTACAGCAAAACTTAACAGCTTGTACAAACATTTGACGCGGGTAAAACACGAGATATGATAATACTAGTGTAAGGGTTCTTGTAGAACATAGACAGTGGTTTATTACTTTAACTGCATGCATTGTGAGATCTCTGCAGACGATGTACTTTTACTATTTAAGCACTTACCTGCAGTGTAAGCACATGATTTCCTGCATCTTAGTCATATATCCTATTTGAACAGATGATATCCAGCTTCCCCAGCATTGGTGCCACCGATGCTGAATGAAGGTACTCTACAGTAATGCTGATACTACAGTAGGAAGTTATAGCAGAAAGCTCCAGCAAGATACTATCATGACAATAAGCTTGACTTAGGAATAAAGGTTGCTGATTTGATTTAAAGATCATAGCCAAAGCATGACTGAATCCCAAGAGGTAGTGCCCTTTCTTTCTTCGTAATGCAATATTTGGAATGTTGACTTCGTTATTTGCATCTAAGTATCATCTTTTTCTTACAGCAGTAGGCATTCCATCTGTTTTATTTTTCTATGATCAACATGAAATTCAATAATGCAAATGTCAGACAGACAGACAGACAGACAGACCATTTGCCACACTATTATAGGTCTTCTTCATTACAATTGTTAAGGGATATTTACCATGATTGCTGATTGTCTTATTGACAGAGGTAGTTACATCTTAATGAGCTACACATTAAGGTCTGTACACGTGTCATGATTCCACTCATTATGTTAGCATGCACAAACGCATCATTGCTAATTAAAAGGATAATTGCACACATCTAGGACATTAAAATCATTGCACAACCATCAGGATGGCATATGCCCCGGCTCTGACATGCACAGTAACGCTTGACACAAGGTACTAATGATTTACTGTAGCTTGGGAAACTGTAAAACCCATGTATTTAATTACAGATGAAAGTTGCATGCATATAGCTATACTGTATCTCCTATTTAAGTTACATCTAATCTTGATATGCACACCGCATGGGCTTAATTCACTGTTCTTTACTTCAATATCCTGTCAACCCTTTCAAAGGAACCTTGAATAGCAGAGTAGCAAACTCATTTATATGCAGGAATCCATCTTCAACATTTTTTATAGTGAGTTTTAATTGGGTCTCACTGAGTCCCAGTCCAATCGTGTACCTTGTTGAAATCTAAATTCAGACCCCTAAGCATGAATTAATGGTGAACTATTGGAAAGAAGATATTTAATTTCTAATCTCTGGCAGCATGTGACAAACATGGGATTTATATTTAGGCCAAAAAAAGGTTTCTGTTTTGAAAACATTTAATACAGTATGACCAGTCTAAGCCATATCACTTCATGCAGCCTCCCTCTTAATTAATTCAGGATCCACAGGGTTAACGGTGCCAGAAAAAAGAAAGCAAAGAAGATTACTGAGCTGTTTGAGATGTTTAAACAAGTGACCTTGACTCCCATCAATAGTCATGGAAACATATTAGTACCACAGTACCACTAATGGTGCACTCACCACAAGTACCATAATGTTACTATTCTCTTCTTTCTTGTTTTGTACTGTATGATAGACAGATAGAGCATGAGATGGTGTGGGATACAGAGACATCTAGAGAGACAGAGAGAGAGGAAATGTTTGTCCACATCTGGAGAGAGTGGAAGAGGGAAATGTGAGCATGTGGGTGATTCGGTCAAACAAATGAAAGGGAATACGTAATTGGGTTTGTAATTACCTAGACTATCCCTTCACGGACCTAGCCTTGTACCTACTCACAAAACGTACAATCTGGATATGGAAATGAACGGTCATTAATAATAATAGCGGTATTAAAACCGCTGGGTGTTGCGCAGGCAAGCGAGAGCCATTTCTCCAATCAAAGTACTTTAATAATCACTGTTGGAGAAACTCATGTATGACATTCACGGAAGCACAAATCTCTAGCATCCCACTTACAAGCACAGCACTGTTCCACTGAAGATCATACATGGGAATTATGTTTTTGGCGTTGGGCACATCATGTGATTATAGGATCATGGAAATGATGCACACAAAGGGCATTTGGGTGGAGGGTGTCCAGGGTGTGTGTTTACATCCCAATGGTGCCGGCTCCAGCTTGCCTCCAGAGCATCTTACTGTCCAGAAACATTATAGACTGTAAAATGAACGGACATAAAGAGTCCAATTGGTTTCTAGAGATCACTTTTTCGGCGAATTGAAATCCGCCGTCTTTGAACTTCCGGTTCCCAAATGAAACCGGAAAAGACTGCTATGAATTGGCTGCAACCGCAGCGAGGGCGGGGTCTTCACTTGGTAAAAACCAGTACTAGAAACATACCCTGCATTATTGTTCATTTGAAAATGAATGGGACCATAATTTACTAATTTACTGTGGACTATAGGAGAACTAACCGCTGTGACCACACCCCGATCCACATCAACGTGGCGGTGGTGGAGCGGGTGTCCAGCTTCAAGTTCCTGGCTGTCCTCTCTGAGGACCTCTCATGGGCTCTCAACTGCTCCACCCTGTTCAAGAAGGCGCTATAGGTCTATTGGTTCCCGCACTAGTAGGCTCAGGAACAGCTTCTTTCCTGTTGCTGTCTCCCTGCTGAACTCTGCCCCTCCTCAATGACACTGAACAATGATACCCCCTTCCGTCCCCCCTTCCTCCTTCCCATCTGAACTCTCATGCTCACACCATACATACACTAGCATGTTATGACTTATGGCTTGTGTGGGTGGGTGTGTCTATATATATATGCATACTCCTTATTTCTATTTATACTTCATTGTCTATTTTTCTATTTATTATATATTACTGTACATACTGTACATTCTGTACATTCAACAACAAGTGTATTTATTCCCATTACTGCATTACTGTATTGCACTCTGGTTGGACGCCACTATTCATTTCATTGTCAAAGTATTTGTATACTACTAGAATTTCTAGTTACGTTGCAGCGCAATATGGGAAGAAGGAAATTGCGGGAGTTGACAGACTCCACTTCATGTTTCAGCTGTGTTTTTAAACTCAGTAGTGTGCCCTGCACATGTAGTAACGGATGGGTTTTAAGTTATTATAATAACAGAAAGTGTTTTTTATTTCTCATAAATACGCAAACATTGTGAAACAACTACAGTCACAGAGAGCTGCTGCCTGCTAACGATGCAAGCAACAGCCTTGCCTGCCGTGTGTGTGTGTGTGGGGGGGGGGGGGGAATAGCACTAATTTTCGACATTTTACTGTGTCATAAATATATTTACATCTGTAGCCTATATTGTGATTACATTTGACCGTACATTTGACTCTTGTGTTATATTCTTGTGAAATATTTCAGTAAAGTATTGTGGTGAAAATATTCACCCCAAGTTGATAAGATATGCAGAGAATATAATACCAAGAACCCCCAGTTTGAAATGCATTAGGCCACAGACCCCCATTTGATACCATTTGCTCTCTGGGAGTACACTCACTATCATCAGTGTTAATTTAACTCTGAAAATCAGGGTCCATTTGGTTCCATTTGTATGCTCTTGGAGTATTATGACTGTGCTAACAGTATTATCATAAAATATGTCTCAGTTTGAAGATTCAAAAAAAACATATTTCATATGTGTGAGCTTGTAAAGTAGAACGTTCAACCTAGAGACAGTGTTGCCAAGTCTGATCATTATAAGCTACTTTGGACTTGTTTATCTGTAAAGTTGATTTAAAATATTGGTAGTCCTTGACATGGAAATGTTTGAGTTCCACTGCTCTGAAACAACATTAGACAACAAAGTTTGACAGTCAACACTATAATTGATTATTTTAAGACTAATTTTTCGGACCATTTCTGATTTACCTACTTTGAACTGGCCTATTAACATTTTTATAGACCTGGTTGCTTGTTTCACTCTCACATCCACGATATGTGGCAACCCTGGTTTGTTTTGGTTTGCGCCAGTGCCGGTTTCTAGGCCTTTTGAGGCCCCTAGGCAACATATTATACAGAGCCCAAAATGTTTATAAACAAATCACAAATGTTTATAAACAAATCACAAAATGTTTATAAACAAAATCACAAATGTTTATAAACAAATACCAAAATGTTTATAAACAAATCCAAATCCCTTGGTCCCTACCCCCCCGACCATGAGACTTACTACAGGTAAACTGGTAGTGGTCCTACCCCCCCCCCCCCCCCCCCCCCCCCCCATGAGACTTACAAATCCCAAATGTTTATAAACAAATCCCAAATGTTTGTAAACAAATCCCAAATGTTTATAAACAAATCCCAAATGTTTATAAACAAATCCCAAAATGTTTATAAACAAATCACAAATGTTTATAAACAAATCACAAATGTTTATAAACAAATACCAAAATGTTTATAAACAAATCCCAAATCCCTTGGTCCTACCCCCATGACCATGAGACTTACTACAGGTCAACTGGTAGTGGTCCTACCCCCCCCATGAGACTTACAAATCCCAAATGTTTATAAACAAATCCCAAATGTTTGTAAACAAATCCCAAATGTTTATAAACAAATCCCAAAATGTTTATAAATAAATCACAAATGTTTATAAACAAATCACAAATGTTTATAAACAAATACCAAAATGTTTATAAACAAATCCCAAATCCCTTGGTCCTACCCCCCCGACCACTTTGCGCAGTTCCCATTGTTGTGTGTGTGTGTGTGGTGGGGGGGGGGGGGGGGAATGAAGGGGTGGCGTGTGGAGTGGGCGTGGGTCCAGGCGTGCGTGCGTGCGTGTGTGTGGGAGAGGCCAGAGCCGCGCGATGTTCCTGTGTGTGTGTGTGTGTGGGTGGGGTGTTGTGGGTGCAGGCGTGCGTGCGTGCGTGCGTGCGTGCGTGCGTGCGTGCGTGCGTGCGTGCGTGTGTGCGTGTGTGTGTGTGTGTGTGTGTGTGTGTGTGTGTGTGTGTGTGTGTGGGAGGGAGGGAGAGGCCAGAGCCGCGCGATGTTGTGGTGTGTGTAGCAAAAGTAGTTGGCATTGTCATGGTTGAAAGTATTCATGCAACACTGAGCCTGTAAGCTGTGTGATGCTAACACGCTAACACCGTTAGCATGGTCTGTCTTGGTCAAAGAAAAAACGATAGATATAAAACTACTGGCCAAAATGTCATAAAAAACACAACACCTAAAATCGGAATGTTATTGTGACCTATTGAGCACAAACAGACCATCGTGATTTGCTTGCTGGACCTATAATTAATTTATGTGCATTAAATTTCCACTCGCCCATATAAATAAAAAGCAAGATGGCTGTGTTGGGCTGAGAGCTGGTGACTCTGATTGGCGTGTGAGCCGGGGGCGGGCCTGGTGTGGGCTGAGAGCTGGTGACTGATTGGCTTGCACATCTTTTTCCGAACAGGTTGTAATTGGCTGGACCGCACATTTTTTGCCCACGTGACCAACTTGACAATTGTTAAAATAGATGGGTTGTGGGGGCTGACAAGGCTATACAGCCACATGTGTTTCTAATGTGATGTAGGCCTACATAACACTAATGACACTTATCTTTTCTCTTCATGTAATTCCAGAATATGCAGAGTCACTGCACCAGTGGTGTAGGCAGCACCAAGCCCTGGACCCTGAGACGAGCCATGTCCGTGGGCCCCACAGCCCCACCAATTTAGGCTTCTGAGGACCCCCACCCTGGAGCCCATGTGAAGTGTCCCAGACCGATGCCCCCCTCCCTGCACAAGACATTGAGGTAGGAACTGTATGCTATAGAATTTCGCCGCCCGAATCCTAGTTACGTTGCAGCGCAATATGGGAAGAAGGAAATTGCGGGAGTTGACAGACTCCACTTCATGTTTCAGCTGTGTTTTTAAACTCAGTAGTGTGCCCTGCACATGTAGTAACGGATGGGTTCTAAATTATTAACAGAAAGTGTTTTTTATTTCTCATAAATACGAAAACATGGTGAAACAACTACAGTCACAGAGAGCAGTGGCAAGGTAGCGCCATTGTCATGGTTGAAAGTATTATACATGCAACACTGAGCCTGTAAGCTGTGTGATGCTAACACGCTAACACCGTTAGCATGGTCTGTCTTGGTCAAATAAAAAACGGGCAAGATAGATATGAAACTACTGGCCAAAATGTCATACAAAACACAACACCTAAAATCGGAATGTTATTGTGACCTATTGAGCACAAACAGACCATCATGATTTTCTTGCTGGACCTATAATTAATTTATTTGCATTACATTTCCACTCGCCCATATAAATAAAAAGCAAGATGGCTGCGACAGATTGTGAGATAGACGGAGAGAACAGAGCTGGTGACGTGTGAGCCAGGGCAGTGTTGCCAGGTTTGCGAATTGTAAGCGAGTTGTAGTGTATGTAAGTAGCGTGGTTTAAAGGCCTTGTTTCTGGGCCTGTTGGGGCAACAGCATACTCGGGGGTGTGGGTGATTGGGCCGATAATGTTAGTATTAAACAAATGCATTGCCGGCGTGAGTGTGGAAGGGAGGCATTAATTTGGCAGTGCAAAGACTAATGTTTGACGGCTGGTGGTCTGCTTTGTGGTCGGCCGCCTTATGAGGAGATAGCTTTTGAACACTGCGAAGGGTAAGTGTGTGACGTCACTGCCCGTGTGAGTGTGTGTGGGTGTATGTAAGATGGTGTTGTGGGTGTTGCAATAGCGACGTAGCTGTTGTGGCTTTGGGTTTCTTCTGGGTACAACGTATTGCGTACAGCTTTTTGGGTACAGCTTTTTGGGTACCACTTCTCCAATGTATAATAGATGTGCAGTGACAATACATTTAATCTAATCTAATCTAATATAAACGCATATCATACCATATGAGCTTAAATTCCAACGACGGAGCTTTGCCCACTGACAGAAACACAACTGGCCGTGTTCGGGGAGGGTTGAATGGAAGGTCACTTTGACCTCCTGGCGGGGGCTCCTCACTGGTGGATGAGGCAGTATTGTATAGCTGCAAACCATATAGACCTCTGCTGGGAGGATTCATTGGAAAAAGGGGTAGAAGTTTGCTACTTTACATTATGAAAATTGGAAATTATTCAAACTATAACAATTTTATAGTAAGGTGTGAATATATAATGCTGTAACAATGACACTCAAATATTCTGTCTATAGGCCTACTAGAGCTCGGATGAGATCAGCTTCACAGATATGTGGCCCTATCTTTAGTATCTTACCTTATGAATAATCATTATTAGCCATTTTTTATTATTTTGAAAAGCATTTTAAAATAGTGAAAATAGCCGATCACAACTATTTTAAAATGTTTTTCAAATAATAAAAATGTCTAATAAGATTAGCCATAATGCATAAGACGCCGTGCAAAATAGGGTTCCAAGAATGTCTGCAAATTGTATTAGTTATTTTCTCTGCCTGCTAAACTCTTTGTTTTTCAGTACCTTATGTGAGGCAGAAGGTAGCCTAGTAGCATAATCCCTGGCGAAAGCAATAAGAGCTGTCATTGTCACTGGTGACAAGGGCATGGGTGAGGAAGTAAATATTACATTGTGTCAATAAAAATAAAAGCTCTTTGGAATGCCAAGCAAGTGTGCAATTAGTCACTATACCACAGAGATCAGAAGTGTCATGTAGGATTCTGACTTGTGTTAAGATTTCAAAGAGGCCATAGCTGGGGGGGTTCGAGACATCTTGTCAAGCCCTATACACACTCACCATGATACAATTATGTTGTTGTGATGTGATGATGTGCAGCAGTCAGACGGAAATCACCTCAATACCGCCACAGAAACACCATGGCAGCAGATGACTAATCTATCCTATAATGGCTTGTACGTGTGTGCCGTCGAACCATGAATTCAGAAGAATGATCCTCCACAGCCAGAGAGGCGTCCAAAGTGTGAGACTATAGAAACAGCAAGGCCACCCCTCGTATTTCCTACTTTGCTCCCATTTTTTTCCTTTTTTTTTTCTTTTTTTTTTTTTACTACTTAGCAAAAACAAATAGTGCCAGATGTAATGAATGGCCTTCTTTTAAAGGAGACAATATGACTCAGATAAGAGGGGAGTGGGGTCGTCCATATATACTCTGGACTAATTACATTTGAAGCATTTACTGAGACACCTCTGACAATGGTGAGTCTCTGAGCCTCACACGTATTTATCAGCACTTGTGGGACCCATACAGTTCCTCTCCTGCAATCCATCTAGCCTTGTCTTCCCTCGACCTCTTCTTGCTTTCCTAGTGTTTGACCCGTTGTAGCTGAAAGTAATTGCAGGCAGAAAACAACATCTAATGATTACTTTATCTAGGAGTCTGAGAGAGAGTGAAAAGTCACAGACAGGTACTTTCAACAAAAGGAGGAGGCCCCTTTTTTTTGTTCCTACCCTCCCGACACACAATTTCAGACAACAAAGAATATTATTGACTTGGCTGAGATTAGAACACCAAAACAAATAACAAGGCACAGAATGGGGACAAAGAGCACAAAGGGAGAAATAATCCCTCGAACAGGCTGACGCCATGCGCTTCTTTCTTCCTCTTTGTTGGCACTGATTAAAGGCATGTTTTGGGTTGAAGTGGCCATTTGAAAACTAAACATATACAACATGGCCACAATGTATAGACTTAATTGAATGTAAATTCATCCCTGTCCCAGTCACCTTTGTTGTCAGTGTTGTCGACAAACACCACCTCCAAAACTTTAACACGCTCAGCATAAATGGGTGCACAGAAAGGCAGACCTCCGCATCAACAATAACAACAGCGTGATTAACCAATCAACTGAGAAGTTGATTGTGAGATGTAGCCGGTCCACAGCAGCATCTTTCTCCCCGCCACTTGACCTTTTATTTATTTTTTATTTTTTTGGGGGGGAGGGGTAAAAAGAGAGACTAGTGAGAGACTATAGTGAGAGACTAGTGGTTGATTGCATCTCCTTCATTATGGGTGGGCTGCTATTGGGCCAAGCCTCTCCATCTCTGGAAGAGACAAGAAAGATTGTGTCAACACAATCAGTCCTGGCCAAATACCCAGCATGGTCCAGATAGATGAGAGGTGCAAACACCATAACAATCTGCAATCAGCGCTCATCACGATAATGACACACTGAGGCACAGCGATGCAGCGGGGGGTAGAAACTAGAAACCAATGCAAACGGAAACACATGGGGTTCTATCTGGCACCGTCCCTTACCTGCTAGCACTACCCCCAGGCCCCCCCACCCATGAATTGCGCATTTAGCAGCTTCCACTATCCGTAAGCGAAATCTTGCGGCCACACTACCCACTATACTGTACATTATGCTGACTCCTTTCACAGGTCTCATTCTCTCCTAATTCTCCACGAATCTCTGTGATTCTAATTTTCTTATAGTCAGCAGAAGTGAGAGTGTCAATTCCTTGAGTCAATTGTGTTTATATAAGATGATGTGTATTCAAAGAAGATGATATTTTTTTGGTTTCATTATTGTAACGCCCAAACCAAACCTATGCATAATGTAATCGATAGCGGAGGTGTTTTAGGAATAAAGGCTGGTGTCCAAGATAACTTCTTTCTTTTTTTTTACGGGGAACGCCTCTTACACAATGCTAAATTCTCAAATTACGGGTTTAAGGACTCAAGGATGCAAGATAGTAGTAATAGTCTAAATTCTAAATTCTTTGGCGGCACCCTACATTCCTAACGCCTGATTTATACTTGGCTGTGTGCCCTGTCGTGCACCAAAAATAACTTATCTACAAGCTTACAACGTGTCGCATGGTGAGCTTATACATTTAGTACTATTAGGCTACAGATATTGTTTGGTGGGAGACACCAGCACGCAACTAAATTAATATCTGTCATATGTATGTTTGTGTGTGTTCGTGTGTAGCCTACTGTAAAGTTAAATGTTTGTTTATGTTTTCTTGTAAATGCATGTGTATGCGTTCATGAGCATACAGTGTAGATATATGGATGTGGATTGTCAATGACAGGGAAGTAATACATAAATGCATATTTACAAGAGCAAAAGAAATTGGAATCTCGCTTAAAATTCATTGCACATAGATGAATGTCTGAGCATTTCCATATTTCCACAGATAATGGGAAGTCGAAGAAATAGAAAGAAAAAGATTGCAGCAGGGGAGGGCGGTGGAAATATTATATAAAAACAAGAGAGATCTGATATCTACTGGACCTGCTAACTGTAGTCTTACAATTGCATACACAAGAAATTCCTTCCATATGAAATTATGAAAACTTTCAAGTCAATTAAGTTGCCAAACCAGTTTTTATTCATGTATTATTCTTTTGTTATATAAGTTCATTCAAAGTGAGAAAGTTAATTTCTGCAGTGCTCTCACATTAACTGCTGTGACATAAATGGTCAGCAGTTCTCGCTACATTGCACACTGAACTGTATAGACAGAAATTAACGGATGTTTTTCAAACCACAGGCGGAAAATAATAAATGAAGTTCTTCTTCCACACAAGTGGAAGATGCTGAGATGAAACCGTATGCCAGCCAAGTGCCACGCTACATCCCGGGTCATGTAACAAGCAAATTCATCACACTGACCCATTGCCCCCAATTATTATGGAAAACAAGAATGAATCAAATTAACATTGAAGGAGTCCCTCTATCTGACAGAGTGTCTGCGTAGCCGATGGATTCAGCAGGAGGAGAGAAGCGGGTAATAAACAAGGTGCCACTGCATATGCTATATATCTTGCAGTCATTGATGATTAGCTCTGTTTTTGCTTAGCCGTACATTACTGTTATTGCCTCCATGCTCGGGCAGATAGGGAGGGGATACAAAGACATTGGCGTAGTCCATCTTTCAACTGATAACTGGCAGGCTGAAAACAACTCAGCACTGTTGTTTTGGAGCATGAGTGATCTGGCCTCAATGGAAACTATAATTTCTTTTACGACATACCGTAGCTGAAAGGAAGGCCTGCTGTATAGTTTTCTATTTTAAAAGCTACCTGTGTGTGTGTGTGTGTGTGTGTGTGTGTGTGTGTGTGTGTGTGTGTGTGTGTGTGTGTGTGTGTGTGTGTGTGTGTGTGTGTGTGTGTGTGTGTGTGTGTGTGTGTGTGTGCATGCATCCATCTTTAGTATCGGCAGCTATCTTAAAAGTGTGTCAAAGTATGGACATGAAATATTCAGTCTCCAGAAAGGTGAATCCTGTGTCAAATGAAAATTACTCAAGCCCTGCTGTTTTGTACTGACAAGCAACACTGTAAATACATACTATTAAGTCTTCATGTGAGGAGAGCACCCATACGCACATAATCCCTTCTCTCTATCCCATTCAAAAGAACTTACTGTGTACTCAGTAAGTATTAGTTGGAGGCATTAGTGCTGGGCAAACACATTACCCATATCAACGTGTTGTGTCGCATGGTGAAAATTTTAATATGGGAGGCAGGCGCTCTCCAGATCCCCCTGTGCATGTACACTTTAAAGGTTTCTTCTTTTTTTTAAGCCGGTGCAGTCCCTCCTCCTGGGGACAACTATTAATTTTTCACTGAAACCTCCCCTGAATAATGAATCCTGTCCTATTTATATGCCGTGATAAGTCCACTGAATGTCTAAAAAGGGGTTATCATGAAAAGGGTAAGCTTTCAGAGAAAGACCTGTTCTTGCTTAACATGTATAATTCATCCACATCGCCATGTTCTTGTCTCTCTCTCTCTCTCTCTGTGTGTGTGTGTGTGTGTGTGTGTGTGTGTGTGTGTGTGTGTGTGTGTGTGTGTGTGTGTGTGTGTGTGTGTGTGTGTGTGTGTTGGGGAGTGGAGGTATGTCATATACTGTAACGTATCACGGGTATACATGAAAGCATAAACAAGGCTGCACATTCAGTGAATCACAGCAAGAAAATAAATAAATAATAATAATCTATATCGTTCCATTTTTAACCCACCAAAAACACACACAAAACACACACACACACACACACGCACACACACACACACACAACCCTACCCAAACGAGAGACGACGAAAGTTCAGATACTGTATATATGCATTTCTGATGTACTGCTCAGGCCTGGCATGACAGTTACACTCTCTCACCAGAGTCACATGGGTACTCAGTGGCTGGTGTTAATGTTTCTGTCGCTACGCACTTGATTTCGGTGTGCTGCTGAGCGCACTCCCTGTCACTAGGCTCTCTCCCTAGTGACTGCATGTCACTGCATGACTGAGAATCAAGTACAGCACAAGTTCATATTTTTAAGGGCTATATGGACTATATCTAAAGCAGAGGCACAGAAACACGTGTAGACCAGACCAGGGGTTCCCAAACCTTTCCATGCAAAGAACCCGCAGCCCCACACTACCCATTCTTGGAAATCTCTGTTGTCAAATACAGTGACGCTCCAAAACAAGCGTTGATAATAATTGTTGCATGCATTTACATGTATTAACAGTATAAGGTGCTGATTGGTTGTGGCACTTATCTGCTAAACTATTTGGCCCCATGGTGATGTAAAAGCAAAGCATATTTATAACCTCTTAACACTTGAGTAATTAAAATAATTCTGATTCAATTATACTTCCACGAAGCAAAACCACCTGAGGTGAGACTTAACCGCAGGAGTACAGTATATGTTAATCGAATATAAGAGAGACTTTACCTTATTCATGACAAAAAAAAATCTTTATATCATGCTCGATCATAACGTTATAGCCGTAGTACTGGGTTTTGCGTGCAGCACCTTGCTGTGGGCATATTGGTGATACCTTTTGTCATGAGGCATTCGAGTCAACATGCTGCACAACACATTCCACTGCTGCATGACCGTGATTGTGTTCCCGACTGTGATGATGCAGAGAAGGCTCCAGTGACCAGAGTATTCCACAGGGGAGGAGCCAGTGGAAATAACCATGATGCAACTCCTTATCTCTGGAGACTGCCGGCAACCCATTGACCTCCATGTCTTTTATGCCGCTCAGCCCAGAGCGCTAACTATCAGATATTAACACCCGTGTGCCTTTGATTTGTGTCCCCGGCTGGCCCATGGGAAGCTCGTCAGCATTTGTCCCGGGGTAACATCCTCTTTATGTCACTGTTCCCGCCCTCCCCCTAACCTCACAAACACCCACATGATGGCAAAGGGTTTGTCACATTACCCCAGCCTGGCACGCAGTGCGGGACTATAACGTGGAGATGACGTTGCATAGCCTGCGGGGGAATGGCAATATATGGAGAGACAGGGATTTTACAACAACAGGGGTCTCGAGGTCAGTTACATGACAGGGTGTTTGTAGAATGATACTGAGGGTTAGTAACATTCAGTGGTACTGCAGTGTAGAACTACAAGTAAAAGTCCGTAATTCTAAATGTACTTGAGTAAAAGTACAAAAGTATTGGCATCAAAATGTACTCAAAGTACCAAAAGTAGAAAGTACTACAGAATGAATGAATTCATTAATTAATGGGTCAGTAACATTGTGTCTGTAGAATGGTACTGAGGGTCAGTAACATTGTGTCTGTAGAATGGTACTGAGGGTCAGTAACATTGTGTCTGTAGAATGATACTGAGGGTCAGTAACATTGTGTCTGTAGAATGGTACTGAGGGTCAGTAACATTGTGTCTGTAGAATGATACTGAGGGTCAGTAACATTGTGTCTGTAGAATGGTACTGAGGGTCAGTAACATTGTGTCTGTAGAATGGTACTGAGGGTCAGTAACATTGTGTCTGTAGAATGGTACTGAGGGTCAGTAACATTGTGTCTGTAGAATGATACTCGGGGTCAGTAACATTGTGTCTGTAGAATGATACTGAGGGTCAGTAACATTGTGTCTGTAGAATGGTACTGAGGGTCAGTAACATTGTGTCTGTAGAATGGTACTGAGGGTCAGTAACATTGTGTCTGTAGAATAATACTGAGGTTCAGTAACATTGTGTGTGTGTGTGTGTGTGTGTGTGTGTGTGTGTGTGTGTGTGTGTGTGTGTGTGTGTGTGTGTGTGTGTGTGTGTGTGTGTGCACGCGCGCATACGAATAATGTGTGAATAATGCGTGCATCTCACTCCGTGTGACTCAGCATACTATATGAAAGCGCCAATACCCATCTCTATGATAATTTCTGATTCACAACGAGCAAAGACTGCATGTGCACTGATACAATTCATTCATTTCCCTATGATTAACTGGTGTGGAACAGTGGAAATATTGGGGACAGAAAATATGACTTTCTTTTTTGTCTTTCTTTCCAGTAGTACGGCGTGACAGGGTTTGTTTTACGGGTGAGAGCACAAGGCTACTATACAGGGGAGATAGGATCCATGCATCTACTGTGTAATATCTTCGCCAAAGCTCCCCATGACTCACTGTTTGTGGGCAACTCCGTATGTATTTTGTATGCAGCCCTGGTCAGTGGTGGACAAAAGTACCACATTTTACTTAGGTAAAGGTAATACTGCAATACTTCTACATTAGAGTAGTAGTCCCGTATTAAAAAATGACTTGAGTAAAAGTATCGGCATCAAAATATACTTAATAGCAGATCGTCTATTTTCAAATGGCCAAAATGTATATAGGGCTGAAGTGGTTGGTGTATGTTTTGTAATAATAATCAAAATCTACAAAGTTTACAAATAATTGTAGTCGAGTAAAAGTATAATATTTGCCTCTGAAATGTAGTAGAAATAAAATAAATTAAATAAAAGAAGTACAGAAAATTGGAAATACTCCAGTAAAGTAAAAAAATCCTCAAAATTGTACTTTACACCACTGCCCAGGGGTCTATGCTTAGCTTTCCCTCCACAACTCTCAATGGAGCGTGTTGCAACTTGTGAGCTTGTAGATAATTATGCTATTTTTGCAGAAGGTTTGCCCATTTTCACCAATGTTCACCTATAAACAAAATAGTGAACAATATAATTGGTTATTATCATATGGATAAAACGCCTCCCTATACACCTGTATCACAATTCCACTTTATTACACCCAGAGTCAAGTCCAGAGAATGGAGTTGCCAAAGGAATATATTTTTTTTTCATCAAGGGTTATGTCCTTTTTATATTTTTCATCGTCTCTGATTGTCCCTCCTCCTTCTCTGATATTGCTAATTATTTCAACCTCTGAAGTAGACAATTTCATTTTCAATTAAAGCTCGTCTCCTCCGATGACCTTGGGGGGGGTGGGGGGGCACAGCAAATGGCAGCTATATCTGCCCTGAAGGAGTTGTGCTGCAGTTACAGGTGCCATTGTAGAGAGAAATTCTAACTCATTTTGGACCCGACTTCACTGAATCCATACACGCCTGGGCCGCCCTAGTCAGGACGGGGCTGCGGCACAGTATATGTATTCTAATACACTTAGTGTGATAATTGAAAGGGACCAATTAAAGCTTCAAGGCACGGCTATAGACCCTCTGATGCAGCGGAGGCTGAACAGCAGATTTACAGCCATACGTATACGTACAGCATGTAGTTAATCTGTCTGGCCATTATGGGTTATAAATTTACAAGAGAAAGATTCTGACATCATGATTACAGGCTGGGCAGTCTATTTTTCTCACGTTGTCAACAAGAATGTGCATATACAGTAGCTATGGGATTGCAGTTCGTCAATACAATATTATATACAATACAATACATTCAGACAAATTAGGTTGCACAGTAATAATGTACCCTTACAGGTCCATTAGGGGTTAAATGAGCACTCTGTAGTTTGCTGTGATGATGCAGAAACAGAGGGTATGTATGTAAGGAAAAACAATTAACTAATATTGACAGTGAGTGCAATCAAAGTCTCCCCCGCCAGTCTCGACAAGGTGCCAATCAACCGAGGCGCTCTGCCTCACGCTGCCGCTGCATTTTCATTTCAGAGTCTTGAGGAGATGCAGCCACGGTAAATCATCAGTCAATAGCTCAGAGCTGATGGTTAATGTTGATTTATGACATTCAGCCCTCCTACACCGCACCTCACCTATCGTCTATAATACACAGCCGGGTCGGGAGCTAAAACAAAATCAGTAGAAAAGTACAAAGGTTATACCTGTGACTGAATAAGTGCTTTTCAAAGCTTCCATGGGGCTTATCTTACCATGTTGTTATGCCCTTGCTTCCCTCTCCCTGCAGTCAAATGTTTCCTCACAGAGGGGTTCCTAAAAGTCAAACCTGATCGTCTGATAAGATGAATGCTTGTTGAGATTTTTTTCCCTGTCGTCCCATGAAATAACGTCAGTTAGGCTGCCATTCAAAATGTGACATTCACCAACAACACGCGATCAATGAGGAACAATTTGCTACATACATGTAATTACAGTGATGATGCCATCAGAACCCCAACCTCTCTCTCACCTACAGTGGTCTGCCCATGATGGGAATAATGGAGCAAAATGTCTTTCTGAGTGTGAGAATGTCTTCATGTGAATTCATGTGAGACATGGCAATGGTGGGCTGTAATAGGCAGCTATCTAACCCAGAAGTGTCAAGCAGGAGGGTGAATGCTGTGACATAGGGATGATATTAAATTGGCTGCAAGTGTGTCACCTATTTAATAATTTTCTCTCCACCACGTACCCACCCCCGTGCCACTTAAGCCCCTTCAGCTTTTGTCTGCTTCTTTGTATTTGTCAAGATTTAATCTCCGAACATCTGAGAGAGATCCTTTACCTTTACTTTACAGTTCAAATAGCTTAACAATGTCAGATTATTTAGACCAGGTTCTCAACGTTTTTGGCTGGGGACCCCCGGAAATGCTTTGGCCATGTCTCGCGCCCCCCCACCCCCAATACAAATTGACCGCCACAATAACCTTAATAATAGAGAAAATACATCAATCAAAAATCCGGACGATAGGTGAATTGATGGAGAGACTGCTGTATCGATACGGCAATAAACGGCATGAATTATCTGGGTGACACATTGTTGACAAACGTACTTCTGTTTAACGTTATCAGAGCCATCCTTGCTAGTTGCAATGCACTCCCTTCCCAGACCCCTATTAGGATATATAAACATTTTATTTTAATTTAAAGATCTCTGTGGGTTCTGAAATTGTTTTATTGTAATTGTGCAACAATGTTGCAACATAGTCATTATTTTGAATAAACGTATTATCGATACATATCGATATGTCTATGTATCGTATCGTGGCCTCTGTATCTTATATATCTATCGCGAGATTGTAAGCAATTATTGAGAACCACTTAAGCCCTATTTGAAAAATAATGAAAGTGGCCAATCTACAATTAACGCAATGTGATGTGACATGCTTATGATAAAGAGCTTAGATGTACTATTTAAGTGCCGTGACCCCCCCCCCCCCCCTAAAACATGGTCATCAGGTACGATTATACTAGGAGGAAGATATTTTTCTGTGTACAGTGTACAGAAAGTGTTAAAATTATGTTTTTATGTGGCCACACCCACCAGTTCATTAAGTATACCTGGTTTTCACCTTAGCACCACCCACCCGCACTTAAGCCTCGCCCACTACTGTTGTGATAATGTGGGAGGGTTATGATAAAATGGTGTTATTTCGATTGAGCCTTTTGACTCAAAGGCTTTCAGCTTTCAGGAAGAAACCAAAAAATACACAGGGAAGACATATTTGAATTTTATAACCAAACCTGGGGGTCTATTAGAGTAATGTTAACTCTATAGACACATGCAAAACTGAAAAAGTTTTGCACTCCATCTTTAAGGGACCAAGCCAGTCCCGAAGGGACCTTGGTCCCTTATTATTGTCTCCACCAGCCGAAGGCATGGGGAGAGTATGTTTTGCACTCCATCTGTGCCCGTTTTGAACAAAAAAAGTGCCATTTACGTGAAATCTTTCACGCACTTTCCTACTAGGCTGAGGAACATTTTCAGATCATTCTTAGAGTCCTTCACATGAAAAGGTTTGAGAACGAAACATGTCAGGATTTAGAAGACATTTGTAGAATCGTCCTCAGGTCTAAATGGGTTAAACAATTAAAACCGACCCCGTCACAATTACATGGTCTCAAGTTCAGTCCTGCTTTGTCCTGCCTTATCGTTGCTTGCATTTTCACTTTGAATTAGTTTTGGAAATTTGTGAGCCTTTTTTGTGTGCAAATTTCAAATTAGTTTTTGAAAAACGTTCCCTACAAACTTTGTAGGGAAGGTTGTAAAACCAATTAAAAAAAACTAAAAACTAACGAAACATGATATTTAGTCACGACCCATAACAGTGAGTGTCCCAAAATGGGTCGTGAGTTGTGACCGTGTGTTTGGGAAACAGTTATCTCGGCAGGCTATTAGAGAAGTTGCAGGGAATCTGTGTAGTCCTGGTCAAGCCTTTATGTTGGACGTCATTCCGTTAGGCTTTCCCACAGATGTGTGTGTGTGTGTGGGGGACACTGTGGCTGTTGTTTCATTATCTCTCCCCCACCCTGTACATCCAGAGTTATTTCTGTACCGTGGCCCCTGTGGTGGGCTTGAGGAAGGTTGGGTATTTGCCATCTGTCTCTTTGGCAAGCAGAAAAAAACAATTTACAAATTTACTAGTGTGTGACCCTGGCCCTTTCTATTCATAACCCATTAGGAAAATACAGTCAGACTTACCTCGCATTAGGAAAACAATTAACTGAATTATAAAAACAAACATGACACAATAAGGAAACATATATGGGAAATATATGGGAGAACTTTAAATGATACAGCTCTGCATTGTCGAAAGCATCAATAGTGACTGTTCACTGTTCAATGCTTTAAGATGGCTTGAAATGAGTATGAATTTCTTTACCTTGACTAATGACTGCACTCGATGTAATACTTATAATTATGTCTCCTTTAAAATAGCAAGATGGGTCAATTGCCATTTGCTCACAAAAATACTTTACAAATAGATTATATTAAGAAATATTAGCTGTTGTTGAAATCAAACAGACAACAGGTTTTATCAAATTTGTGAGATATTGCGCGTCATGATTGGTGGTGAACACATAAGAACAAGTAAAGTGAAGGGCACTCTTACATACAGTACATCATCTCATTCCGGCCAATCACAATTTGCGTCCTCACAACTCAATGTTTGTGTTTAGTGTTTACACAAGGTTTGTGTTTACACAAACACTCTAAGCTGGCCATTCATTGTGAATGGCATTCAAATCAATGTCTGTGTTAACGCAATGTTTGCGTTTACATAAACCCTCAAAGCTGGACATAGGAGAGGGGCTAGCGCCCCTCAAAAACCAGCAGAGAGACCGACTTCCATTGGGCCAGATCACCATTGTGCAATGGATATCTATAATTATGGAGAATGTACGGTCTGTGTTAACCGTCCAACCAATGCCAGTACTGTATAAGGTCATATTTATGAAATCATGGATCTACCTGTATGGGCATAAAAGGAACACAGTTACGGGTAACATGGGTAGGTTCAACGCTACCCTGACAACGGGTGACATGGGTTTAGGTTCAACTCTACCCTGACAACGGGTAACATGGGTAGGTTCAACTCTACCCTGACAACGGGTAACATGGGTAGGTTCAACTCTACCCTCCAAACGGGCAACATTCCCAATGGGCATCACCCTAGTTGGTTAAAACGGGTTAGTACCTGCCGATGTAATCACGTACATTATTATGTTTTTGTTTGCCTGGAAGCGTTAAGATTGGACTAAAATTATGTTTTACGTATTTATTTTCATCGTGTAAAGTATTAATAAGTTAACTGTCCGCATTTGAACCAATGGCAAGACAGTCAAATTAAGGGTTACCAAGAAGATGTCCTTTAATGTGTCCCAGCGATGAAGTAGTATCAATAAATCAAATGCTATTCTAGACAAATCACTGTGATATTCTACACAGAAAACTTTCCCTCCTTATATTCCTCATTGAGTCCCCACTTCACAGAATGCACAACAAAGGCTTGTAAACTGTACTGGCAGAAGAATAAAAGGGATTATTAATTTTCTAACGCGTAAACTGTAAACTGAAAAAAGTGGATAATTCTGTCTTTGGGAGACATGCATTTCCTCTTCCTTGTGTCAACACAACTTCTTTTGAGGAGTGCAGTGATGTCTGCATGGCCCTGATAAGTCTCTTATTCACGGCAAATTGTAATTTGCAAAATGCAGACAGCTGTACACAGACTCCCTCCATACTGTTAATTAATTCATCCTGCCTTTGATGTTTTCTCAGGTTTTAATGGGAAATAACAACATTAAAAAGGATGCTGTCTTCTCTCCTTGTGAAAAGAATGATCCATGGATTCTGCATCAATTATTGAAGTTGAAATAAATAAATTCAAATTGGCTAGAAATAACACTGCATGACTGCTTACACATAGCAACGTATTGTTTTTCCATGAAGCTGCCAAAGCATTAGCACGTGCAAGCAAGCATTCAATTAAATGTGCCTGACAATGCCAAATGAACCAGTGTTGATGGTCATGCAACAATTTTCGGTCTGTTTGAACGATCGTAATGTTTTTAAAATAATTGCCACTTCTGACAGTACTTTGGTTTCCAGTGCCAGTGAGATTCAGCATTAAACTAAACACATTTTTATAGGGATATATCTTGGTGTCAGTCCCCTGAACTCTGTCTAATTTCTTATTCAATGACCTAAACCGAAATGCTGTTGAATTTAAAGTGAAGTTTCACCTAATTTGATCAATCGTGATTAGTTGTCTCCTTATTGAAATTCTGTAGATATCAGGTTTGTCAATGACCAGCATGAAAGGTCAAGCAATGAATGGAGATTTCGTTGTAGGGGAAAAGGAGGAAAATAAAAAGGAAATTAGTTTACATTTATCTATTATGTCAGTGTTTTCAACCCTTTTCATATCAAAAGGCCCATTATTTATTGGGTCCACGGACCACCATTTGATGAGATTTAACCTCTCAGACCCAAAACATGGAATATTTTGTTGTCGTTGGACAAGATTTTGTCCATAATTCCATGCTGTATTGATGTTGGTGGAGAGATAAGTGTGTAGACTTCTTGTAATTTAAGTAATGCAGATGTTTAACAATAATGTAACTCAGCGCCTAAAATGAAACCAAATGGACCCAGGAAGGTCAATTTGGTTTCATTTTACGCTCTCAAGAGTTAAAGATCTATAATGGTTCATTTAGTTACCAACTCTCTATCATTTAGGTGGGGACCACCTGGAACCCCCACAAGGCCCACTAGTGGTCCTCGGACCACTGGTTGAAAACCACTGTGTTATTCGAATTTGGTTAACAACTTGGGACTGGGAGTCATACAATGACTTTTGCCCTAACTTTTCTAACATTGACATGTTGTTCCCCAAGTTGCAGTGCAAGAAGTTGTGCGAATGTACCTCAGAGAGAGAGAGAGAGAGAGAGTGTGTGAGTGTGAGTGTGCGAGTGTGTGAGTATACGCTAAGTGGGTCAAGCCGATAACAAATACACCAGAGGTAGTAATGGCGGACTGGAAAGGGTCTCTTATCTCAATGTTTAGTGTTTTTACTCTAAGCTCTAATTACTTCCAAGGCAATAGTCTTTAAAAAAGCAATCATGTACTGAGCCAAACTGTACATCTCACTTAAACGGTTCGATGCTTGTATTATTTATTTATTCTAATTTGCAGAATGATATCATCAGCCATAAATGGATCCATTAAAATATATTTGAAAACTACCACTATCTCTAAAGCTTCAACGATTTACCCATATAGTAGCTCCAGTGAAAGCTGGTGTCCATTATGTGATTCACTGCAGAATTTAAGCAGATAATACAAGACATAAAAATGCATTTTAAATGTGTAATTATTTCCATACGCAAGACATAATAGCAACATGGCACTCCAAGAATTGGAAGTAAAGTATCACACGTATTTATATGAATTAATTGCTCCACATCTCTTTTATAGGCATCTGTCAACAAAGGAACAGAATTCAACTGAATTCCTTCCTTTTAGCTGCCAGTAGAGGGCACATTGTCTCTCCCAGTGTCTATCCAACATCTTGCTGCACTGAAAAGTTACTTAAGACATCACTAATGCTGCAGCTAAGCCCCTTGATGTGCTCTTGGCTCAGAGGTACCACTACACCCACTGTGCTCCCTGCTACAGTGTGTTACTGGATATACATTCACCATAAAACTACAGTATGTATGTACAGTAGCATTGTACAAGACCTACGCTAGATGCTTGGCTTGTGTGTGTGTGTGTGTGTGTGTGTGTGTGTGTGTGTGTGTGTGTGTGTGTGTGTGTGTGTGTGTGTGTGTGTGTGTACACATGTAAGTATGCTTAAATCTATTTTGAATGCATGCACTGCATAGTACAGCGTAACATTTACATTCATTAGCTTCTCAATAACAAAGAAAGTGAAGTGAATGTTTATCATTAGACTTAAATACACGGTTAGTTGAGACAGGTGATTGACGTCAGATTATTTTCCAAGTCATCCAACAAGGTTGTGAAGGCCTGGCATAATGATAAAGGCCCTTAATTTCTTTTAGCTGCAGAGGTCCAAAAGCAACCTGACAGAGTGGCCCCGGACAGCCCTAGGATTAATGATTTGTGACAGCTTCAACGAGCCAGGATATGAACAGTCATCTTGCAGCCATTACATAAGTAGAAACAGCTGGTTTTCTGTCTTTTTTCTTCTTTTTTTTTGGTAGCCACTGAAGCATGGAAGGGAGAGGGGATCGCCTGTCACGTACAAATAGGCTAAACAATATTGTGGAGGCAGTGGGTTTCAGAGAAAGCAAGGGGGTGGCTGTGACTGTGGTTGCAGTTACAGATGGAGGACATAAGTCTCTATGGCCCACTCTTTGTAGCCCACAATACTGAACAATGCGTTTGGCAAGAATGGCATCCTCTCATAGAAACATATCTATGGAGTTTATATTGATGGCTTTAGGAGGCTGCTGCCGGTGCCTATTGTGTATAACAGCCTGAATTGTTGTTCTCTGTAATTCTGTTGTAGCTTCTGTTTTGATTAGCTTGGGCATGAATGCAACTAGATTATACCCAGTTGGAGAGAAAAGTGAGGCGACTGCAATTAGATACAGCATCATTCCTTTTCCATTTGAGGGGGTATTGCCTCGATCTGCCACAATAGGATTTTGATCGTCCCATTATTGTGATGAAAGCCTATTGTGAAAATGTGAGCATGAACATAGAGAACATGACGAGCCACTGTGTTTGAGCAGGACAAAAGGCAGTCTTGGCATGTGTCACGTTGTCTTCTGACAATGCCTTTACTCGCTATTTCTTGCTAAGTCTTTTCTTTGTAGATCACCCTGGGTGCCATATACAGTAGCGCTTTGATTTGAATAACAATCCTAAAACATCACCTGACAGTTGGTTTGTGAAACTTTGCGTTCAACTTAGGCAGCTTTAATGAAAATACAAATTTAAATTGGGAAATAACACAGACATCTTAGTCCAATTGTATCATTCTGTGATTACTGTAATTTAAGAGCTTGGTACAATACTGTACATTTTGGGTATGGTACATTTAGAAAAGAAATGCAGGGGTGTTAATGCCATGCTTTAACCATGATTAACTACGTTTAGCACTGTCACAATTAACACCCCACAACGACGGCTTTGAAATCGCTTATGCAAAACAACATTTTTAATTATACTTTAGGTGTGTTGTGTGATGTTGCACACGCACACGCACACGCACACGCACACGCGCACGCACACACACACACACACACACACACACACACACACACACACACACACACACACACACACACACACACACACACACACACAAAAACCCAAATTAAACAGGTACACTTGATGATGCCTGTATTCTCAATCAATTAACCTCACCCCATCTCCTTTTGTACAACTTGGTCTTGCAAGATGTCAGTGGTTGGCTTTTCTTGTCTGCATGTACTGCCCTTGCTTAGGATTCAGCAGATGGAACCAAGGGATGGAGGTTATCAGCCATCCCATTCCCCTCTGGACTGTAATTCGGTGTCAACAATGTGCTATGGACCCTAAAGGCCTGCCATCTGCTTACTTTCGCTCCTTCCAAAGGTGAGAAATTCCAAAACCACCACCTGGATGACGCTTTAGCCACGCACACTACCCAATTATTAGTGTGTGACAAATGTGCACACTGCACACATACAAATGGCATAAGAATATCCCTACTCCATAGCTGCAATGAGAAAATCCCAAAGCTTGGGAGTGTATTGATATTTTCTCAAAGAGTTTATTTGCTGAAGGCAAGTAGTACATTTTGAAGGTTTCCTAACATATAAGAACCAGGTGTTTTTCCCAGAGGTTTTGAATTATATTCAGAACAACACAACCTTGTAAACAAAGCCAGTGAGTGATCCTAATTATAATCGTAAAGTGGGGGGCTGCGCATTCAAGGGGCATGGGAATGACATGAATTGAATTAAACCTTCAGAATTTCACTTATGATCAGGATTGTTGTGTTGGAAATTTGTGGCATTTGGTAAAGAAGTGCTTCCTGCGTTTTACTTTAGGTACAGCACTTAAAAACATAAAATACCATGAAAAGATAAAGTAACTTAAAACAGCTAGCCAAGGTCCCCAGATCCTCTTGTGTCTTCTTATCCCAAGCTTCCTATACCAGCCACCTATACATCATCATATTGATCGAATAAGGAAGACTTAAGCCCTGGCTCGGAGACAGAAATCTTGTTCCAAGGTCAGACAGTGGGTGGCAAAGGTCATGGGTCACCTGTCTGCGCAAACCCGCCCTTGATGTACTGTACCTCCCCTGCCCCGTTCACCGCACGCACGCATGCATGCATGCAAGCACGCACGCACACACACACACACACACACACACACACACACACACACACACACACACACACACACACACACACACACACACACACACACACGTGCACCAGCTCCTATGCTCTCCCAAGAGAATTCTATTCTGCTGATGAGTTAAACCAGCTTGAGACAGAGAAATCGGATTTCTACCGGGCTGGTCTGCTGCCATGTAAGACAGCGATCGCAGTACTGAGCTACATCAATCAATATCCATGCAACGTGGTCACAGCATGTAGTAGCCAATGTAGCCAATGCATCACTTTAAAAGTCCATCCAGTTACCAAAAGTTCATCCCGCTATTCATCATTAGATGGATTATTCTGGGAACTTTGACTCTTCTACATGGGCACATGGATTCCTCAGTAAGCATGATCTCAATAATGCTAAATCGCTGCATAGATCTTTGGCTAAAAGGTATGCGCTAAGTTTGAACTCGGGGCAATGAAGTACACCGGAGGGTGAATGAATACAATGATATCCTCTTTACTTTCAGAGAAATGTGTCATTTTAAATGACGAGCCAGGCTTATTTTGTTCTCATGCCACAATGGCATTACGCATTCATGGGTTTGTATTTGTTAAAGACCCTTGTCTCCTGTCAGACTTTGCCTTCTTTCCCCTTAACTCTAGGAAATATAAGCTTTTTACAAATACGGCATGACAGCAGGACAGATACAGCTAACTTAAGGTTTCATGTCAAACCTGTCAGTGATATTTAACAAGACAAAGATCTAAAGCATTCAAGAAAAAAAAACAAAGAAAAAACACCAAAGAGGCTCTGTGAATGAAAATAGGAAAAATACCTCTTTAAAGATGTGGTGAAGAAGACCCATGGTTTAGAACAATATATTACAAGTGACAAATAAAGTATCTAATCTTAAGTAATTCAAAATAAATATTTTCAAAATCTACAATGGTTCCGCAGGTGTAGTGTGGTGTGGTGTAGCGTGCTGCTACAGCAGCTGGTCTATGAACCTCAACAGATTTCTGTAACTGTATTGAGCATATTGTTATGATTGTCGTGCTGTAACTCAATGCTATAAACACCAATAGTTCTCTCCGTTTTCTCTTGTTTGGTGCCCAACTATAGCAGAATGTATACAGGGAAAATACAGAGTTCAGTGTACAGGGCCTCGGGCTGTTTTGAGCTCAACTGGGAATAGATTTGTTCAAGGGCAGCGTGCAATCATGGACCTGTGTTATTCCCTATGATTGCCAGGCCACTGGTGAAACACACGCACACACACACACACACACACACACACACACACACACACACACATTCATATTCTGCAGGAAGACAAGAGTGGGAGAGCATTGGATGGATAGCTCAGACCAGCTAGGTGGCGTTAACATTGTCATCACTCTCTGCCCCTTGCTGTTGCTTATTCTAAGTTAGTTGTAACATCCACTATGCGTTAGCCGAGTCTGTTGTCAACGCGACATGATGGACGTACAAAGCAGCTCTCAAACGCTGTGTGACTGTGAGGGTCAATAACGGCACCTGGAAGCAGCTGAACAGAACAAAGATTCACAGTTCCAAATTCTGATCATTGCATCACGCCTGAGGGTGAGAAGCGACCTCTCCCTAAAGGGTGAGGTCGCGTGGACGCGAGCACTGGCGTCCTGCTGGGCGAGCACTGGCGCTTTGGCATGGGGGGTCAGATCAACATATAGAATTAATTCTGGGGGTGCATAGTACTCAGGTCATTGGTTAGACATGGGTGGCCATATATGGAGCATGTCTTGAGTGTACAGGGTTTGATGAGGACAGATCACCATATGGAATGTCAGAACAGGTCAGCGCCATATATGGAGATCTAAGGGTGGCAGCAGGGGCAGTGTCTTGAGTGTACAGGGTTTGATGAAGGCCCAGGTAGGGCCGGGCCTTCATTTTTGAGCCTGTTGAGAACTCTAGTTTCTCCCGGCTGCTGGGCACGCCTGCACTAATAACTTCGGGGCAGGCCCGTCTAGAGTTTAAATGGACAGGCATCAGTCAAAAGGGAGACATCGGGAAGGATCAACATATGGAATGTCAGAACTAGTCAGCTCCATATATGGAGATCTAAGGGTTTGAGGTCACATGTACAGTAGAGCTGCTGGCCAATATTGATAACATCAGGGAACTCCATATATGGGAATTCCCATATGGGATTAATATTGATGATATCAGGGAGCTCCATCCCTGATGATGTCACATGATGTTACGAGGCATGGGTGGCGGACTGACTAACGGGAATTCCACGTTTTCATAGTAAATGCGACCGTCGGTCGCAACAAGGTTGGATTATCAGCATTAATTGTGTTCATAAGCACAGTGTACAGTGCACAGTACAGCACAGTTCGTCTGATAATCAGATAAAGCCCTCTCAGATTTTGAATGATCATGTGCAGACAAACCTGACCCATACTTGGTCCTGCGATGGTGTCTCAGGAATAGCCTAAATATCAATCTGCATGCGCACAGAGAATAAATTAAGCATCAGATGTAGGCCATCTGAATTATTTCCCCACTGAACTCTGCAGGCTTTGCATTACAACTATGTGCTAACTCTTCACGAATTACGTCCTTGCACCTGTACATGCAAGATATCCAAAACGTGTCTGTGGTTCATTAGCTACAGCCTAAATTAGAATGTGAGACATAATTGGAGTAGTGGTGTGCCTGTTTGTATTGTGACTACCTGTCTGTACTATATTATGAGCGTGTAGTGCTTGGTGTCTAAACAATTTATGTCTCCCTTGTTAAGGCTGCAGGTTTTACTGTTAAGTTTTAACTTAGAAAAAGAGTGTTCCAAACATCCTGTCCAAAATAGCCTTCATGTGAACGAGTCTGCAAATAATGATGATGTCTATTAAATAGCTCGAACCAGTGCTGGTTATTTAGTTAGGACCCGTTACAGTGCTGTTCGATACCAACTTAACTGGGATGTAGAAACCTCTACTTCAATGCTCTACGAGTTGATTAGCCATTAGCCAGATATTCTATAATAGAATCTTTTCAAGGTATCTGAGATACCGCGTGCGTTGCTTGGTATCTGAGGTTTAGAGGCTGGGATCTGCCTTTTATGATGTGTGCAAGTCTAGTGTCACGATGGTATCACCACTGTGTATATCCATCTTTGGGGTTTCTACATGAATCTGATGTCAGTGCTGGATATTAACGTTGTCTCCATATATGGGACTATAGGTTATCCCCATATATGGATCTCTAAGTAAAAGCCTTCGCAACAATGTCTGCAGAACTGATGCTACCATTACAGATACGGCTTTTCATGAAAGTTGGGAGTGCATTGTCTGCTTTTGTTTTTGGGATGGACCTTGCAATCTGAACTGCAATCAATCATAGGCATCACTCTTACAGTTT
Organism: Protomyctophum bolini; assembly: GCF_963924005.1. Lineage (NCBI taxonomy): Eukaryota > Metazoa > Chordata > Actinopteri > Myctophiformes > Myctophidae > Protomyctophum > Protomyctophum bolini. The sequence goes on along the minus strand of NC_137871.1, from coordinate 15,448,713 downwards.
TGGTAGATCCCACAGGAAATATTGCAATGAATCATGCCTTTGATACTACTCATACCTAGATTTCTAGACTTTCGTGTTGGAGGAAAATGTATATTTATGTGTTGTATTTTGCAGAACCTAAAGCCTTATAGAGACACACAGGCGCCTACAAAATTGCGGCCACAATTGAGACAGAACCACCACTTCTGGTCCCGGAGAACAGTGTACTGCAGGCCAGCCCATAGAAGCCCATTGAAATGCAACTGTAGCCTACTTTTAAAATAAATCTGAAATGAACTGAAGACTATACCGTATATTGATTTGAATAAAAATGTTTCCAAATCTATGGATTTGTCAACATATCATCTTGTTTTCTCAATAGAAAAGATATATTAAAACGCGTGTTTTACTGTTGTTGTAACTGAATGCTAGTCCTAGTGAATTCTCCAGGTTAGTATTAATAATTAGTCTTGCAATATGCTGTTTGGACAATTTTCCAAAAAATAAATAGCCTAATAAGAAAAATAAATACAAATCTGGGTATTGAAAACCGCGGTATGCGACCATGCGGTATGCGACCATGACGTATATTCCATTCGGCCACTTTAATTTAATATTTTCGATGCTATAGCTCTTTTGACACACGGTGTATATTATAGTATGTTGTGGCTGGTATATTGAGATGGTAGGTATGTGACATTAAAAATGTCAAATCAAGCATATGGAACACGTTATTGGATGGATTTGTTTTTACGTCCGGATACCCCGTCCAGGACAGGCTTCAGACGCGCCTCCTCAGGAGACTTGGCCCAGATCTGAACCCATTAGATTTGGCATTAGGAACCCTTGCTGACGTCGACCCCAGGCAGGGTTCGAACCCACTACCACAACCTTCCGCATGAAAGGCATATGCTCTAACAACCACTACACTAGGACGGCCCCTATGGGACACTTTATTAGAACACAAAACATTGCTACAATAATCAACCAGTGAAATTACGGTATTTTACTATGCCTTCCGTAGGGATTACATTGGCAGCTGCGGTACGCCGTTCTCCCGGACCAGAAGTGGTACCGTTGTCTCAATTGTGGGCATGAGTTTCTAGTCACCTACGGTATGGTATGTGTCTCTAGTTGAACGTCATCGTCCACTCTCCACTGAATTGTTGTGAATAGTGTTTGAGAGAGTTACCGAATAGAACAATACTACTGCCATACAGTATAGTACATTGTTAACAAATTATGTTCACAAAAAATACATAATTATAATGTCATATTTTTAGGTTAGCAATTTACTAGAGTTATAACGCTTAGTTCTCTGTGTTACTGTAGATGAATTCCTTGTTGAACTCTTATTTTGTCCTTATATTCCCAACTTTTTGATGTGTGCGTGCATTTTTGTTTGCCTGTAGCGCTTTGGGGGTTTTAATGATGAAAGGGACACAGCATCAAAGGGATCAGCTCATCAGCTGCAGATAATAGAGAAACAATAAGGTGGCACATTATGTTGATCCTGTCCTAGTCAGTGTAATAGAAACCAGGGATAAAGATGTGTAATTTGATTATGTTCTTTTATTTATTTATTTATTTTCTCATTATAATATCTGTTGTTTTGGCTTTATATTAGAAGGTAGTATTCAGGACAAGGATAAGGACACTATAATAAAGCAAACAGCCAACTATAGGGCTGAGCAATACATTGATAGTGTTTGAGGTATTGGGTTAAACCTATTCATATTGCCCTGCCAGCCCTACAGCTGAACATTGGTTTTACGTGGATGGCAGTGGCTCGGGGGTGAAGGTTAAGGTCCTACTAGCCTCGATACCCAGGCTTTCATTTTCGTCGGCGCAAAAAATGAAAGCCTGGAGGAACGCATTGTCCGCTCTGGTCTAGAAGTGGGAGTCAACCCTTCCGGGTCGGCGTCGCTCCAAATTATGTGACGTAGCGCTGCAGCACTGGGGGGAGAGGAGGGGCCGGGGGTGACGGACAGATCGGTGAGATCCAATCAGGGCGTGCGCAAATCTTTGCCGCGACCCGCCCCTCTAGACCAGACACCTTAAGGGCCTTGCAAACGTGAAGCGAGGAACGCACACGTTGTTGCCTGGATCAACGTCTGCTACAGGTCTGCTCAAGAGGGGCGTGACAACGCAAGCGTAAAAAAAAAAGCTAAACTGAATCCAGGTCTGGTGAATCGGGTCGCCTGGCGCGGCCAGACTCATAGCGAGGGTTCACTGATGCTTCCTCCTCCTTCCTCCCATGGCAGGAAACATCAGTGAACCCTCGCTATGAGTCTGGCCGTGCCAGGCTACGTTTGCAAGGCCCTTAACACGTTAGCTCAGACTAAGGTCCTACTATATATTTGTTACATACATTGCTGTATTCTGTGCTGCGCTCGGGGAATCATTTGTAGTCTAACCCCCCAATCCAACCCTTGATCCTTAGTGCCAAGCAGTGAGGCATTGGGTCTTTGGTATGACCTGGCCAGGGATCGAACCCGACCTCCGTAGGCGCCTTGGATAAAGGCGCCTACGTAAACCCACCATAATTTAACCTGGGATCATGTTCTTCCACCACTTGGAAGCACCAATGAAGGTGTTAGGCAAAGAGTCAGGGCAGAGCATGAACTCAGTCATAGAGAGAAATATCTGCTCCATGCTGTCAGCTTGAGCTGCATTTGCAACCAATTTTGTTATTTAGGAACTCTGCAGGCAGCTTATCAGGCTCAAGTATGTTAGAGAAAATTACAAATGTGCTGTCTGTTACGTGGGTGTACTATGCCTTAGAGCTTGTTAAAAGGGCCTGGTCAAGTTATGTTGGATTTTAACAGCCCTTCGCACAGATTGGCCTCTCTGGCATCTTGAAGGCCCATAAAGCCTGATTCATCACCCCTCTCACTCGCAGAGGGCACGCAGAAGGCAGCGAAAGAGCAGCACTCAGGTATGCTAAAGTCATCCATGATGGAATCTGTCAACTCTGCAAATGGCTCCCTTTCGCCCTGCTGCCTTGTGCATTTTATCAGCCGTTAGAGTCGATGACAGAAAGTCTATTGAACTCTTACTGTCTCCCCATACAAATGATTCCTTTCCGTTGGACAACGTTTGTGTTAGAGCGGGCCTTGATTATCAGTCAAATTGGTGCTCGGTTGACATTAGGAGGGATAACTCACGGATGCAATATTTGTCAGGCGGTTTAGCCTCCTTGTTTGCGGCATGGTCCCCATTTACCTCACATCACTCCTTTTCTTGCCTTCCCTCCAGTAATCATTATATTGGGAAATTCTATTTGTTGTGGGGCTGCCGACAGCCCACGGGATTGAGAAATACCATTTAATAATTTGCTTCTGCAGACACATCTTCCGGCTCAGCAGAATTTGGAAGCAAAAAAACAGCAGGTGGGCTTCATTCCAAGAGACTTTTCTTTTTTTTTAGTGACCGTTAACATTCCCAAATGCTCTGCCACAATTTTCCCACATGGTTTATATGGAGTAATGGATGCTTTATGCTCAATGGTTAACCAATTAGCCACAAAAATAAGACATACAATGAAATAAAAATCCAAATAGCTTGGTTAATTTGCATAACTCTTCATTATAATAAATACATATTTGCATTTAGTTGACAATGTTGTTAAGGTTAAGGCACCGTAGAGGTGGATGTTTTGCATTTTCAGATCCGAGAGACTGAGAGTGAGAGTGCACACCGAGAATCAGTTTGCCTCGTTTCTGCTATAATAACCTCACCTGCTAGCATCTAGAATAACCAGTGTAGTAAATATGTAGTGTGATTAACTAATGCTTGGGCGTTTTATTTAGGTATGTCATTTGTTGCACATTACACCTGATCCATTTAAAAAAAAAGGCTATTATTATTATTACTAGACCTTAAAAATTTAAAAGACTTTACTAGACGGGAACGATGTTGGATGCATATACCCCACCTGGTTATGCCAAGTACCCATTGTCCCCACATGTCTGTCTGTGTCCCTTTTATGCCCATATATGGAAATCTGTGACAAAGAGACAGATAAATACCATTCTGATAATTGTTCATTTTGTTTACTATACACATTTGTTAATTTGGGGTTGGGGGTGGGTCGTAATAACTGTAGGCTATTTCAGTCTTACTAAACATTAATTAACCAGATAATAATGTTTGCTACGTAATAATGTTGCCAAACTACTGTATGCACTACTCCTTAATAAGAGGCCTGCTGGTATTATTGTCATAACACATCCTTTTCACATTCACACTGTACTGTAATACTGAAAACTTGATTAATTACAAATTGTCACACAATCAATAACTTTTAGAAAATTATATATTCATTGCTTTTCACCATGCAAATTGGTCTTCACACTATGGTTTGAAAAATGTATGTATCCGATGTGATATTAATCATTCAGTCTGTCTCCGTTAAGCCATTCTGCTTTTGCCCCAGTTTTAGACTGCAGATGCTACGATAATGCACCATGATAATTATGTATTTATGCTGTTGATATGATATCGAAGCTGAAGCTAACTATAAAGTTGATTTCCTCATGATCTGTCCAGCTGTTGGTCAGGGGTTAAACGATCCCTCCGCTGCTCCAGTCTCATTGATAAGCCCTGCAGCAATTTAATTTAAACTGCATGTGTTCTTGAGACATTTTAATGCAACTCCTGTTGCTGTGAAACTCACAATTATCCAGCTGTTCAAAGACCGACTGTATTGTATAGGCCAGTGGTTCTCAACCTGAGAGTCTTAATGTGCTCACAGAAATGAAAATATGAATTAAAAACTGTGTTTTCTTTAGTCATTGTTTCAGTAAAAGCACAGCCATATAATACAGTAGGTAAAAAAAATCGGAGGAAGAGATAGTGAGGAAGTGTGTGCAGTCTGTGCACGTATGCGTGTGTGGCATTGGCCACATTGAGACAGACCATTCGCACTAGATACATAGCTGGCTCTGTGCTCTCTAGACTACAGCACAATTCACTCCTCCCTTTGAAACATAAACTTGCCCCATGTGCCCGCTTTCCCCAAAATTGCTGTTTTGGCCACACACATTTGGGAAAGCGCATAGCGGAATTTAAAAGCACCCATAAGCCGTACCCGTAATGCCAAATCAGTTTGGTATAGAGTGGCGCACCTGCAATGGAGATGTCCGGAGTCAGGCTGCTTCATCTCTCCTTATTCTCCTACGCATCTTTGTGATTGTAATTTTCCTATAATCGGCAGAAGTGAGTGTCAGTTCCTTGTTCCATTGTGTTTTATTGTCTATTCAAAGTTATTGGATTTGTGCTGTGCATTGTGGGGGCGATTGGCTCACTTTCATCCATACCATACATATGCTAGGCTGTGTAGATAGACTATACGGTAACCCTAACCACACCAAAGGGTCAAGACGGTTATAGCGTTGTCCCTGCGGTGTGATATGTCTTGTTGCACGTTGACCCACCTTGAGCCACGTTGACCCTAGTGATTCAACGCATGGAATTCAATGGCCCAAACCACACCAAAGGGTCGATAAGGTTTTAGCGTTAACTCCTTGCAACCGTTTTGACCCAAGGAGTTTAGAATTAAAAGTTTAGTTTTAAAAGTTGCATGCTTGCTACTTAATAGTTGATAGTTGACTTCACTGCATTAAATATGGACTAGGTATGCATCTCATACTGAACACTCTTTGCTACATTTGCTTTAATCTGTCTGTCTTTGACATGAAACAATAAACTGGGACGCCTCTCTAATATTTGCTTGTGAAGTCCATGGAGAGATCACTCGCATTCTTTGCAAAAAATACCCATCTTGCCTTAGACTGCTTTGTCTCCCTTGCATGAACTCTGGGTTTTGTGTATGTTGTTCTATTCCATCACGATTAATAAGAATAAATCAGGTTTGGAACATTGCCTTTGCAATATTCTGGTGGCAGCCCTTACAGAATTTGATATACAGTATGAACTACATATGCCTGTGGTGTGGCATGCCATTGTAGAACATGTCAGAGCAAAATCAATTTCTGTTCAAGTTGGAAAAACACCAGCTCATCAGTAGTGCCTATTTATGCCCCATTGTATGTTATGCTGTCGTATGCCAAAAATAGCCTATTCACAAGCTCACATCGCATTGCAGCATGACACGTTGTGAGCTTGTAGATCGGCTATTCTTGGCACGTGACACTGACACCGCCACACGACAAAGTATAAGTCAGGGTTATGACTACAGCAAAATGTATAAGTCAGGGTTATGACTACAGCAAAATGTATAAGTCAGGGTTATGACTACAGCAAAATGTATAAGTCAGGGTTATGACTACAGCAAAATGTATAAGTCAGGGTTATGACTACAGCAACATGCAGGAGAGTAAGTAGAAAATCCCATGAAAATAATATGAAAGGGAATAAATTGGTGAAATAACTAAATTGGTAAAGTCAATTTGCTCTTTCTTTCGTGGCTTGTACAATGTTAATTCCGGAAGTTTGTGAGGAAGCTGCTTAAAAATGGTAATCCAGAGAGGAGGAACTTCACAAACCTGCCCCGAGCCTCCTTTAAACCCTATTAAGAAGTATTATGCAGTTTTCCAGAGGAACTTGGCTTAAACTCTTAGTTGCCTTCCTCCAGCCTTGTATCCTCTTTGGTTGAGCAGGTATCAATTAAGAGAATGGCTTTTAGTTTTGTCTCAGGCAAATTCACTCAACCACAAGCACATGACCAGATGTGTGTGTGTGTGTGTGTGTGTGTGTGTGTGTGTGTGTGTGTGTGTGTGTGTGTGTGTGTGTGTGTGTGTGTGTGTGTGTGTGTGTGTGTGTGTGTGTGTGTGTGTGTGTGTGTGTGTGTGTGTGTGTGTGTGTGTGTGTGTGTGTGTGTGTGTGTGTGTGTGTGTGTGTTTAGAGAGAGGAATCTCTGAGGTTTCATACTATTATTCTTATGTTCATTTAATACTGCTCTCATTCTGCACTGACAGCATATCATGATGGGAAGATTTATAAAGTATGTCGTATTTTTATAGCAACACTGGATCAGTGTGGACAATAACACGGCAGGCCCTCGGTTTAGTTTAAACTCAGTGCTTTGCCAATAGCCATCATATCTTACAGTGTGCAAGTCATCTACAACTACTGCAAGGATGGTCTCTCCTGTGGCATATAATATGTGTCAATTTGCCTGGTGATTTATCAGGTTGGCTAACTGAGCTGGTATCACCTAACTCAGAGAGAGAGAGAGAGAGAGAGAGAGAGAGAGAGAGAGAGATCCTTGGTGTTCATGTATCCATTTGTACACAGTTAAGGTTTTACTGTGAATGTAGGGAGACGGTTCTTGGTGCACAATCCACCCTGTAATGGTGAAAGCAGCACACAACCCTCAAGAGAAAACAAGGAAAGATGAGAAAATAAGTGGGTCAAGGAATAGGTGTGAGGGACAGGGCTTTGGAAGAGGACCCACTGAAATCAATGCACTACTCAAGGCTTCCTTTGGTGGGATATTGAACACCAGGGAAACTATAGTGTGGAGGTACAGTGCATGATGGGCTAAAAGCTATAAGTGTCCTATCTGTGTTTGATTAGAACATCCCCAAGGCATTTTTCGTCAGATCAGAAGTATCATATTATTAGTGTATTTTCGCTGTTACCGAAAATGATGCCCAAAATATATGCCAAGATAAATAGTCTCCCAAGATGGAGCATATCACGTATCGCTGCTGGTAGAGTATTTAAGGAGGCAATTGTTCTGTCAGTCCCTCTAGTAAACGCAAACTGCTCTTTACAGCAACTACCCACTTAACAAGGTTTTAATTAGTTGCTACAATGTTTATCTCCCCCCCCCCCCCCCCCCCCCAGCTGAAGAATCCTTTTTTGAAATTGATCAGGAGATTTTAAGGTTCATTTAGCACTCCAAGTTCCAAGTTCAAGAACAGAACCATCATACATTTAACCCATATTATTGCCTTCTAGGGATTAAGGCTGTCTCGTGAACAGCTTAGATTGTGGCATTATCCGACATCCCACTCTGGTGCTTCTAAAGATTTCTAGGTAGAAAGCATGCAGGGCCCCTGAGAGAAAGGGTGAGCATCCTAAAATATCCTGCATTGGACTGGACAAGCTATACTCCAAACATTAATGTGCTCACTGGAACATTTTGTGTAAGTTTAGAGTGTAGGTTACCAAGGAGGAAAATATTTCAGCTGCACTGTACTGTATGTCTTGTTAAGTTGTTTTGCAATGTAAATCTATGCCTCTCCCAAGTGTCCCAGTTACCACCATCTACGATTCAGTTGACTTACAATAAATCATTTTAAATCAGGTCTGCCTATGGGCCAAACGTTTGTTATCCCAGGACACGTTGCTTGTCTTTTTAGATGTCAGAAACCAAGAGAAAGAGATGATTTAATTTGTCTAATCTGCTAAATGTGAATAATAATAACATAAAAAGATGGTTAACTCTTATTAGGTATTCAAATCGAATCTTATAGAAAGGAAAACTATAGCAATCTCAGTACAGTTAAAAATGATTGATATATTCCAAAAGCCCTATAAGCAAAACAATCAAAGCTGCACATCTTGGTGCAGAGTGGAACCAATTCAGGAGGGGGTTGTTAGAGCGCACACAGAATATCTTCTGCTTGTGATTTCAGTAAATGATTTAATTTGATATAAATCACCATGGGTGGGTCCAGATGAGAAACAAAAAAAGAAGAAAATCTAATTTACAAATTGTGTCCTCGTTTGTTAGTGGCGCAGCACCTCAATTACCCAGTGAAAAGCCTTTTATTTATTCATGCACACAAAGTCACGTATTCATGAGGATTAAGCAGAAAGTCACTCATAAACTGGCAGGCACAGATAGCATATTTTACCATGTGAGGAATCGCTGACACATTTTGCCCCCAGAAGATACGGACGGATGAGTGCACTTTTGGGTCACTGCATGGTCAATTCCGCGGGAAAGTTTATTCTGATTTTGTTTTCAAGAATATGTAAGAGGCCTTTATGTGTCCTGCAGACAGCATTCAAGCTTGAAAAACAACTACCTTTCTGTGAAACAATGCAAGTCACACTTTGTCTTTGTAGCCTTCCTATACAGTGGCAGTTGAAAGCAAATACAAATTCAATCGGTCTATCCACAATAATATTAACACAAAAAGCCTTTCAAACTGAAACATATTTTACAGTCAGTGAATGACAACAAAGTACATTCCCTGTGGATCAAATGTCCGTTCTCCAAAAATATCAAATCATCCTAATAGCCAAACCCTTCTTCAGAAATTGTTAGGGAAATCCTCTCTCCGCTGTCATATTACCCACATTTATCAGGATGCAGCATAGCCATTACGGCTGGAGCTTTATCAAATTATCAGCTCAGAAAATGGCCGAAAAGGGACACATTTACAACCAACGACTTTGTCTGCGCCGCAGCGGAGCAGCAGTATTCCGGGATATGCTGCAGAAAGCAAAAGCAAATTATGGTGAACATAACACAGAGTTCAGTGGAGCGTCACCAGAATGAATGGCCCTATCCTGATTCTCTATCTGTTGGGACAGATGTCCCTAAGTCCCTGTGAGTCCTGAGGTGGACAGCCCTGCGAGCCATGGCAGATGCTCTGAAGGTGGGACAGATGGGATTCGCCGGGGTACCATGATGGTGTTTGCATTTGATTTTAGCGATATTAATATGATTCATTTCTGAAATATTAATATCGCTGAGGGTTAAAACAAAAGGCCAACTGTACAAGGCATCGACAGTAGATTCTCCTAGTTGTTTCAGTTCTGCATAAAAGATAACTTTCCATGACTTTAGATGGCTCAACATCATACGTAGGTTCACATGATACTTTTCAATGTGTTTAGTGTGGCTCTACCAAGCAACCAATGTCCATGACTTTATAACCTGAAGGACCAAAGTTCAATATTATATTACTCACTACCAGTACTGTGAACTTCCCTGTAGAGATCTTTGGGATGCAGCCACAGTTCCTTTTTTTGTCTTAAGACATGAAGATACAGAAGAGATGTCAAGCAGGGTTAAAATCAATTGATGAAAACCATATTCTACAGTGAAAGAATAGATCCACTTTGTGCCCATGTGTGCCTGCCTGCCTGACTGCCTGCCTACCTGCCTACCTGCCTGCCTGCCTGTGTGTAGTGTTTTGAAAGATGCATGAGTCGACCTGTAGGTCTCGTGGGTAGCGGGGATCATAATAATGACTCCTATCTCATATCCCTCATACCTCATATCAAAAACATTTCCATAGTTTGCTGTGGTGTAAATATATTGGTTCATGGGTTTGCGATAATAGAATTTCCACCACGTTGAGCAATTGCAGGTGGCTGAATAGCAAATGTTGGCGGGTACAGGTAATGTCCGAGCTTACCCCTATACTACCCACTAGTGCTAACTACATTACTGTGTAACTGCATGTACGTATGTGTTAAACAAAATAATAATAATAATCAGAAGGTCTACGCTAAATCAGACTGTAAAGTCATGAGTGTTTAAAGGCCCATTTGGGCCAATTAGAGTTACAATAACCCTGATGATTTGACTGTGTCAGCTCATATTGTTTCTAATTGCCACTGATAGGAGAGAAATAAGATAATTTCATTCAGCACAATTTGTGGTAAATTAAAATCAATGGCCCCAAAGATGAGATTAAAAACGTGATCAAATCATTTTGACAACTAAAACGACGGCGTCACACCGTGCATGGTTGAATGGGCAAAGCTGCTCAGTGGCATAAGCGTTGCAGTGTGGCTTGGATAATGGCACTGTATTGATCCTCGGCTATTATGAAATTCTTTCTTCCAGTGTATTACTTTCAAAACAGGCTAAGTTTTGGAAAGTTTGTGGTAAAGCTTGAAGTGTTGCGGAAGGAGAGGAGACACTGGAGGCTTTCAAAGACCTTGGCAATTGTGTGTGTGTGTGTGTGTGTGTGTGTGTGTGTGTGTGTGTGTGTGTGTGTGTGTGTGTGTGTGTGTGTGTGTGTGTGTGTGTGTGTGTGTGTGTGTGTGTGTGTGTGTGTGTGTGTGTGTGTGTGTGTGTGTGTGTGTGTGTGTGTGTGTGTGTGTGTGTGAAAATAGCAGCTATACAAACTCACATAGAGGATGTACAAGCTCATACATCTGCCATTTTTAAACATTTTCGAAAAATCTTGAAAACCTTTCTTCAAATTTTCCCTTATGGGAGTCTCTGGAACAAAACATTGGGGGGGGCAACGTGTGAATTTAGTTCAGCTGCATGCAAATCAATGTACGTGTCTGCAATGTGATATGTGCATGTCAGTCAGCGTCTGTTAATGTACGGGTGTGTTACAGTACAGTATATACTGTACATCCAAGACGACAGAGATCAACAAAAGCCTTTGCAACGTTGTTGATGAGAGAAACCATACATGGTTCACCTCAATCTATCTTACTGGGCCAAAGGCCACCGTTTGGCCAGAATCCAACAATTATTGTGACCTACCGAGTGAGCATTAGTTCCCTATGATGTACTGTGTAGCCCAATCACAAGCCATATCACATGGAATAGGAGCCAGCCAGCGGGAGACCCCATGGCACCTCTGTCCACACCACAATGTGTTGCATTAGAGGGTGTATTATTGCACGGACCAGTGAGTCACAGAAGCGACAGCACGGCTGATCATCAATTATTATACCTCAGTGGATCAAAATGAGCATATCTGCTCATTCCAACACCCCCAGTGGTGGCCTGCGGTGCCTGAGCGCTGGCTTAGTGCACCCCGACCGTAGCTCAGCACCCCCAACCACCACCGCCACCACCCCTCCGCACCTGTAAGCTCGGCGACACCAAGCGGAACAGCGGCAGAGGCACCGGGACATGCCTGGAGACAACATCTGCCTCCCTCTCTGTGACCTGCCGAGTTAAGCCAACTGCAGAATCAAGGGCACCCTTGCAGAGGTCCCTGTTTTTTTTATCGTAACAAAAGTCTTTGCTGCCACCGCTGTCTGAATGTGGCTCCAGGAGACGTTCCAGTCTATTTTCTACTAATGCTATGCTCTTTCTCTTTCTCTTTGTCTGTCTCTATCTCTATCTTTTAGTTTGAGACAAAATGCTGACTTTAAAAGAGTCTCTCTGTTTTAGTGATAGTTGTTTGTTTTGGGGGTATATGCTAATGTAAATGCATCTGTTTGTCTCCTTTTCTCTATCTTTTTTTCTTTTACACATCAAAGTGCATACCACATGAGCATGGTATCTCATTTCAAGCACGTACTGTAGCTCATAATGAACTTAACTTTTTCAAGTTTCAATCAAAAGAACAAAAGGAATGTACTTGATGAAAAAAGATGCTTCACCACAGACACATTTTTCTTTGTTGGTGCTGATTCCTCTCCAGAATTCACAATCAATTTGGTGGTGATTTATCGATTAATGCGCTACCAGAATGTCTTTTCCATGCTTTGTAGACTCCATCTGACAGATGTTTGACACATAAAATACAGCAGGGCTACTGGATGAATGGAATCAGGACAAATCAATGCAATCACGCAGGTATCTGGAGGGGAAACAGGGACAAAGGGACACAGCCTGCATGCCTGCCTGAGTTTCTGGCAAGGCATGAGAGCCAGGTCTGCTCCAGCATGCGTGGAATAAGGTGGCAGGCAGCTGACTGACCTCGCAAACACGACATTGCCTTGAGGTCCCCGCAGATGCCACGGGCACGAAGTGGCTGGTGAACTTCACCAGGGCGACTGTGATGAATGCCTCAGTTGGCATGCTGAGGAGGGCCAGGTTTATGTGTTCGGTGTCAAGCCCCTCAAAAGCCCCCCGTCATATTCTGTTAGGCCAAACATATCCCGCAGGGACCTCCTCCAACCTACCCCCACCCCCCACCCAGTGCATCCTTGCTGAAATCTCCCCATTCTCTCATACTGTATATATATATATCTCTTGTGTCACCCACACTGCTCCTTCTTCCTCTCCTCGCCACACACTCTCCCCATTTATCAGTGTTACTGGCCCGTGAGTAGTCTCTGAAGTGATTCATTTGTCTGAGAATGCCAATTTATCAGCCAGTCAGTGCATACATTGATCGGCCAGCGATAGGGAATAGGGGAGATGTACAGTAGAGTGCAGAATAATCCAGTTCATGCATGTAAATGGAGCACCTGGTTTAAATCGGGGTGGAAATCTGGTATCCTGAATTAAAACATAACCCGCATTGCTTCGTTATGTCCGTGCAAATTGAATTAAATGCTCCTGGGTGCTGGTGGTGACGTGGTTAGAATTTGAAGGCGGGGGGATGTGAAGCTGTGATGCATGAGATTCACGGTGATTTTTTATGCGATTTCTCTTGAATGACATTTCAGCTGAAATATGCTAATGCATAGGATATAGACAGATGGCATAATGGCTGTGGCCGCCTGTCATCATACTGTTTGTCACTGCAGCAAATCCTCTGCTGTGAGTTTAGAGTTTAAAAACTGCAAGTTTATGTCCCAATATGATTTCATAATAATGAAAAATAAGCCAAATATATACAGCACTCTCATTATACTTTATGTTGGTAACAGCTTGCATCAAATCTCTACTATAAATCCGGCCATTAGTGTACATAACAAGACTCCCATATTGAACTCATTTTCCTCTACTCATACTCTCTCATCATTCATTTTCCACTGATATAACATCAATAGATTTGCACTCTTTTAGCATGATGAAGCCTTTTGAAATGGTTTTGCCATATGTTTCTTGCCTGCCGTGCTGTTTCACTGCAGTGTTAAGGACAGCACAGGTCAATACTAGCGTTAACCCATTAAACTGGGAAACCATCATGAATATCATTTTAGATAAAATGACATTTTATACCGTGGCTCTTTAAAATGATTTAAAGAGCCAAAGTGTATTTTTTTAAAGCAAACATTTGTAACTCAAATCTTTGCTTCGGGCGTCCCTGGAACACAATATTTTGAGATGGGAGTCGGTGGTCAAATACATACAATTCTGGGTGGTCCTTGACATGGAAAAGGTTTGAACACCATTAATATAGAAACATACTTTTTTGTTTTGTTTGTTTTGTTCAGAAAAGACTGTTAGGACTGTTAGGACCCCCATAGAATGGGGGTCTTAACGAGTTAAAGGTGAAAATACAACCCCTGTGTTGCTATGGTCTGCTCAGCCTTCAGGAGGCATATTGACGCATATTTGGTCAATAAGTCCTTCTGAGCAGAGGCCATCCTTATCCTTGAGACCGACTGCACGTGAAAAATGAGAAAGGGACGAGGCCATGCATTTTAATCTGTCCACGGTTCTGTATCTTAAGAGGAATGGAGAGAGAATGTGAGAGAGAGAGGGTGGAGGGACTTCCTATGACCCTGCCAGAGGTTTGCTGCTGCAGTTGTTATCGTTGTCAACCATCGTGCAGAAAAAAAAGACATGTCCGTAAGGCAGTGTATAATGATGACTTTTTTATTAAAATAACACCAGACTGACCTCTGAACTAGAGTTGTTAAAACCAAGCTGAGACATATTTTAAGGCCAATTTATTGTATGCAAAGGCAGAGGCAGGAAAAAGAAACTGTCCATCAAATGAGCCAATATTATGTTTTAACAACATGCTAAAAGCACCCACTTGGGTGGTGTGGTGGTGTCTTTGTATGAGTGAGCGCATCTCAGTGCATTTGCGCGTGTGAGCTATCCTCAACTCTCACATAAAAGGGAGTGGGATTTTTGTAAAAAAAAAAAAAAGAAAAAAAAAAGGAGCTATCTATAACAAATGGCCTTGAATAAAACATTAGGATATCTATATTTTATTGAATCCCTATGTTTTGCCTCTGCATCTGCGAGGAGTGAACATTTCTGCCGCATTCTTTCAGTCCAGTAACCTCAGCTCCACACTCAAAGGAAGATGTGATGCTTGAGACTGTGTCAGAGATCTGAAAGGAAGATTTCCGAGATGTTAAAAGTTGAATTAGATTTTGTACATGGGCAGATTCGACTAATGGACACATATGGCTTTATTTTCTGGTAGCATATCCTGGACCAGATGGTTCTGAATCCGAACAAAGAAGCCACTAGCTACTCTCCAGTGCACTACCCTTAGCAGCTCATATGACCACAGGCATCATTAAAATCCACATATAATCTAAGCACTTTTGATTAAAGCTACATGGAACCCCACCCCACACACACACACACACACCGCACACCCCACTCCCACCCCTCTAATGATTCAAGGTTGGTGTTAATTAGATCATATCGCCTAGATGGGATCAAGGACCAAGACAATTCCCCTCCCTCACACCCCACATTTCACAGGTTTAATATGCAGGCCCAGCTATATTCCCGTTTAGGAATCACAGAGTCAGTGAAACGGAACGCGGTGAATTGCTGGCTCGGGCCTTTGAGCCTGCCCTTGTTTGAAGTCTCTACCCTACAGAGTTCTGAATACATTGTCCGGAGACATGATCAAACTTGGCAGTTATTGATCCATTCCCAAACCAGACATGGGACTTACTGAACATGTTAACAACTTTGGAATGAGTATTTTAATTGTGGAGGTCTTTGAAAAGCCTCCTCGAGTCTCAGAGCTTTTGGGTGAATGTTTTCGCTGTGCCGCTCGAGCTTTGCTTCAATTCATAGAACAGAACTATCTTATTTGTCTGTCTTATTCTGTGAGGCATAGTTAAGTGGGATGCAAGTGGGGAGAGGGCAAGGGGGTTAATTATTTTAAATAGTTTTTTATACAGTAGACATTAGCTATGTTCTGTTTTTGTTTTGTCTCATGTGTTGTACTGCTGCCTGTTGATACTTACATGTGTGTGCTATACACACATGTGTGTACTATACATGATGTCAGTTAATTAATTTAATTTAATTATTGTATGTTGACTGTGCAGGGTACTATATAAATATATATTTTTGTCATCTAGGCTGAAAGGTGCCTTGTAAAGGACAGGCACTGATTATCGCATAATCTTCAACTACCCAGAAAGGCAACATGTCTTGTCCTGGTGAAATGTGGATGATGGCACCGAAAAGCTCCCTTATCAACTTCACAGTAGACTGGCAGGGCCATCAAAGAATGGGCTTAATACTCTGACAAAAGAAAGGGGGGAAAAAAAGGTTTCTGACAGTTCTCAGTCTTTTGAAGGTGGTTGGGGAGTTTCTGTGATTAGGTTTACTGCCCCAGATCGATAGTTAGTCTCTGTCTGAGACAACTGGTGTGGCATTTGAACCAGATAAAACAGGGTTCCCCTCCAAATCACCTTAGACAACTGAGCACTTCCGTCAAATCCAAAGTGGCTGAGAGGGCATGATAGGTAAGTCCATCTAAATCCCCTTCTGCGTCAGTCCAAGACACACGCAGAACCTTTCCTCTAATCCATAAATGGAAAAATAAAAAATAAATCTTAAAAGGATGGGCACAATGTATGTAGGTTAATACTCACTGTTGCTTCATTTAGCTCCATTGATGGCCCACTGGGACGCTGTAAAAAGTTCTGGGAGCCCGAAGCACAAAGGCCATTATTTATTTATATGAGGGAGAATATATGGCAGGAAGCAAACTGGTGCAAATGATCTGACGAAGAGTGGTTTGAAGAAGTTCCAGTAGACGGTTGAATGACTGCTCCAGAATAAGACATAGACTATGCAATGTTTCTTGAAGTGTAAAACAAGGATAGGCCCACTGTGCATGCTACTGCACTGAGCGAGCTGCTGAAGTACATGTAATGTAGTATGTGAAGCCCTGCAGCCTTACAACAGCGCCCCACTCTCTGACCTGTGATCAGCCATTTATCTGGATCACGCAACAACGTTGGACTTTCAAATCACCCAACAAGGATCGTCTTCTCTCTCGCATGTCAGCTACGTCTTTCCCCCTGGTCGCCGATGACTTTGTAACACTAATTACGGCTAATTGTGCCAGGCTGAATGGATTTAGTCACATTGCAAATGATACGCCATTGGTCAGTGTCACAATGTTTCCACAGAGAAATTCAGTGGGGAATGAAAATTTGCACAAATGAATGTAATTAAGAATCACATTCATTACTTCTAATTGCATATGAGAACCCTCAAAGTGAAATTGAGATTGGATTCATATGAATAATAGACGCCCAACTGTATTGTACTGTACGCCATGCTGTAACTGGTCATATATCATGAGTGCTACCCTATCCTATATTGATATAGTTCAATGGCTATTGAGTATATTCTTTCATTTACTTTAGTTGCACTCAAAACCTTTTTTTGTTTCAGAAATCTGAACACGCACATTTGATGACATGTTCTCATGTCTGCCTGTCCTGTCCTGGTCTTTCATCAAATCTCTTTAAGTGTTCCATGCACGTTCATGCACAGATTGTGTCTAGACTGTCAAATCCCAATCTCAGTGCAAGCTTGGCATGGGCGATTAGACTTACAGGACTGGGTTAATCATTGGGGACGCATTAAATATTCAGCTTGTTCCATTGTGTTTGGCACATAAGAGCAAGTGAAATTCCCCCTTCTAAAAGGCCAAACAATAATATATTAAAGATTATGAAAATGTTGGACCTACTGAAATAAAATAATTAAGCCCTCCAATATGTACTGTATGAATTCAATAGCTTAATCAGATAATTTGTCTAGTAGTTTGGGGAATGGGATGTAGTGAATACTCATACTGCACTGTTGATAAAGTAAGTAAGTAAGTAAAATCAGACCGGTCTGAACTGAGTGGTGCTGTATTGTCTTGTACTTGTACTGTGTGTGTGTGTGTGTGTGTGTGTGTGTGTGTGTGTGTGTGTGTGTGTGTGTGTGTGTGTGTGTGTGTGTGTGTGTGTGTGTGTGTGTGTGTGTGTGTGTGTGTGTGTGTGCGTGCGTGCGTGCGAGCGACCCAGCCAGGGACACACATTGGAGTGGCTGCACCACTCAAAAACAAATATATATACACACACAAACGTGCGCGCATTAAACTACAGTGGAAAAAATGATTAATTTTAAGAGTGGGATTTAGATCTTAGAAAGACAACAGAAAGACAATTAAACTGTCATCTCAAAGCCACATGCCACAGATTAAGATCTATTTTCATCTTTCTTTCATTGACTAATGGAATTGTACAGGATGGCCCTCAGAGAGCTGCTCCGAACAGATATTTTGGGCATGTCATTATAGGCGGAAATGTCCACAAATGTCCACACATCTTAAAAAACAAATCTGAATGTGACTCGTTGGTAGCCTTTAGATCAGCTATTTTCACTAAGTACAGACTCTTAAATCTTTCAACTCAGAAATAAGTGTATTAGAAATTGTTCCCAGAGCTAAATTGCGTATTGTCTGAGTAGCATGGGGGATTTGGTGGCAACAGATTTTACTGCACTTAACTTTGTCTGAGAGCTTATCACTGCTTGCTGCTGACATGACATGACGACTGCCATCGTTTTTCAAAAGCCCTTCAGGACAGTCATTAAGTCAACATCAATTTGATAGCACGGGCTGTCCGCAAAAAAAAAGTAAAAGCTGCTTATTTAATTGTTTTGATGACATCGTCAAAGCTTAATTGATCATAACAGCAGCCAGCCGTGTCACTCAGAAGGATGCCCACAGCCATTATCATGTCAAGTTAAAAAAAAAAAAAAAGAAATATTCACTGAGCAAAATCTATGCTGCTGAGATGAGTCAGAACGGAAATTCTCTTCCTGGCTAGATGTAATTAGCATTAAGGCCAAGATAACAGTACACCTTGTACTTTCAGTGAATATCAATCAGAGAAGTTGCACTCTGAGAACCTGCTAATGGTAAAACATGATCTGTGGGAAGAAGAAAAGGGTAATACATTGATATGAAGATGAACTGTGGTTTGTTTTTTTCCTGTGAGAAAATGGAAACGTAAAACAAGCATCATGTAAATTCTTCATTTCCATGGTGCTGGATGTTAACGTGCATCATTATGCATTCCTGTTTTTGATGTTTTGATGAATTGCCGCTGTTTGGCCAAAAGGGACAGGTAGAATTCATCGTGCTTAATTGTTCTGCATGTGTACTTCTGAAAATGCCAGCTGTGAGATATATGGAGGTGGGACCTAACAACACACATGCTAATGATATTAATTTGTAGCTTTTATCTATTTGCAGAGACAGGAGAGTACATAATCAAAAGCCTGGGAATAACGTGCAACAAAACAGGCGACACTACTGCCAACGTGCTAACGTAAGCCTAAGGGCGGGAAAAACAAGACGCCATAAAATGAACAGCCTCCTCCCTCATAAATAATAGAAACATAAAATGTCATATGAACTTTATTTCAAGAGCGGTGGTATAATAAAGATGCAGCTTTAAAGAGGAGATGAGAAATTCATTGTCAGACAGAAGACGGCCACATGGTTTGCCTTTATCCCAGGCGGTTGCTCAGCACAAGCTGGCATTCAGCACGCGAGCCATGGCACCTTTAGGAAACAATACCGCTTAGACTCACGTTCACCTTTCTCTCCACTCCTTCACTCTGTTCAAATTTTCTCCCTTTCTCTTCCTGTCATCCCTTGTTCCTCGCACTCGTTCCTCGTCGCCTTGTTCTCTCTGCTTTACAAATTGAGACGACGCGATAAGAGATCACCATCGCCAGCCTGGCACTCATTGATAAAACCATATCTAATCCGTCTTAGCTCTCCCACTCCCGTCACCAATACACTCATCTCTGCCATGGTCAACACGCAGGTGGAGATCCGTTTCACCCATTTGAACCGAAATGCACAGTCAGCTTATCTTGGAATTTATGGGTGGAAAAAATGAAGCATGATGAGTTGGGATGAGGTGTGTGTGTGTGTGTGTGTGTGTGTGTGTGTGTGTGTGTGTGTGTGTGTGTGTGTGTGTGTGTGTGTGTGTGTGTGTGTGTGTGTGTGTGTGTGTGTGTGTGTGTGTGTGTGTGCGTGTGCTAGGGATTCTAAAAATCAATGAATAGTTAATACATATTTATAAAATTGATACAGTACAAGCTCACTGTGATACAACGCGTTCTGAGCTTGTAAGTACATCTGATATTTTGTGCGATGTACTAGCACACCATTCTAAAGTAGGGCATAAAACAGGATATAAGTTGTTAATTACAATAGCATATTCAAAACGGATATATAACAAAACATTTGCTTCTCGATTATTTGGTTAAAAAGTAATCTATAGAATAGTCACTAAACTAAAAATGGCTCAGAAACAACGAGATGAACATCATTTGCATCCATATTTGCATTCAGCTCTTTAAGCCATTTAAACCGGGAAAGCATCTGTGTCGTTTTAGATTATTTTGCTATTTTGAGTGCACTAGAGATCCACACTTCACTACCAGAGGAGAACCATAGTTCTGTGACTTTAATATTTAGTCAATGTATTCCTTATCCAATGTTTACATGACTCTCTGCTGTCGTCTAGAGACGTCCATTTCATCCTGCTCTTAAAATAGCTGAGAGAATTACTTTGACTTTAATCACATTTTGGTGTGATAAGGCTATAAGGGAACATTATGAGGGGCTTTGCTGTCAAATGACTAAAACCACTACCACAGCAATATTCAACGTGCAATATCACACACGCACACATGCATGCATGTCATTAATGTGGTACTTTATACAAATACATATGCATTTACCAGCATGGTAGTCCAAAAATATTACCCTGGAGGGGGAATGGGTAATGTGCATGCTATTTGAGTTGAACAGTTTATGAAGTATGTGATGTTTATTTCCTCATTGAATATTATACAGTATGCTGATGAGCAATTGCATCCACATATGAATGAACCACACATGATCACTGTGATCATGTGATGTGATGTGTGCAAAGGTCTACGTAACGTCAGTGGTTTTCAACCAGTGGTCCGGGAGGGGGTTCAAGGTGGTCCCCAGCTAAATAATGGGCAGTTGGTAACCAAGTGGACCCTTATTAGATCTTTAACTCTTGAGAGTGTAAAATTATTGAAAACAAATGGTACCGTAAGAGTCCATTGCGTTTCATTTTACGCTCTCTTAACAATTAACATCTGCATTACTTGAGAATGTAGAAGAAATGTTATTTGCTATGTGCCAACTGGCACTGCTTTAGTACCTGCAATGCAGTAATTAAAAAAATCAGCTGATAGTTAACAAGCACTTCAATTTGAGTCAACAGTCCATAAAATACAATTGAGAGCATAATATTAAGACATGTATACCAACCCTCACCTTGTGAGAGGTTGTTTGAGTTAGAATTAGATTACGGTTAAGGCTTTGGTTAGGTAGCCTACAGTATATACTGGAGATGGTTATGTAGTCTGTGGAAATACAATGTGCGTACGTGCGAGTGACGTGTGTGCGTGTGTGACAGTTTGTTGGAGGAACAGAAAAGGCCAGACTGATCCAGCAAGACAAGGCCATCATGATGCAAACCACATTTGTGGTTGGTTCTCAAAACATCCGCTTATTAGAAATAGAAATAGAAACTGTCTGCGGGATGGACAGTTGCTTGTAAATTGCAGCGGAGGCCCTCATCAGTGTGTCACCCATCGTGTCTAATATCTAACAAATGCATCCACAATCCCGCTGACAGTGACACCCATCAGGCCCAGGCCCATCAGCACAGCTGCATGGGGAGGCTGGCGCTCCGAGGGAACGGTGTCTCACTTCCAGCCATGGCTACACGTAGGTGTATGCAAAGCAATCTATTTCCACCCTGTCTTCCATGTTCTCTCTGTTAGATGGAGAAACTGGGAAAAAGAGACTTTTGCGTGTTGACAGGCAACTTCATGCAATGGATAAAGCTTCCATCGCACAGCATGGAGGGCAGCTGGGTCCATACTGATCTATGCCTCAATCCATTGTCTGCATTATGGCATGCCGGAGCGGGGGGTTACCCTCTACTAAATCAAATCTGCTACAAGGCTGGAACATTCAGAGGGTGGGGGCGGGGGGACAGGACAGGACGGATAGAACAGAATAGTGTTCTTCATGTTGAGACTGGTGTACAAGTTAAGGTTTTAAACCTCGAGAAGACAATTTGTATGCATTATTATTTTATGGCCATTATTATTTATTTATTTCCAGTTCATAAAGTAGTTATCTCCTTCCTGGAGCTTTTACTCATCAGTGGGTGGTACTGATCTGGCTTACAGTAGAAGCAGATGTCTGGCTTTGTGGTCAGAAATCATTCTTTCATGAAGAACATTGGTGGGCAGTAGCATACCATAGCCAGTTTACGGTAACAACAAGAATGCACCCAGAATTAGATCTAAGACTTAAAGGGCCACTTCACCCCTTTTGCAACCGGATCTTATTTTAATGGTGTTTAGGACAGGGGTTCTCAACGTTTTTGGCTGGGGACCCCGGAAAATGCTTTGGCCATATTCATGACACCATATTTATGACCACCAAAATGTGTCATGAAAATGTGTTCTCACTTCCTTCCTGGACTACAAGTCACACCTCCACGCAGCCTCCCCCTCTCCACAAGGAGGGACAGTGCAGCAAAGCATAATGGTCATTGTAGGAATTCAACAATTCAGTAAAACTCTAGTCAAACACACCATTGTGCTACTGTTATCTACTACAAATACTATGAACATCGAGTGACTGTAGTTTCTTCCAGCGGTCATAATTTCCGTCATAATTAACGTGAACTACACAAACCAAATTCTGCGTTGGATTATGTGTGAGATACTGTAAGAGCAAAAAGAAATGGCCACCGGGTGAATATGGTCGACCATCTTTAAATAAGGGGTACTCACTGGATTCGGGATCTGAGTTGCCGTCCCCCTCGGTGCGGCTGTTGGGCGACGTTTGTTCAAAGTACTCCTCTTGGGAGAAGCCGAGTGGCAGGGGCTGGGTGTTGCTGGCCGTGCTGCTGGGCTCCGGGTCCCCCAGCCCGCTGTCACTGCAGCTCTCCTGGGAGCCGTCTGGCAGGTGGAACGTCACACGGCGCTGAGTCTGCAGCACACCGCACAAAAAGAAGCAGCAAACTCATTTTCATTCTATATTGAAATTGCCAGGTAAAAAGCAAAACCATTTGAAAGTGTCAACTCAAGTTCTATACCCATTTCAGAATCTGAACAATAGCAGTCGAGGAGAAATCAGGGAAAATAATGTTGCTTGTGTGTGCACTGGCGTGTGTAATTTCTCTATTTTTTTTGCACTTGAATTATAGCCAGAGGTTGTTGATTTTTCCCCTTTATTTTCCTAAAAGGTACGTATGTGTACACTTCATAGGGGCAAAATTGTAGGTCAGCTAAATAAAGGTTTACTTATTCGCCAGACTTTCATTGTTCATTCTTGACCATAGGGCCTCATTAACTCCTAGGGCTTCCATAGTCAAAATAATGTTGAATAAAGTTACCGGGAATGCGTTTTTGAAATGGTATTTTAACAAAGAAGCATTTCAACTGCAGAGCTTGTTCCCAGACCTACAATGCATTTTGTGGAAGTGTCTTTTTTCACCCCTGCTCCTTAGAGAGTCTCTGCACACCACTCTGGCATGCACCCAATAAATATTGTGAGTCCCCAAAACAGACAATTTTCTGGTTGAATATGGGTGCTTTTGGCTGAAGGAAGCAGAGGTGTCAGCTCACAGTCACGCGTATGGGGGGAAAATCCTTGCCTAATTGTCTGTGTATCTAGCGCCTAACACACCCTTCCATCATTTTTATTGAGCTTTCTATTGGAAGTTATAGGAATGCTGAAATTACAGGCTATCACTATGGGGATTAATTGAGACAGAGGCCTCATAACCCAAAAATAATGTCTGGTCTGTTGCGTCTAGTGAAATACTTTTGTGATAATAATTGAGACTTCCGGGCTACAGTCTTAGATAATAGATGCGATGCATATTAACAGGCTGAACTATGTCCTAGTTTTCCCTCCGCCCAATTTAGACACAAGAAAGAAGAAAGAAGAGGGAGGGAGATGTGGAGGTAGAGACTTTGATTAGGAAGGTCTTGGGATCATATAGGAGTGTGTAGACTTTCCCTCTCAAAGGTACAGGCCTCTTTGATTTCTCTAGAGGGTTCCCCAAGTTCACATTGCGACCTTTTTCAGCAGCACAAATTTGGAGGAGCGACAAAAAAATAAAACATAAATAAGAAAACACCCATATGGCACGGTTCTGGCAATACAATGTTAGCCATTCTTCTTGAGAACGAGCTAGACGGCAAGTGCACAAGGATTCACATTATGAGGCTCATTGAAAGGGTAATCTGTGGGCATCGATAAATTCATATTGCCCTTTTGCTTTTTATGGCTTTGCCTAGGAGTCTGTCACAGAGCGGAATGAGGAGTGAGGGGATCAAACATGGCCCTGAGAGGGTAATCGCAAATATTGTCACCCTGATTACTCCCCTTTCGTGCTTAAATGCATGTTTCTGGATTGTTACCAATGTAGCACTGCATCATATTGGGGGGGGATAAAAGAAATAAAACCTAATTATGCCCATAGTTTCTGTTATTGCGGTCGATTTTATTCATCCCATTATTCAGACTGATAAGATAAATATTTTCTTTTTTTCCCGTGCAATACCAATGAAGTTAGCTAGGATCTTGATTGTTACACCAAAAATGTATATGCAAGTTTTTTTAAAACATCAACGCATGCTCTTTTAAGCTCATGGGGATGCATAAATAAGGCTAATGCCAAATGTACAGTATACTATCGCACATATAAAATTTCCCGCAGCACATTGTGAGCTTGGAGATCAGCTATTCTTTGGCATGGGACAATGTAATGTGCGTGCGTGCGTGTTTGTGCGTGCTTGTCTGTGCGCGTGTGTGTGTTTGTGCGCGTGTGTTTGTGCGCCAGACAGTCAAAATAAACAGAATATCATGCAGAATCTATTACATTATTAACTTAACAAACAGCTTTTTCATTCTGCCTATGACTGTTCTATTGGGCAAATATACGCAACTGAGATATCGCACAGAGGCAATGCAATAATCTCTTAATTCCCACATGAACAGATATGATATGAGACTCCTTTAAATTAATCTTTTATTTCTCACCGCCAACACTGCTTCTCGTTGCCAAAGGCTTGTGCATCTTTCAGAAGTTGTGAACAGGAAGCTGTATAGTTTGTGGTTTTTGCTCTTTTTCAAAGACAATTGAGAGAAGGCAAATACCTTGTTGGCACTTTAAACATGGCACATTTCTCGTGCCATGTTTGCCTATGCTTTCAACAATGCCCTTGGTTTGATGTATGCTTTGTTAAAGCTTTGTGAGCTTGTAGATTGGCTGTTTTCAACGCGGCACACTGTCGACGGCAGAGTGTAAATTGGGCTTCAAACCGCTTTGGCAGCTGTTTGTGAAATGTGTGATGGATGCGCGCAAAGGCAAAGTCCAGGTTCCAGCAGAAAGAAAAGGCCCACTTACAGGAGGTTGGCAGCTCTACAAAAACGTGCTTGCTCTCCACACGTTCTAATTTATTGGAAGCTTGTTCCAACAATGCCATCCAGAATCTATTAGAACAAACAGCTGTCCCTGACAATTAGGACACAATCATTTTGCATGAGGGAGTGTCTACATTTTTCTGGGTCAGATGTTTATCCGAACCCCTTAGCCTATAAGTCGGCAGCAGATATTAAGAACATCCTTTTCAATTACCCAAAAGGAGGTTTTTGGTTTATTCGATGCACATAAGGGGTTTCTTTTAATTATATTGAATATTGGTGTGGGTAAAACATTGTTGTTGAAAGACAAACATGACAAAATGAAAACAAACATTCACCCAGGAGTCAAGGTGACTGTTTTGCAAGGCATTATCACTTATTTAAAGAAGGGACCAAAAATCCATAGAGCAAAGACAAGCTGCAGTAAGAGATATCAAGACCAAACAAAGCCTGTTTGGCCAGATAAAACACTGCCTTGAAAAGTATGTACACAGCGATAAAAACAGACAGGAGGGATACATGCCAAATTATACGGCATAACAAGCCAGCCAATCCCTCACTCTGGTAGCCACCCAGACAATATTCAGATGGGGCTGGATTGGTGGGTTAGCAGATTAGATGTCCGTATATTTAGATATAGAGGCCACAAGGCTTCCATCTTGTCCAGCTCAGTATAGTAAGTATTTTCTATTGTTTTCCTTTCTTTCTGCTCTCTCCTTGGAACAACAACCGGTCTTAGAAATTGTGAGAAAGACAACATTGCATGGAGAAGAGCTTGGCTGACAACCTGCCTCACTTTGAGTGATAAACAGGGACCACTTAGGAGTGGATCAGGGGAGATTGGCTCTGCCATTTCAGATAAGGATCAGCCCGTGGGCACCACCTAGACCTGCATAAATCTGCTCAAAGGAAACGGTGATCTGTCATGTCGGAGCCTCACATGTCGGAGTTGGGGGAAAATACTGGGGGAAAAAAAAAATGGCAAGGTGTTAATCTGAAAAGGCCATCCCAAATGTCTCCATGCTGGTTTATATCAAGTTCATGTCACATCCACAACAGACCAGAAAAGAGGGTTTAATATGGGCTTGTCTTTAGTGGTGAGTGGTGACTTGCGAAGAAATCCCTCATACTGTAGCTTGTGATGTGCTACTATCAGTACTGTGTGTGTGTGTGTGTGTGTGTGTGTGTGTGTGTGTGTGTGTGTGTGTGTGTGTGTGTGTGTGTGTGTGTGTGTGTGTGTGTGTGTGTGTGTGTGTGAGCGAGAGAATGTGTCATGAAAGCTTGACGTAAATAACAGATTTTCACCAGAAAACATTATTCAACTTTAGTTGTAAATCTGTTATTTTCGGTGAACAACATACGTAGTCGCACAAATAATAAGATATTGGTCATTACTCCTTGCAGGAACAAGCAAGTGCAGGTAATTCTAACTGCCTTTCAGAAATTATACTCTTTGGCGATTTAGAAAATTGGAAAAATATATGTTTTCACAGCTAATTCAACTTTTAGTTTAACATGAGATTTATCGCAGATATATACTATGAAAAAATAACTCACACACTAACAGATTGTGGCTCGTAATTCAACAGCAAACTGCACCAATCTCAACAGCCAAGCATTGTGAAATTGCATTAAGATTAAATCAAATTGAACCTTATCGCCGTAATGTTTTGGACATTGACAAGCAACACACATCTCTTTTATTGTATTAAAAATCTACCCTCAAGTAAAACAATGTTAGAAATCATATCTTTCTCACAATATTTATCCCACACTGCAATCTGAAATTAAGCCTGTGGACACAAGCGTCCTTGCACCAAATTGCACAGCGCATCACCTGTTAATATTATCAGCATTTTCTACAGAAACCAAATTGTATGACTAAAATGCTACTCTGGAGTGGCTGGGGACCACTTGTACCTGATATGAGAACATACAAAATTCCCAAAGCCATGCCTTGGGTAAAGAACAGAGATGGGTCAGCCCTAATGTGTAACAATGAAACCTGCGGTAAAAATAGGAAAAGGGTAGAGGCCAGGTGTCAGAACACCATTTTATTTGCCATTCTGAGGTCACACCTCTTGGAAGTGAAAAAGTTGTCCTGCACAGAATGCACTGGGCCAAGGCAGGTGAGGTCTTTTCACAAAAGGAGCGATTGATGCACAGAGTAATTCATTTTCAATGAGACACGAGGTAGGAAGGCACGGCAAATCTGACAGGCAGAGCGGCAAGCGGGCACAATCCCTTGAAACTGTCACGTTTGTGTTGGACCCAACACAAACATGTTGGCCTGCTGGATTGTGTTGAACCTTTTTCCAACAGGACACAGTATTGCATCTATTCACAGGAAGAGTGCAGTGCGACCCCGTGTGTCCGACCTAGACCTTAATTCCATCAAACATGCAGCAACAGAAAACTAATTTAAGTAAAGGTATTTCCTTGTCACCGCTCCTCTAAAACTATTACATTAACTTTTTAGCTTACTGACTACAGAGAACAAAACTCCCTGTGATCCTTGGATGTGAGAAAAGTTTATGAAAATTGTGATCAGCTTAATCTGACTTTATTATAATAGTAAAATAAAACACGATCCCTGTGTGCTGGAAAAGGGAGTACCTGACTCTTTAACAAAGTGAGCTATCTCCTTTCAAATGATATTGACGAAAGAATACTTCTGTTACTTGCAGACATAGGTCGGCTGGATGATATAGTTTATCAAGAGGCAAAACAAGGTATTTTTAATAGAAAGAAATGTCAGAGATTTACAACACAGACATTTAAAAAAGAATTAATAGATCAAACACTACACATTCCTCATTACACAGTTTATGCCGTGGACGGTGGAAGACAGACATATTTATAATTGGGATCATTGGGCCAGAGCGTATAGCCATGGAGTTATGAGTTGTAAAATATGATGCATGCTTTACTGTAGATGCTCTGATGCGCATATGCATGCAAACGAGAGCAGAGGATGAAATGGGTGGTGAATACTGATAGAGCATGAGACTTACATTCACAGATGTTATCTTGTCAAGTTGACAGGCCTCCTGCAAGGACAGAGAAGAGCAGACATTACATGTCACCGACTGTAACTGTAGAGAGGATTTACTGTGGACAGTAACAGTCCGCGAAGGAAACCGCAATGGGAACCTTCCAGTCATCTAAAAGTCAGTCATAGTTCAGAATTGATGACCTCATAGATTTTTAGGTTTAAAGCTTCTTTCAGGTGGAATTGAGACTTAGGGTATATATTGATTTCCCCACTCGGAGGCAAGCAGGTTGTACAGCACATTTCAGTGTTCGCTTGGCACACGTCAACAAGCTGGGCTGCAGAATCCACATCCTCTCCCAAGAAATGTAAAGAATAGGGCAAACCTGACATCCTTGACAACACAAGCCTTACAAATGACACTTTGAGGAAGATGTCTTCCGTGAATGTCAGAGAAAAGTGAACGGAATATCAAATGGAGCATCAAAAATTAACAATAATAAACAGCGACAAGCTTCCAAATTTGGAACAAAAGACACCCGCAAGCCTGCAAAATAGCATCCTCTCTCTGGGGACAGAGATAACTCAGGGAGAGATAAGAGTATTTAAATTTTAATCAGCCAAATTTGTTTTCTTTGTACTGTGTATAATAATCTGACTGCATATGTTGATTTGCAAAGGAAACAGAAGAAAGCTATAGTGGCACAAGCAGGCAGCCACATGCAGTAGATGAGGGACGAACAGGGAGGGGAGCTGGGCTGGAACCAAAGAACAATGAATAGTTTGTGTCAACAGATCATTGTACTATAATTGTTCACAGAGGGACGCTGCTGCTACTGAGAACAGTACAGTCTCGAGCCTTTCAACTCAACAATAGTGTGCATGGACAACCCAATTCACGCACAAATACCCGCCTATGAAAGTTGGGGCCATGCAGTGCTGTCAGCCGGCCTAGGTTGATTGGCTGTAATACATTTTCATGGTTTGTTTGTTTGTTTGCTTACTTGACCTACTTGGGTATTGCAAGAAGTAATTCCACGTGAGAAATAATATTTCACAATCAGAGTAATTTGAATTGCAATTCCATTCACTTGTTGGTTAATTTAAGCCAAAGAGGTTCAAACATAATTATAATTATAAAATAATAATAATAATAGCCTTTTAAATTTAGAAATCGTCTTATATATTACTACCTCATTCTGTTTGTCAGTGTATCAGGGTAGGGGGCTTTTACCATAAAGCAACATGTTGACATTATTAAATGCAAAGAGCAATTTATAGATTTTTATTTGGTGTTTGCAATCTGTGCTCTTGTTTGGAGTTATTTTAACAAGAGTTGCATAAATCTGCTCGATGGGGCTTTTAGAACACGCTTGAGACACTTTTTCTTGAATTTGATTTGCTCAGCAGTTAATTTAGGGGAACTGAGTAATGGGGCTAAAATGCACTGAACAATATAGGCCAAATATGGTCTATCTATACCATATGTGGTGTGGTGTTCGTGCACGAATGTACGGATTTGATGGTCCATTTGGTTTACAGCTGGATGTAATACACATAAACCATATGCTAGTGTTCTTTTATCATAATGGAACTAGTATGTTTGTTTAAGCCTTGGCAAAGGCTAAAAGTCCTATATGTGTGCTGTCAGAGGAGCAATGTGACATTAGCGTGATGCTGATAGTTGTGAATAGTTGGTTCACCAGCAAGTTACTGATGTCTGCCATACAGTACTGTGTGTGACTACATAGTCATTTCTAGCAAGTCACATCATTCAAATTGATGGCAAAATCTGTTCCCCCGGCTGGCCTCCACCAGTTTGTAAACGTCCCTGCGAGTGACCTATCCTTCATGTGCCGTTTACCGGGTCCCCCACACCCTTTCGTGTGACTATTGTGAATTCTGTATTATTGTCTAGTTGTTTTTTCTGTTCTGTTGTGTTGAATGTTTAATGGACCACAATGGGCATGTTTTTAACTCAGTATTTTGCCACCATTATTATTATTCTTTATTTACCCAGGGAAGTAGCTGAGCACAGGTGCTCATTTTCAGCAACGCCCTGCACATAGAAACACAGACAGACACACACACACACACACACACACACACACACACACACACATTAAAACCTGCGAGCTGACCAGTACAACCACAGTCTTATACTGTTGGCCACTACGCAGCTCCAGGGGGAGCAGTTGGGGTTCAGTGCCTTGCTCAAGGGCACTTCAGGGGTGTTGGGTGAGTGAGGACAATCACTTCCCCACCCAGATTTTTCCTGCCCGGCCGGGGAATCGAACCGGCAACCTTTCGGCAACAAGGGCGCTCCTCTAACCCTTAGGCCATCGCTTCCCCCAGCTCAGTGGCCTTGCGGTTAGAGTGTCTGCCCTGACAATGGGAGGTCGGGGTTCGATGCCCGGCCGGGTCATACCAAAGACTCAAAAAATGGGACCCAATGCCTCCTTGCTAGGAACTCTAGGCACCAGGGGTTTGGATTGGGGGTAAGTCCCTGTGACATACTAGACTTACGAGTAAGACGCGCAAACGTGGGAAGCGAACGCAGCTCGTACATATTTGGGTTTTGGACGTATAGCTGCTTTGGGGACTCCTTATATGGTTATGGCTGAGTCATGGTGACGTAACAGCGGGACAGACACTTGCATCAATCACAAACAAATCACTCAGCTCCATATATGGGCACAAAAGTGGGACAGACACACACACAGACAGACAGACATGATCTGCTAGGTCTCATTGCGAACGCAGTGAGCACTTACTACGAGTAAGACGCGCGAACGCGGGAAGCGAACGCAGATCGTAAATTGCAATAACAATTAGAATAAATTACGAATTAGTGTCACTCAGCTCCATATATGGGCACAAAAGGGGCCAGGTCCACAACAAACAAATCACTGGCCCCTTTTGTGCCCATATATGGAGCTGAGTGGACCTGGCCCCTTTTGTGCCCATATATGGAGCTGAGTGATTGCTGATGCAACACACTCCATATTTGGATAGCGGGACAGACACACGGACAGACAGACAGACGCACGTACAGACATGATCTGCTAGGTCTCATAGTAAGTGCTCACTGCGTTCGCAATGAGACCTAGCAGATCATGTCTGTCTGTCTGTCTGTCTGTCTGTCTGTCTGTCTGTCTGTCTGTCTGTCTGTCTGTCTGTCTGTCTGTCTGTCTGTCTGTCTGTCTGTCTGTCCCGCTATCCAAATATGGAGTGTGTTGCATCAGCAATCACTCAGCTCCATATATGGGCACAAAAGGGGCCAGGTCCACTCAGCTCCATATATGGGCACAAAAGGGGCCAGTGATTTGTTTGTTGTTGACCTGGCCCCTTTTGTGCCCATATATGGACACAATTTATTCTAATTGTTATTGCAATTTACGATCTGCGTTCGCTTCCCGCGTTCGCGCGTCTTACTCGTACTTACTCGTCTTACTCACACACACACGCGTGGCTCAGCCATTGATCTAGACCTACGTCACGCACTGACAACGACGGTGGGAGGCTGTGCAGGTGATGACTTGGTGCCGTTAGTTTTGTTTTGGTGTTGTCCTGTGATGCGTTAAAACGGTTTTGTACCGTGTGTCACTCACCACCACATCAAATATTTCATGTAATATCATGTCCGGCTGGATCTGAATGAATTTAAAAACGCCTTCATTGTCAATATTGAACTCTACTACTTTATATCCATAAAATATGCTCGCAGCAACAACAAAAATGCCCGGTAAAACGTCCTCATGGCTTTTTGTATTTTCTCGGACCCTCCCTTTGGCTTTTAACCCATTAAGACCTGGAACGCAGCTATGTAGCTGTTGAAACATAGATCTACAAGCTCATAGCTTGTAGATATGCTATTCTTTAAAAATCGTTAAAATGTGGCGCAAATCTTTGAATATATCCTTTCACAAAGAACGTTTTCAACTCAAAATATGTCCCTGGTAAGAAATATTAAATGTTCACCACTGACATGGAAACATAGGTTTTTCAGAAATCCGTCAGGATTTAGAAGACATTTGTGGAATCTGGTCTCGGGTGCTAATGGTCTATTTTTGTCTCCCTGAACAGCAAAGACCAGGCTGAGCTGGACCCCGCAGACATGGAGGACGTGGAGGAGGTGGAGGAGGAGGAGACGGGAGAAGACGTCAACAGCAAAGGTATCGGCACGACGACACAAACCTGTTTAGTTTGGTAGTTACATGGATGAGGGTTGTGTTACGATGACACAACCCTGTTTAGTTTAGTTTGCTAGTTTCATGGATGAGGGTTGTGTTACGATGACACAACCCTGTTTAGTTTAGTTTGGTAGTTTCATGGATGAGGGTTGAGGCACGACGACACAACCCAGTTTAGTTTAGTAGTTACATGGATGAGGGTTGAGGCACGACGACACAACCCTGTTTGGTTTGGTTTGGTAGTTACATGGATGAGGGTTGGGGGGGTGCCAGCGGGTGCGGAGGGAGGGTCAGGGGGGGTGGGGGCCTCTAGTTGATCTACAGCGGGACAGACACACAGACAGACAGACAGCCATGATCTGCAGGGTCTCAGCTGCGTTCGCTTCCCGCGTTTGCGCGTCTTCATGGTAGTAAGTGCTCACTGCGTTCGCAACTAGTATCATGTCCAGAGGGTGTTCTTGTTCTTCAAGCTGCCCCACGCTACATAAACAGGAGATTGGCTCCTCATGTCTCCGCATGGCCTACTTACTTATATACTGCCTGTGCCTTTAAAAATCGACAATTAATTATTTAATCAATCAATTAAATACTAGGTGAAAACAGGCATTCGGTGAAAACTGCAGCTCATAACATAACAATGCATCACACTGCTATGCTGTGTGAACTTGTGGTTCAGCTATTTTAAATTCATAAATTCAGCTACAATCTCTGAAACCTTTGAAATATTGTAGTTATACCGACAGTGACTACAGGTGTAAAGTTGTGATCTATATATACCCATAATTTGCGAGTTGAAGTTTGTTCAATGATTACCTAAAAATAAAATATTTCACTAAAATCAGTTTGAACATCATCCTGCTCATTATAAATCTAAGCAGTCATTATTTCACACATCTGAAGATTTGGTCTGCGCTCCTCTGGGGAGGCACGGCTGAGTGGGCATTCTAACAGAGACCGTGATGGGCAAAACACTCGTTTAGCATCAGATACAGTAAGTAAGACCTGGCAAGAGGCAGGCAACACAGCACGTGGCCAACTACAGTACAGTATCACTATGACTTTGTCATTATCACTTGGATGCCTTTCATCTTTTGCAATCAAGAGTGTCACTGAAGCATAGATGTTGAAACCTGAATTCCATGAGGAGTCGGTCTATGAGGAGAACTGCATAGTATATTATAGTGTATATTGTCTTCTGAACAAGTAACATTCAATGCAAATTATATTGCAGACATATACTACGGGTGTTTGTATTAGTATTAGTATTAGTGTCATAACATACAAGTCCATTACCAAGCTTATTATAAATACGGTATGTGTTTCTTTTTTTCTTTGTTTCTTGAAGATAAAGTTAATACAGTGTTGCTATATTTTGTTTTGTTTTAATGGTTTGGCTCTGTAAGTGGCAAGACAAGTCTATCTGTGTTTGTTTGTTTGTTTGTCTATCTGTCTGGGGCTAATCGCACAAACCACTGGACCGATCAGTGCTAAATTAATTGTGCATGCTGCTAGTAGGCCAAGGAAGTAATCCCTGCATCCCTGATTTGTGCACACATTGTGAATATATATAAATGTATATCTTGTGAATTACTATATGTTTCACATTTTATGAATTCATAATCTCAGATCCCCTCCATATTTGGGCATGATGTCAGCGATCCACAGGGGAGCCACCTGTTATTAGACCCTGTCTTGAATTCTTTTGCATTGCCTGGCTAGCAATAGGAGACCAGGATATAACATACGGTCACTGTGGGCTGTTTGAAGAGCCACTCATTTATATTCATTGTCTTGTCATTCAAGACGATGGATAGGACTTAAGGCTGCTATCAGACAGTTGTTTCAAAATGATGTTTTATTCAACACTTCAGACCTCCCCAATTAAATAATTTATATGATAATGTAAGGGCAGAGTTACAACATATCTGGAAAGGTGAACCACTACATCCTATTGATAGCATACAGCCTGAGTTGCACTGACAATTGTTGGAGACCATAATATGTGATACAACCTTCTGTAGGAACTGGCAAGTGACCCTCTCCTTTCTGTATGCATGCCTCCCAGACCAGTGTTTTCAAAGCACCCGCATGTGAGCCTGGGTGAGAGATAGGCTCAAGATAAGTGCATTTGTTGCTGAACCACATCAAAGTACAGAGGGATGCCTTAAAAGGCAGAGGCAGTGGTGCTCAAACGGAGCCTTTGATCACTCTCTGATCATTAAAATATTGGATGAATAATTGATTAAAAACCAGACCTTTTTGTGCTATATATCTGAATCCAAATCTGACCTTGAGAATCTGTATGTTCTGACTGAGTGAACGGTACATACATTTTAGCCTATTACAAGTTGATTACCATGCAGTCTACAATACATGTGTGCAATGCATGCTATAAATATTGTGAAATGAATATGCATAATATATAGTATGCACATTGCACATAATTATGTTTGATATTGTTTCCAAAGCAAATCAATGCCAATTATCAGCTTGAGTTGTGCGACACTGAGAGCCAGCATGAAGTGTAGAGGAGTTGAGGTACTGCACGGTGCACCAAGCAGTTTCTCTCGTGGCGGTCTGGAGCTGTGGGGTATAAGCTTGTCACAGAGGTAGAGATGCTGGCTAATAACCAAAAAGCACTGGCAGAGGGTATGTAAGGATCCCTTCAAGCTGTAAGCTGATGGCTGGGTGGCTAATATTACACATCCAGTGTCAACCAAAACTAAAGAAGTCTAAGACCAAGCTGCTGAACCCCATGGTGCGTGCATCTCTGGTACAGACTATCAGAGATATAATTTTTTACTACTATTTACTTCTGCGAAACAGCAACTATGTAAAACAAAACAGTCTTTAATCCAAGATGTAATGACCGTTCAGATATGGACTTAAATCAGTCTGAAAGCTTTAACAGACTTGTATGTTCCCTGGAGTTGTGCCTTTGAAGAATATCTTTGAGCTTGACAACAGGACACATCCAAGTCTGACAGAGGTAACACATTTCCTGGCAAAGCAAGGATAGCCCTGCCTGCAGTGTGCATGGCAGTGAATTTCACCATAGTGAAAGAATCCCGTTGATTCAGAGTCATATCTCTATATTTGTTTTTTTTGTAACGGAAGGCTCAAAGACTGTTAACGCCACTCATAAGAGACCCAAATATTCCATAGTTCACTTCCACAGTTCAAAACTTTAAATGAACCGCCACATCATAAATATTCACTGAAATGGGCACAACGGATGGGTCGACTTGTAGGGCAACCGTTGATCATTTGACAGTTTTAGTTGCATTTAATTCAGGAAAGGAGCTCTCCATTTATACTGCTAGCAATCATACCACCATGCTGCTGTACCATGGTCCATTTGAGCTGTCACAGTCTGACTATAACTGTAGTGCCAGTGGCATTGCACCATTTGACAGAATATATAGGGATGCTGTATATCCTATACAGCCATGCTGTATAGTTGCTTCCTGATTTCAGATTTCTATCATTGACAAATAGGTAAACATGTTGGTATTGGTGTTTAAGTTACTTATAGAAATATCTGTATTATAAATAAAAACTTTGCAGTTACAACTGCTACAA
Source organism: Protomyctophum bolini (assembly GCF_963924005.1). NCBI lineage: Eukaryota > Metazoa > Chordata > Actinopteri > Myctophiformes > Myctophidae > Protomyctophum > Protomyctophum bolini. The sequence continues at coordinate 15,412,657 of NC_137871.1, read as the reverse complement.
CTGTTACAATTTTTACAACAATTACCGAACAATAACATCTCATATCTAGGCCTATTCTATTCTATTCTGTGCTGAAGTTACTGGGAACCCTTAGCTAGGGCAGTATCCTACTGCAACATTTTTGCTGCAGCCTACCTTCCAATATTAACATGCACATATTAAGGAAAGGCTGTGATGTGATAACTTCAATCTCAAAGCTTCAATCAATACCCCTCATCTCTGGGTGCTCGTTTCATGTTTATTGGTGAGGCTCATGAAACTTGGCTGTTCAACTACTGTGAAGTCTGTGAAAACTGTCTGCTTAAGTTGTGGAACAACAGTAAGTAATAGCATGCAGCTTCCACAGATATTCTGGCTGAATTTATCAATATACAGTAGAGAACATTATTCCCTCATAAGACATTTTGCCCTTACAGCACTTCATACTTGGCGGGATAGAAAAGGAAGAACAAAATGGCTGCCATGTGAATATAGTCAGCAGTGACACTTTCAAGTTACTCACAAGCGCAGTTTTTATGCTCTCGGAATTGAATTTACACATTATACTGTGCACGCACAAATATACTAACAGCTAAATGTAGATGAGTACGCCATCTGCTAATGTATCAAAGCAAGAGACACTAATACAGTATGTCAGCCAAGAAATAGAGAGCACAGTTCAAGTTTACATCCGCTTGTATTTCTGGCAAACGCAGCATGTCTTTGACAGGGTGATAAAACTGTTGCAAACAAACACCTCCTCATCAAAAGGAGCTAATAAAGTCTTCAATACACTTAAGTGTAGTCTTAGATACAATCCCCATTTCCCTCTGTATTGGTGTTCCGTTGTCCAAAGTGTATCGACACGCTTATTGGCATTCAATAAAGGGAAACCCTCTCAGCAGTCTCCCTCTGTGTGCTGAGACTGAGAGCGGTGTAAATCCTATGTCCTTTTTGAGTATGCACAGGGAGGAACTTTCCTTTAACGCAATTACCAGAGAGCAATAATGTCACCAGTATGTTCGAACCAATTTTGATTTACAAGTGGACAACATGTTGCCTTTTCATCAGCTTATTATTATTAAGTGGTCTCCATGTGCGTGTTTCCCCTGGACAGCCCACCCCCCCCTCCACTCTTAGAGAGTTATTGATCCTCCCTGTGTACTAGCCCCTCCTGATTTCATTAGGCTCGCTGCTGTTAATTACTCCACACTCTAACCTTTCGCTGTTTCATTTGGACCGACAAATTGGGTGAATTAAAAAAGGGAGGTATAGGGAAGCGGAAAAGAAAGAATGAAAGGGGGGGATGTGAGGATCCACAGCAGCTGTGGCATTGGACACCCCTCCCCTTCTGTGCCGCTTGAGTCCCAAGCGGCGTAATAATTAAAAAAGTTCATCAATGTTCTCTTTGCTCATCAAATTATGCAGAAGGAGGCTACTCTGGTAATTGTTGCAGCGGATTCATTTACGAAAACCATACCAGTTAGAGCTGGTATGGCTGTCTGGGGAGTTATGTTTTTTTTTCCCTTCTTCTTCTCATTTTTTCTTTTTTCCTCAGCTTCATGTATTTGTTAAAATAGTAAAGGCCAGGCTTGAAGTTATCTGAACATTAAATTGCAGTTAAATTTGTGCAGGCCTATTTATGTCCATGGGACATGATGTGACAGACATCAGTTACCTCTTCTTTTTTGTCTCAAATTGCTAGTGCTTCTTCCTTTTAATGCATCTTCTTTTCAAAATGTGTTTAAAGCTGCAATCCCTAAGTATTATGTCTCTCCCAACAGAGAGAGATAATTGCAACGATGTGTGGATACTCCTGGTGAAGCATATAGTGTCAAATCCAGTTTACCATCTGCTTCAAAAAAGATTATTGACATTGTCAACCAGTCAGTGTCCTACTGATGCTACGGTCAAAATGTCTCAATGGAAGAGAAAGGATAACACCTTCAACCACTGCATACGTACGTGCTAGTTATATTGTAATCACCTAGATTAGTTAAAACAATGTTTTATGTTAAAGTGTATGAAATTATACATCGCAGCAAAGTTATAATTACAAATACCTTTTGTAACACAAATGCATGCACTGGTGCATGGCATCTAAATCACAGCAAACATGATTGATTAGTCATAAGAGACTACTGTAGGAACCAGATGAAGATGGTGCTCTAAATCCATGTCAAATCTATGTAGCGACTGCCTACACATTGAGGGATTATCGACAGATTAGTGCCAGCTATAACTGCTGTACTATATAACACATCACATAATTTCTAGCAAAATAGATTTAAGTTTATGCACTTAACACAAACTAATATTCATAATTTATCTGCTGTGTCTGCTGTGATTGAATCACCTGTTGTAAAATGTGACAACTTCGCAAACACGGATGCCTTAATAATAGCTGAACCTGAATCAGCTGTTTGTAAGATATCATACAGTAGACACATGGGGCATGTCTCCTTCCCTCAAGGTTGAGCACATTCTAGCTGAAAATATTCTGTGTTTCAGAAGGAGCCTTTCAGAGTGCTCCCTTCGGTGAGATAATAACTTCATCATAATTAGCCTGTGGTGCTCAGGAGTGTTGAATTGTCGGTTGCAGTGGGATCTGGTCTGATTTATTGCTTGATTTAATTATGTATCAAAATTCAATTAGACACACTTTCAACCAAATTTAAAGTGAGTTTTACCAAGCTGTCCCTTGGAGTCAGGCGGGACTTGAAGGACATGCCTCATAATGTGGGGGCATCTAACTTGTTAATCATCTTTTGTGCCGCTCAAGTGAACTAGGTGAAGATGTTGGAAAAGATGTGTTCTTTTGCCTTACATTCACCTCTTCAGTCTTCACTGACATCAAACTGTGTGCACACAGTGCATCACATATAAATAACTCAGAAATAGAACTGAAGTCATGTGGGTTGCAGGTAGTGTAGGTACAAAGGGATAATGTATGATGTGGCGGTAGTTGTTGAAAAAGAATGACCGACAGGATGTTTAAACACGAGGCAAAGTCGAGGTGTTTAATCAAAACTAAAAAACTCTAAAACTTTAATCAAAACTTGTTTGGGGTGATGATTTGAAACTATTCCATAAGTGTCGTGCTTGCCGTCTGCCCAGCTGCAGCACAGTCGCCTCGGAAAACAAGGAAGTGAGTTGATCAAATAGAATACATTTTCGGTTACTGCATCGTCTATTTCTTGCTTCAAATGTTTTCCAAAACATTCTTGAGAGCAATGTTTAGTTGTAAATGACATGGTGTGTATGTTTACATGGCTGTCATGTTGGATACAGCATAAAATGCATGCAGCACAGCAGGTGCTCTGAGGCTTTCATTAGACTGTGGTCTGTTATAGAGCTGAGCATTATCAAGAAATAACACACAGCTGAATTCTGCCATTGACTAATCATAATGAAGCATGATAATAAGTGCCCATATTATCACTGTAGATCAGAATCTATGTATAACCGTTACTTTATAGAAAATTAAAGAAATAGCTGTGCAATGTATTTAGTCACATCACTTTTCATTGGTTCAACATTCATAAATTCCACAGACTTGAACTTGGCGTCACTATTTTGGGCATGTCAACCATTATGGTCGACATCTTTGTAGATCAGCTATTTTTGCTCATTTCAAATAAATAGTAAAGGTGCATTCATGAATGACACCGTTGTACGATGAACTGCAATTACTATACAACTATACAATAGGGCATTCATTTTCTGAGGGGCTAAACAACATAAAAAGATGAAATATGAAGTTTTCTGTCCATAGAAATGCAGTTTGCGGTAGAACAGCTAAGTAGGAAGTGTCTGGTGTTTTGTTTTTTTGTCTTCCTTTCCCTAACCCACATCAGTCACTGCCTGATCGCCCCCCTTTGCTCGAGACTACACTAGGGAAGAAAAGAGAGAGCTGTTTTGAATAAGTGTCACACCAGGCTCCGAAAGCTACATTGATCTCTACTACTATGCAAATCCAAGATGTCACGGCGTCTGCACTAAAAACCCAAGGAAGGGGAAGAATATTTCAGCCGGAGGTCATTGACTGAAGCACAGCCTTTTAACGGTATTGTAAATATGTCAGTGCGGGGAAAGGTAGTGGAAAGGAGAGTGGAGAGGGTAAATCCCACTGTGGTGTCAAACCTTTTGGTGTTTGGTTGCATCAAGATTTAATATAGTGACATATACTGTATGAATTGTTAATGCATTTGATCTCTCCTGCCATTGAAAGCAGTGACAGTTTGTTTAATTGAGAATGGCAGAGGCATTGTCCACAGATTGCTACGAGCAGCAGCACACTGTAGTAAGCTAAGGCCCCAATGTTAAAACAAAAAAACAGAATCACTTATCACTGTCACCCACTGGCAAACAAGACACACAATGATGACATTGATGAATGATTCCCGTGCATTCACTGAATATGAGCTCCTGAACGCTGTAGGTTGCATTCTTGACTTTAAACACACAGTTGGCAGCCATATGGTTGAGTCTAATGTCATTCAGCATTTCTCTCATTATGTGTCAAACTACAGTCACTGTCAACCACATGGCACCATGGATTGTCACTTCACATAATGCTCACGTGCTCACAAGGACTTTGCAGAACTGCTGTGAAGCATTAGCGCTCCAAAGTGACTGTTCTCTCATTACCAATTTTAGATGTGATAATAATACTGAATTAATGTCTCTAAAAATACTAACCATCTCTCTGCTGAGCTGCTCACAGACTTCACTTAAAAAAGATAACCTTTGTAAGTGTTGCTATTCCAGTCATAGTACCCTGTAGCTTAGGAACAACTTTTACCATGATACAAGACTAATAAGTGCCCTATCTTGCACCACAAGATAGGGCACTTATTAAATCCACCACATAGAGTTTGTTGAAATTGTCAGTGCTAATTTTCAACCGAAGCAGTTGTCATTTGAGTTGTATAATTACCAAATGTGGTATCTGTGTGCCCATGGTGGTCTTAATGGAGAATTCTGGACTCGCGCTTTTCTTACTGCAATCTGATGTTATTATATCTCTGCTGTCCGGAGGAAACCTCATAACTCCAAAATGTTCATTTTTCAGGAAATGAAAAATATATTTTTTTAAGGAAATGATTAAAACCTTATATTTTTTAAACGATGCAATACTGCCTCATCAAAGTTGGTGTTGTGACATTAGATATTGTTAATTACATGCATGAGAAGGAGAGAGGTGGTGGAGTTATACGTTTTAGCAGACAGTTTGAGGGTCCAATGGATTTAAGAGGTTTTGTCCAATGCCTTTTTTACTACTTTCCATTGGTTCAATATTTTCTAAACAACACACAGACGTAAAGAGTGTTCAATAGCACTGATTTATGGAAAAAAATCAAAAACCTCAAAAATGTAGTTATGATGTTTCCTCTGGACAGCAATCCAATGGTAAAAAAATAAATCCATCTAGAACGCACTGTATCTCAGAGCATGCGTGCTGGGTCATAGGTTTTTACAGAAGCCCATTTGGGACAAAACACTGTACATTGTATAGATCTGGTCATTAAGAAAAACAGACAAAGGAAAAAAACGATTTAAAAAACAAAAAAAAACAGATGTGCCTTCCGTCTAAACGGCAATGGTGTTTGAGCGAAACATCCTTCCAGAGTGGAAATCTCTGAAAGGCTCTGAAGACCTCCCGTCTCCATGTAAACGTGTCACGTCATGGCTCACGGCGGCTGTGGTTCTACACACTGGTCTATCTGGCACTGTTCTTTTTACAATTTTATTTATACATTTTCAGGTTTAAAGACAAGACATACTTTACAAACATTCACATCACATACACATATACACACAGACCCTTCCCACCCCCTCATTCAAAGGAAAGAAAAAATTATAATAATAATACACTTTATCTGGCACTGTTGCGTGTCCGTGTAGATGCAGAATAATAAGTGAGCACTTGTTTTCTATTCTGATCGTTGCCGTGAAAATGTAGCCTTAGACCCGACATGAGCCGGTCTAATGACCAGGGCAGTGCAGCATAGATATTTCCTTACTATTTATAGAGCTTATTATTACCAGTTTCGGATTACGGTGTGCTTCTATATACTGTAAGGTGGAAGGGGAGACCTTTGTTGTTCCGGTGGGGAACGTTCAGTTTCAGTTTCACCCAGTTGCTGGCTGCTCACATGGACTTGATGAGTTGTTTGGGGTCAAGGGTCTTGATCATGGACACTTGAGCCCAAACAGCGACACATACACGTAGACTGGGTCGGGAGGCAAACCTCCTCCCTAAGACTATGGCCACCCCGACCCTGGTGGGTCGGGTTTCCAACGTGTGCACAATGCTTGCAGTGGAAATCCATCCAAATTCAACATAACACTCAAGGTGGACAGGTACTGTATATGACATTCTGATGTGGTTGAAAAACACATTATAATGATCTCGTCCAGATTAAGCTTACACCTATAAACCTTTGATGTGACAATGAAGTTGGAGTTGAGTTGAAGATTAAAGATTCTAAATGCCACGTTAGATACTATTCTTGCACAATTTAGGCAGGTCTTTTAAACCACTCTCACAGCGTATACACATTTTAATGAACTAAGTAAGAAAGTAAAAGTAAGTAATTGTAGAAAACAAGAATGACTCAGTCATAATTTCCAGCTGCAGCAAGCTCTCGTTTATGAACATCTATAATCAGATTGTGTGCCGTAGCCTCTAGCGCCTGATCTCACGGCTTCACGTCTGCCATTGGCTTAGCGGCAGCCAAGAGGCAGCCAATCATGAAAAAGTCTCGACTATGGTCGCTAGTAGAGGTAGATCAACATGTTGTCCAGACGCTTTTCAAGCAGCTGGCAAAATGTTTAACTTTGGCCTATGTGTGGCGCTCTAGGAAAGGCAATAGTCACCAATATCACTTCAATATCCCTATTAGATTTTTATGTACACTATAGTGTTGGCAAATGGGACATTTTCGCCTGAGGATGATACTAGAGTTAGGGTCATTTGTCACCCAAATGTTTAAGGTTCATCCTCCTGGGAGCATGAATACACTCCCATTAGATATTGAGATATGTGTGTGCAACTGTGGGGTCATCAAAGTCAATAGGAATCATTCTCTGAGGACGGACCAAGCGATTGACCAACAATCACACAGACAGACACAACCATCCATAGAGTTCTATTGCTTCAAATACTTCTATTCTGTGTATGTAGTGGAATTGTTTTCACAAAGATGGTACCTTTGAGATTTTGAAAACTCCCACATTTCTCACACCAAACTAGTAAAGTACCTCACAATCAAAGTACTTATAACTAAAATGTCTGGGGGCTAGTCAGGCTCATTAGCATTCCCTAAATCATCCGTTCTTCTTAGTCCTTACACATCATAAGGAATGTTTAAGTGAGATGTTGGTAGTAAGAGACAATAGTGTCGATGTCAGAAGGCTTTTAATGTTACAAATGAGAACCATTTTGTGCAGCATTTTCTCTCAATCTACTCATTTGCTCTCTACCTTGAGGGAACTAGCAGATATGTGCAGGTCATAAAAGCACACTGCCCAACCAAGGTCATGTGTTTATTTCCCACAATGAAATGGCAATGAAAGTAAAGTAATAGACACTATAAAAAAAAGCCAATAGACCTGATTTTTCAAGAAGGCCAGCTATAAGAGAGACGGTATATACAGTACAGGAAGGGAAGTACAAATTGTTCCATGATACATCCTCCACCAATAAAATATTAACAGTCAACATATTCAATATTCCAGAAGAGATAGCACCTGCTCCACCAGTTATCAAGTTATCAATGCAGACTTCATGCATATTTTTCAGGTAAGCTAATCCATATGAATGCAAAAGGCCTGCAAGGAAATAGTTTAGTTCATTTTCTATAATTATGTGATAGTGTATGATAACATACCCATAGCACAAACTGTTATTTGTTTATTCAACTGGGGCAGCTTGTTAACCAACATGCTACTGTCAGGTCTTAAGAATGCATATACACAACCAAATCATGCGTGCAAACGCAACACAGGGGTGCAGCGCTGTTAAATCATTGATGAAGCACAGAGACAAAACTCGCTGTCGTATCCCCATCTGCCGCATGCATACCGTACCCACATATGTCAATGTCAGTTTTCTCGACAGCTCAGTCAGTTTAAAAAAGTGTGGCTTTGATGTAATTCCGAAGCCATGCAGTGAGGAACTCTCGCTCTCCTAGCCTGCCCCACCCAAGTGTGGTCCATCACCGTCCCCGAAAACAAACTTCTCCTCTCACTTCTCTTTCCCCCTCATCACACAACTAAGCATCCGTCATGTTGGATATTTTTGTGTACGGCAAATGTGAGCTCTCAGGACAACAAACGCATGCATTTCTTCTTCCAACCCTCGTGCTGTTTCTCCGGTCACGGCCAAATATATTAACATATGTTCTCACAGTGCACAGTGCTACTCTGCACTGGTAAATTCCTTATTATAGCAAGCCCCGTTCCGTGCTTTCCCCATTGAATATCCATAAGTAGTAAAACACCGCCACAATCTGCCCACTCAGAACAGTAGGGATGTGTCTTGTGATGGGGGCTCCTTAACATTTAGTCAGAGGCCATCTTTGTCAAATTGATATATTCCTCCCACTCACAGCAAACGCGGGCGGTAATAATGACAAATAAAGGCAATATTGCATCTGGAAGGTCATCTGCTGGTTATGGTTTTGTTTTCCCTTCCTACACTGTAGCTATGATTCTTTTCAGCATGCTGACTCTAAATTCCCTTGGTATATTTCACAATGTGCCAATGTGAAATAGGCCTATACAAGTTCCCAATGTCTTCATAATTTTCAAATTAAAGCGATTTGTAATTTCCCTTTCTCTCTCTCTTCTTCTTTAAGAGACATATCAAAGACATAAAATAACACTGGTGACACTTGCCTGTTTAGTTATTCACAGATAAAACACAAACTACAGTATATTGGATAAACAGGAATATCAACCAAAGATAATGAGACACACTTTGACAGCATATGACATATAGCTGCACATGCTCTTGACAAAGCATCACAGATGTTTGGCTAAATTTACCGACAGTATGTGCATACATTTAGGAACTTTTGTCAAAGACAGACTTTTATGCTGAGATGTGACGACTTCCTGGAGAATAATCGACATGTTAATACACATTAGCCAAGCTGCATGATTACCACCTAAGATGAATGTGTTGCTTGTACGGGATATAAAACACACAATCCAAGATCAGGAAATAAGACATGACAGCCCATGAGGATATTGACTGATGTTGCTTTGACACTGATATGTGTTGATTGCTGTGAAAATGCATATTGTTAGTGTCTGTTGTCTCCATTGCAGAATGAGTTCATAAAGGGTGACCATCCTGTGACCGTCCTTTAAGACAGTGTCCAATTATTTTTATAATCTTAATGTCTTATTTGGAAGGTCTGCCAGCAACAGAGTTGTGCTGTGTTGATCTAAAGAATTATTTTAAAAGAAGAAACACTACAGAGAAGTCATCTTCTTCTGATTCTGGCATCCATGTCATCCCATGGCAACATACTGATTTATAATGGTAGAGAGAAAAAGAAAAAAGAGGCCAGGATATACAGTATCATTGAATCATGAAGGCATTGAATAATACTTTGCTCATGAATAATATCATTAAAAATAGGCTCTTTTTAGACCACAGGCAAAGATCTTAGGCTTTTTATGATTAATGCCTTATCAATAAATTAAGGGTTTTTGAGATTTTATTTATTAATTACTTTGTCTTATTTTTTCTTTTTGTTGCATTCAAGTTACAGTAGGGCTGTGCCATCACGCAAGGACATTGTTTGTTTGACCATCCAATATAATGTTTATACAGCACCACTGACAAAGAAATGCGGCTTCTTTAAACGTTATATTGGTCATTAAATATTCCATATATACACCTAGTATACTGTATAGTACACCTAGCAAAAACACAAAGGAAAATGTGTCAAAGTGGAAGCGTATTGAAATTACTGCAGGCTATCCCCTTTCCTCCTGGAAAATATGCTGAATACAAGTTCTGGTGCTGTGCCAAGGTACTTTAAAGGCCAGTCCACATGACAAATCAGTGATTTACAACGGGACAACACCATTTGCAATGCGTTGTGCAGAAACCAGTCACAGCGGTCTGAATAGGCTCTATGCACACAGCATATTGGTGAGAAATTGGGCCACTTCTTACTTCCTTCACAAGTGTTACCAATGATGCTACGGTAATTCAGGTTGTGTTCCATTCTGGTCAAACAGAGTCACGGTGCTGCTGCTATCGTGCATAGCTGGCTCACTTGGCTCACTGGAAAGACTCTGCTACACTACATGGAATTGAGCCTTAATTAGCATTATTGGTAACACTCATGAAGGAAATAAAAAATTCTTGCCTCAAGGTTCATGTCTTATTTTAGTTTTGAAGGTATTGACCCATTAAGTATCTGAACGATACAGTACCCTCTAAGATTAAATCAAATCGAAGAGGTACTACAGCCCTGGCGGTGGCGTAAACGTCTGGGCACCCGACTGGTAATACAGTCGCAGTGTGCCGTGGGTTCGACTCCCAAGCCCGACACGGCCTTTACTGCATGTCTTCCCCCAACTCTCTCCTGTTTCCTGTCAGCCTACTGTCTGTCCCTTCAAAAAACCAATAAAACCAAAAAAGATATCTTAAAAAAAATAAAAATAAAGAAGAGAAGAGGTACTACAAATGGGTGTGACATATCACAAAACAAAAATAAAATAGCGTGTGTCCAATCATTACAAAATGCAGAAGATACTGTATGTTTCATAAATTGAACACTGTTGAACCATACAGTATGTATGTGTAACACCCAGGATTCAAACTCAGGCCTGAAAGTCCAACATCTTAACCACTAGACCAAAGGGATATCCCTATGGACTATGGGAGATATTAGACTTTTGAGGCAATCAGGCTGAGGCTCTGAGCCACTGCTACATATGTAAAATTATTTAGAAATGAAACAATAGGGAATTGGTATCAGTTCTAATCGTGGATGGGCCCGTCACAAATTTGGCACAATTTCAGTGACAGTATCCAAGTTTATCACCAAACTAGGTGGATATGTTAATAATTAAGCTGCTGAAACATGTCCCCAAAATATAAATGTGTTGGCTTGAAACCCTGAATCACTGATTAATGTCTATATTTATCTTTGTATTTTATTACACAATGTTTTGCCCCTAAAGACAGTCTAGACTTTAGACTAGATAATGTGATACAAATTAAGCTACATGTAATTACTTAAAGAACAAATGACCTTGTTTTTGTCATTAGATCTGCCTGCGTGCTTTGATGTTTGTATCGACCCCCCCTGGTAGGCCTAATGTGGTATAGGCTGGTGGTGTGGTCCTCTGTAGTGATCACTTGACTACACATTTCTACAGGTTTTATTTAGCTCCTACAGTGTGAATATACCCTAAAGCAGCTAGGACCCATGCAACTCCCACCATGCTCCCCTTAAAGAAGGTTCCACTCATTCTGCTGGATTACAGGCCTAGGTATTAGCCACAGCTCAGGCTAAAAGGGTAATACATTAGCCATCTCAGGGATCGGGCTGCTCCACTGCAATCCTGAAGCACACAATGACTTATCATTAATGGGTTGGGAAGTGTGGGGAGAGTGCACCCTGCACCAGAGATTTCCACATGGATACGGCCTCTGACACAGGGGCACCAGCCCTCCACCATCTGCAGTGACTTGACAAATGATTCTATATCAAAGGGGTCTACAGTGATTTGGGTAGTAATTGATTGGATGTGTGGCACTCAAATCCCTGATTGGTTTAGTTTGGATCATGTAGGGTGGGGAATATGACAGAGAGAGAGAGAGTTATAGAGACAAAATGCATCCTGGAACTAGTTTTACTTTACAATTTACAATTTAGGCATTTAGCAGACGCTCTTAATCCAGAGCGATTTACAGAAAGCAAACACAAAGCAACAAATGCATATAAATAGTCATCTATAGGACCATAAGAACCTATATCATCCGTCACATTGAAACTATATAAAAAACTAAAACCACACGATTCATCAGGGTTTCGGGTCTCCCAACATCATACCCCTCACTCAGGTGACCCAGCCGGGGTGATCAAGTCCCGACTTACGTCCCACCGTAGCTACGCTCGATCAGTCCCATTAGGGAAAAACCAGGGCCACACAATCCGTTCCTCCTGAACTACTCTGCCGGGACTGGGAGGTACTATTCTGGCGTGTGGAAGGACTCTGTGGGCTGACTTCTGTCCGGGCCCCTCCTACGTCCCACAGAATATAATTATTTACGGACACACATCACATTAATTCAACACAATATATATGGTTGAGCCCCAATAGCATACAAATATATATATATTCGTGGTTCATAGGCATAATACGTGAACAGTTTTATTCAAATTGTATTGTCATAATGTGTAGGCTCAAATTGTATTGAGAGATCTGAGAGATGCCCAGTGCATGTCGTAAATACCTCTGCTTAGCCATGCAGAGAAAGTCTGTTGGGGAGAACTTAAACTCCACCCTCCCATGTGGAAGCTAGTCTTGTTCACAGCAAGCCAAGCAGTGTCAGTGAGAACAAGGGGGGGGGGGGGGGGGGGGGGTACCATGCACGTATGGAGCCATTTGATTATGAACCGAATCCATCTGTGTTCATATCTGTCCCATACTCACTACAGTGGGCTCATTGAAATTCAGCACATAGAGGGGAGCAACAATCATATTTTTGCCATTAACCTTTGTTATGGAAACCGTGATAACTGGGGAGGTGACATCTTTGCTTAAAATGGTCTCTTCTCAGCCCTCGACTAGCATTGCCTCAGCCTCATAAAGCAGAGAGGATAACATGATTCTATGTTGCAATATGATGATGCACTGAATGGTAACCAATATAGATGCAAATAAATGTGATTTAAGGCCCGGATGACTTACACCTTAATTTAAAATATAGGTTACAATTTCAACATAGGCCTATTTGCAATGTTAAATATCTCTCTCTCTCTCTCTCTCTCTCTCTCTCTCTCTTTTCTTCGATTAGTGCGTATACGCCCGTACGGCCTTTATGGCCTGGTAGGCTCTGCATATACCTTTTGCCTTTTGACATTGACATGCTGTGCTTGCTAGTGACAGATGCTGCACAGGACCAAACCCAGAGGTCATAAATGACCTTTCAGTTTGTCTCTTTTCTTTTTTTTTCTTTTTAGTCACAACATTACGCAACCTCGGGCGCACTGATGGAACCCTGGGTTGTCTTCCACGATCAAATTTACCTCCACTGAATTGTGTGTGTGTGTGTGTGTGTGTGTGTGTGTGTGTGTGTGTGTGTGTGTGTGTGTGTGTGTGTGTGTGTGTGTGTGTGTGTGACTGTGTGTGACTGTGTGTGACTGTGTGTGTGTGTGTGTGTGTGTGTGCAACTGTGTGCGTGCAACTGTGCGTGCGACTGTGTGTACTGTATGCTTGCAAGTGAGTGAATGGCTTGTTTGTGTTTGCATTTGGTTGGAAGATGCCTCAGTAACTACTCATATTCTCTAAATAACCTTAATTCCTGTGTGACTGACTGGCCTCTTGCTTAGGTGCCGGAGGGGTTGTCTTTTATTATACAGGATGAAACTTCATTAAGATGATATTCACAAGCGGCCATTCCATACGAATATGCTGGCTGGCAAGAGTTGTACACAAGATCCCCCATCAACTGTTTTATCAGTCTGTTTGTTTGCATAATAGTGTTTAGACTTAGAGGAAAGCAAGAAAGGGGGGGAGGGGGGATTTGTTCAGCATTTTCATCACTTGACCCTTTACAACCAAAGTTGTCGGAGAAAATGTTTTTCATTTTCAATGTGGAAAACAAAAGCTGTGAAATGACATCATGGAGTCATAGGGCGTTAGTTTGCTGTAGTAATTTCAGAGAGCTGGCAGGAACAGAGTGCAGCAGGACCCCGTACTGGCAGAGGTGCTTGAACCCCACCCCCAACACTCACCCTCTCCATCTGTCACCTAAATAGGTTGAAGTGCTCTCATACACACACACATAAGCAATCATGCACAATGCACATATTTACACATAGAGTACTCTCTCTCACTCTGTCTCTCTGATCTCTCTCTCTCTCTCTCTCTCTCTCTCTCTCATAATAACAACAACAACAATGTAGAGGTCAGTGCCCATAGCCTACTTAACAGGGTCAGTTACAGACAGGGCACCATGGGACCATACAACCATGTGTGCGGGTATGTATGGTCCAAAATAAAATGTGAGCCGGTCGGGTGTGTGGGTGAAATACAAATGATCCATTCCAGGATCAAGTAGCTATACTGCCAGTGAGAGTGACTTCTTTCTCTATTGCTGGATTTGTTGTTCAACAGAGGAGAAGTCAAATTAAACCAGAGACAGTGGACAATATTATTTCGCCCGACAGAAAGGGCTTTTTATAGTCTGGCGATTTAGTGTTGTGATCAGTGACCGGCGATCAAGTTTGATTGCTGGTCGCAAAGACTTTTATTGAGCTTTTCCACTGCATGGTACTCCTGGCTCGACACCGCTTGCCTTTTTTGATTTATCATCAAGCTAAAGTAGTACCAGGTACCTGTTACGTGGTCTTCTTTATGTATCACCTCCATTGAGCTGAGTCGTTACTAAACGTTGATGTGAAACTCTACTGATTGTACTAGTCTAGTACACTAAACACTGGTGAGTCGTGACAAACCTTTAAACTAGCTGTTATAAATGTGAAATGAATCAATATGAGCAACTGCATATTATGGCCTGTTCCTCACCAAAAATGTTTTTACCAGACAAGTCGAAATTGTTGTTTATTGCTCTTCTCAGCAGAACCATGTGTTGTGTTGCTATAATGACTAGCAGCATTGAGAAGCAGTGGAAAATGACATACCTGGTACCAGGATGTAGTTCAGTTTAGTAGAATTGAGTCCAGCTGGTACCACACATTTGAAAGAGGCTACTACAGTATGCGTAAAATGACTGACCGCCATTGTGATGTGCTGAGAGTTGAACTTTTATGTCATTGCCGGCTCTATTGTCATGATAACTACATTATCCACCGCAATGAAATTAGTTTAGCTTTTGCCTCGGTAACCGACATTCTAAAAATATTAAGGTATCCACGTGCTTAGACTTCTTTATAATCAATCATGCTGTCAAGAGAGAAAATGGATCGGCAGCAATGAAACAAAAAACAGTGTTCATATCTCTCAAGTATGTCTGTCTGTGTGCTCTATTTCCCTCCAATGGCAGAAGAGTTGCCATAAGTATACTAATGGACAAAAACTATTTCCATCATGGATAGATAACTTTGATCCCACAGGGAATATCATTCGCCAAGAGGCAATACAGCAGTTAGAGTTGCAAAGTTACAGATACAGAGTAAGGAAAGTACTGTTGGATCATGGATGCAGCAATACAAAGGTATGAAATAACAAGAAGCACCATCAAACAATAATGAACAACCTATCCTGCATTACGCAGAAAACAACAATAACACAAGAAAGAGTAACTTATTACAGTGTGTTGTCATTTAGAAGTCTAGAAGTTACTTTTACAGGTAAACACAGGGGCAGTGGTGGCCTAATGGTGGCCTAATGGTTAGAAGAGCAAGTTTTGATGTTCCTGGTTCGATACCCAGATCACAGGCTTTAACTGGTCAGATCCGTTAAGGAATTGTTTTGCAGATATCTACAGATAACGGGACAGATGTAATGTGGTATTGAACATTTTGGGTTTGGGCCAGTGCTCTGCAATACGATAATCTGAATACAAGCTTATTGCTGATGGTGTGAGAAAACATTAAACCATCAACATTGCAGGGCCCTGTGCGAGACTATTTCAAATAGGTGCAGCTGTTGCTTCCGTCAAAACTGTATTCATAGGTCACCGATTTCAATATAACGCAACACAGGAACCCCAGCTAGTGTTTTTGGTCGTCCAACAGTTTCTTAATCGGTTGGGCGCGACTCAAATCCAGCGTTTGGGAGCAGCCTTATAACTCTATGGGAGCAGCCTTATAACTCTATGGGAGCAGCCTTATAACTCTATGGGAGCAGCCTTATAACTCTATGGGAGCAGCCTTATAACTCTATGGGAGCAGCGGCGATAGTGCTGGCGGCGCGCTGAACGCGTGCACGTTCATTCACTGGGCGTGCAAATGCAAAAAGTGTCATTCTTGATTGTGTTACGCACACACGAACCACATGCATGGGGCCTTTTGATTTGGTGTAGCGCCAGGGCCCTCGGAGGGGTTGATTTGGCGCTGTCTGGAGCTCCGTAGATAGATTTATACTACTATACTAAGTGTGTTTCTGTACACAACCTATATTAGTAATAATATATAATAAGATAATATACTAAGATGCTGTATTTTCTTTGCTATTCACATATTTCAATCCTGTTCTGCTACAGTATGATGAGGAACTTACTTGTGCCAAAGCCTCCAAACAAAAACTCATGAAAAATTGGCACAATGTATTCCTCCTGGAGCTTACTGTCAGAAGTATATCTTAACCTGCCCTTTTACCCTGACCTCCTCACTGCACCAATGCTCAGAGCCCACTCCTCAATTATTCACAGAATGCAAGAGTTTCTTTCTTTATCTTCTTGCCAGCCAGAGTAAACGCTTTCAGAAAAATAGAGGGGCACATAACTGCTTCGTAGATGAATACGAGAATGACATTCAGTGGATATAATGCATTCGATGCCAGTTCTAATTGTAGCCTAACAGTATGCAGACCTCTGGGATATTCACAATTCAATGTATGGCCTTTGGACTATAGGATCGCTATGGAAACCAAAAGACCCGAACGACCTGTGGTGCCACCCACTCGGACAGCCGTTAATCATCTTCGTTCAGATCCTGGCACTGCAGAATTTGGCCAATGTGTCAAGAAGCAATTATGTGTATTTAGTGCTTTGGAAACCCATCTACTACCTCACTGCTCTCTTTCCTCGCTCTCTCGCTTGCTCACTCGCTCTCATTCTCACACTCTTAATATAATCAGGGAGCAGTCAGTTTAAAAGCCCTCTGTTCGTTGCCCTATCTATCCCCAGAATGCATACAATGCAGATGAAGGTGTGTGTGTGTGTGTGTGTGTGTGTGTGTGTGTGTGTGTGTGTGTGTGTGTGTGTGTGTGTGTGTGTGTGTGTGTGTGTGTGTGTGTGTGTGTGTGTGTGTGTGTGTGTGTGTGTGTGTGTGTGTGTGTGTGTGTGTGTGTGTGTGTGTGTGTTCGTAGTGGGGGGTATCCTATTCTGAGAGCCATTACAATCCGAATATTCTTTTCATGTGAATCATATCCATGCAGCCATTTACTCATTTTGCCAGCCTCCTGCACTGACTGACATACCAAATTACCCCGGCTGGCCCATTGCATTCTCCGTGCATATTGGTTCGGTGCGGAAAGCGGAGACTAATGTGAGCTGACGAGAGGGAGATTATGTTCTGCTACTAACAGCTAAAACGTGAACACCACCACCCAGAAATCCATGGTGTTCCCCGTTACATCAGCCTGATCAGCTGTTTAAAAAGAGCTACAGAAAGAGAGAGAGAGATGGGGACGAAATGGCCCGGAGAGCAGAGAGTGATTGTGCAGCAGCACCCTAAATCTTAAGGTTATTTGACCTTCAACATTTGCTTCTAGACACGCATGTGAGAACATTTACAGAAAAACATTCCCATACACTCACGAGGCCTGTACCTTTAAGGCCTCGGGCTCTGTGCGCGCTCCCGCGCGAGGGCATATAACCCCGCCGTGACTTTCCGCTTCTCACCCCATTTCCTTTTCTTCTGCCATTACAGAACGAACCAACTAACGGGACTTCGGATCTATGGGCAGTTCCCATGCAGGCAAGACTTTTTTAGAGAGCTAGCTGTGCATTAACAACATGAGGTGATGCTAGGTGTTGGCCGCATGTTCAGAGAGTTAGCTGTGCATTAGCAACGTGAGGCTAGGTGTTGACTGCTTGATGACAGGCTGTCAGACCACTTCTCTTCTTTGCGGTTTCCTTTTACCACAGGTCCACTCTTGGTCGTGCCGCCCACTCAAGCAGAAAAGGACGCAAGCCCTTTTTGACACATTTCGAGGCCAATGAACTGAAATTGTGTGAATTTCACTATATAACACTTTATCACATTTGCAAGTAGCAAGGACTGGGAGGTAGGAGTTGGGGGGTGGGGGTGACTCAATCAGTCTGTCAACTGTGAAGACGTGAGACCGTCAGAGAGAGTGAAGTGAGGACTGTACATAGACAGGATATATTAGCATCTAATAAATCCGTCATTTTCACCTCATGCCAAGCAGATGCCAGTATTAATGGATTGGAGAGGAATTCTTTAATTGCCATGCAATAAGAGTGAACTTTACTTTACTATAGTTTCAATTATGATTATTATTCTTTTTTAATATAAATTTTGATTCATACAGTCAACAGCGAGCTGTTGTAGCGAGGCTACAACAGGTATTGCATAACCAGAGGTGACAATAACGGGCATTGCTCCCAACAGGCTTCGGCCTAATCTAGATCCATAAGCTCTTGTGTTGTATTATTTTTCTAAATGGTATGTGGATTCAATGTGCTTTCATTGCCATTTGGGACCTCATTGCCCAATAATGGTACTTTAAGTAACGTTACTTATAAGTACCATTATCGGGCAATGAGGTCCACAATGCCGAAGCATGAAGATATGGTACCATATCTTCATGCTTCGGCATTTGTGCACAACGTATGCCAGTAATGATGCAGAGGTCGACTCCTAACCCATGGGTACTGTGAGTTCACTCGTCGGTCTGGTGGGTTCAGGACGGGTGAGCTTTAGGCTACTAGAACACTCATTCAGGCGGACACACACACACACACACACACACACACACACACACACACACACACACACACGCACACACAGATATACACAGATATACACAAACACAATTTCATGTGTTCAGGCTTCACCTACGTTCTTCCACTAAGTGTTATTCGTAGCTTTGTTTACTCTGCCATTGCCAAAACTTAATATTTATTTTGGGTCAAGAAGAAGAGGCTACTACTGAGGCTATGGCTGACTTAATCAGATTAAAGTAAAATATGGGTAATGCTAAGGTTGCACACAAAGTGGGCCAAAAAAGTAATGTGTGGGAGTGGGAGAGAGAGACAGAGAGAGAGAAAAATGTAGAGTTCATGTGTTCAAAGACTAAATAGACCTACTACACTTTTGTACTAGCATACCGTACATTGTTTGTTTTCATGGCTTCAAACACCTGAATAGAATAAATAAATCAGACGATATCAATGATAACTGGACTTGCACTTGGACATGGTTGTTCACAGTGGTATTGCATCAGACTGCAGATCTGCAATGGTGCAGGCCAGGCCCATGTGTTACCATGTGTTGTTCATGCTGTAAATCTCTCTGGATTAAGCTAAATGCCTAAATTGTAATTGTAAAGTGATATATTAGACATCTTATGTATTTTGGTTGTTATTTTTGAGTGAGGCCATCCATTTAGCGTGGCTTGTGTTGTGACCATTTTTGAGTGGTGCAGCCACTCCAAGGAACAGCAATGTCCCTCCCTATGTTTAGGGTACCAATAGGGGAAAAAGTGGCACTGTTGTGCTAGGAACAGAGAGAGATAGTGTTGCACTGTTGCCTGCTAATTACAATGTGGAGAGAGAGAGAGAGAGCATTCCCCCATGCAACTCTGTTATTTCTCGACCGTTTGGGACGCGGGTGGCTATCCGGAACCGGGCCGGCATTCTGTGACTCTGGAAGTTCCGGGGACCCCCCAGAGAGTTGCACCACTCAGTTCACACAGGTGTGATTTTACATGACAAATTCATGTTTGAAAACTGGAGAGCAGAGCAGATTTGGGCACATTACAGTAACGTGTGAGCAACAGATTAACAGAGACAAATAGTGCTGGATAACTTTAAGCCCTACATTTCAAAATGTATTGTGAAAAATCTTTATACACACTTGACCAATCACAACAACATAAAATACCCTCTCAAACAGGGTTTTAACTTCAGTATGCAGGTTTACACAAATGGCTTCTTTTGTGAAAAATACAAGAAGACATGCAATCAAAAGGGAATAAACACAATGCAAAAAAAAAAAAGAAAGAAAAATAAATCCCAGCATGTTTCTGATATCTGTATTTGTCTCAGATAATGATGTTTTCCCGCTTGGTTTGTTTTTAGCTGAATCTTACCTTATGAGGACAAATGGGGGGTGATGAGTTGAAAGACTTCTCTGGCGTCTGGTTCGGGTTCTACGAGGAAAAACATATTATCAGAGACATGCTTTCTGTAGAGCGCATCTCGCAGCAAATCTTTAGTGACAGTAGGTGCAGCTTATTTCCTGGTCCTCTTCCATTAGCATTTCTGTGAAACATTTCAGTGGACTTAAGAGACCCTATATCAACCAGGTCTTACACTAATCCAAGACCAGATGTGGCAGTCTTTGCGCACTGTCCCCCAGGGATTTCTCCCATGGTCACGTTTTAAATCTTTATCTTGAAAATATCACAAATGGTGGGGGGGAACTAACAAACATGTTTTGTTTTTGTTCTGTTTTGTTACACTTAACCCCTATTTTCTTTTTCCTTTCTTTGCAAATCCTTCTTTATCAGAATATTTCACCAAACATATGTCCCACATTTGACATACATGCGTGCCTACATGCATATTTCGAGGTGAGATGATTATCACATTGTTAATACACAAATACATCACTCAGTTACACGGAAACACCATTAAAAAGGCAGACACAAGGTAACAACAGATGGTCCCGCTGTTTGTGATTATGCAAAGATCCAAAGTATTTGCATATTCCCGATACCATTGAATAAGAAACTGAGCAGGAGCCATTGTGAGCTGACCTTAGTCAGAATAAGAAATGCAAAAAAGCGAACCCAGTAGGGAAGTGGCTGGGCTTTGCAAACTTCCTTGGGAATCATATAAGGGTCTGCCTCCTGCGAAGACCCTGTTGATTCCAAGCAGGTGCTTTCAGTTACGAATGTCCTCATCCAATTATGTGCCTGTGGTGTGTCTGATGCTCCCTGACACTATTAATGGCTTCCTCATGATATCACCAAGAGAGATGAGACACTCAACTGTCCAGACTCCTAACATCTATATTTCATTGCAACTTAAAGGGGGAACACCGCAGAGGCCAAAGCAACCGAGATTGGCCCTCGCTACAGCATAAATACCAAGCTTATGAAATATAAATGGATGAATGGGCCTTGCTAGGATGTCGGAATTAGTAGACACAATTTCTCCCTTACTAGCACTATAACCATGATATAATAATTGATGTGACAAATAAACATGAGTTATTTTCTTTGGGGAGAGAAGCTGGGAATTTAATTTCTCTCTCTCTCTCTCTCTCTCTCTCTCTCTCTCTCTCTCTCTCTCTCTCTCTCTCTCGCACGCTCTGTGTGTGTGTGTGTGTGTGTGTGTGTGTGTGTGTGTGTGTGTGTGTGTGTGTGTGTGTGTGTGTGTGTGTGTGTGTGTGTGTGTGTGTGTGTGTGTGTGTGTGCGGACTGTGCAAGACTGCGAGTGCATGTACGCATTAGAGAGGGAGAGAGCATATTCATGTACACTGTTTATGTATGCACATTTGTGTCCTTGTGTCTGTATGATTGGTTTATGATGATTCTCACTGGGCAAAAGCTCAAAACCTTTCCCCCTTTTTTGAATGACCTTGATCTATTTCCAAAAATGTAATGCGATCATTGCTGACATGATAGATAAATAAATAAATAATAAATAA
>NC_137871.1:14653387-14785887 GCF_963924005.1 Protomyctophum bolini | reverse complement strand
CAGCTAATAATGGTGTTGTTTGTTTGTAATTGTTCCCACTTCCCAGTGTGTGCACTCACTGTACTAGCAGTGCTGAGAGTTTGCATCATTGTATAGCATAATTATGCTGCCTCCCAGTTATACCTTACAGTAATTTCAAGACAAAGTAAAATTGTTTAATCAAGCTGCTTTTGTGTATTTTTCTACTTGGCTGTGCTGAATGCTGTTCATGCTTTGAAGTCAGATTTTTTATTTTATTTTTTATAATTATGAATTATTAAAATGATGACGTCATGAACGGGGGCTCCCGATTCTTTAGGCCGCCCCTGTCTGCAGTACCCGTGCTACCTGTTTGAACCTCCTTTCTAAAGTTCCCTCTCACTCTGGAGGGCGATGAGGGGCATGAAGCAATTGTCTGAAGTAATTCGGTCAGGTTTAGGAGTCATACCAGCACAGTTCAAGACACATTGAGAACATTTCTAGAATTGCATTCTGTAAGCTGTAATTTAAATGACACGGCTCAGGTTTAGAGCCTCAGCCTAACCATTTTGTCTTCATTTCAGGCCGCCAGATATAGGCATTTTGTGAAAATGTAAGCAAACCTTGATGGAAACGTCTTTTTCCAAACACTGCAAGATTAAGCTTGAAAAATGACTCATGCAGACTCATGCATTCACACACAAACACAAGTAATGTTCTGAAGTAAATCATATATTGCAAAACCTCCTGAGCTAATCGACAGGGCGTGCTGACAACAGTCAACGGATTAAATGAGATGAGCTAGCTGTGCAGGAAATATATCTCACCAATACTCAGGTAGATGGCAGTGCTCCAAACTGTCCAAAGTCCCTATTTCATTCTACTGAAGTAGCTCTCAGGCCTGAACTTCCAAACTAATTTATAAATCGTTACCAGACCAAAACAAAACAGAGCCCACTGCTCGCAAATCCAAGACATTGGACACAGACATTTATTAGTTTTAGTCTGAAGAGAGAAAAAAAAAGAAGCATGGTCCCGGATTAATTGGAAACTGTAGGCATGAAAAGAGATGTATTATGGGAGGTCATAAACCTATGGAATGCAAACGATATACGTCTCTTCAAAAATAACCACCCTTGAAACGATTCTTCCTCGGTAGACTGCAGGAGGAGGACAAGCTGACTCCCTGGCATAGGTGTATAAATCTCAACTGAAGATGAGCCAGATAATGTACTGTAGGGTTGAAGACAGTGATTTAGCCTCTGGGATGCTGCAGTGACAAGAGATACGGCCGACAGTTGGTCATTACAGTGGACTCAGGTGGTCCTCGAATCAATCATACCGAGGCCATCGGAGACCACGACAGATGCCTGACGTTGGCATGATGAAGAGCTCTGCAGAGGTGGGGAGAAGGATGGATGGAGAGAAGAGATGGCAGAGAGGTAGAGGGGCAATAAGCATAGAGCAAGGGATGCAGTCTAATATACAAGCTACTGTCATTTAGGAAAGGAATAGCTCAAAGCACAATCCACTCTGATTGGTTGATAGCTCTGGCATAATAGCCCTAATGGTCTAATAACCAAGTCTAATAGTTCTACTTTATAACACTCCACTTGTCCACTAAAAACTGCAAACTATTAAAACTACAAAAAATTGAGATACTTTTTACAGCAGTTTCATTTTCAAAGAGGCTGACTGGCAGAACAGTGATAAGGTGATGAGAGTGACGAACTTGGAAAAAGAATATCTAAATGTAAACATTGAGAAGTAGCAACCGTATTGTTTGTGCAGGCAGTCATACTTTCTTGTGGGAATGATTCTTTTAATGAAATCATTAAAAACTTTTAATTGGGATGTGTATAATTTTCACATTGCCATATTTAGTAGTCCCCCCTTCATTAGGCCGAACAACCCCCTTGGCTGTGATATCATCAAAATATATCGGGTATACAGGGGTTATTGCTACAGTATATACAATATGATTTGTGGAAGGAGGCATCAGGTAAGGAGGAGGAACAGGAGCAAGAGAAATCAAGGGCAAGGATGATTGAAGCTGAACATCTCAAATCAGAACGTGGAGCTGGAAATGCTGGAATATGGCAGGAGGAGGGGGAGGGGGAGAATACGAGAGGACAGGGGAGGAAAGCCAAAGACCTTTTCTTTAACACTCATTGTGAAGATAGAAATCAGCTACTGTACGGTTACCAGCACAACATAAAACAGTGTAGAACAACAGCCGTCAGCAGTACTGCACTTCAGCCAAAGTGGTTGCATTCACAGAATCCTCAAAGGCGACGTGAGACATTTCTCAAGCAAGAAATGTAACGATGCTAGAGACAGACTAGAACACCACGAACACCGGAAGTTACTATATAGTCTTTTTTTTCTCTCTCTCTCTCTCTATCTCATTCAAGGTTAAAAAAAAGTTCAAGTCAAGTTTTCTACCTAAGGCTAGTGTATTGTATGTGTTATGAATTTACTTTTAGAGGTCTTCTCAAGTCCAATGAGATGCATATTTCTTTCTCTTTTTTTTTGCAAAGAATGTCTGTCCTCTTCGCATTGAAATATTTGAATGAAAACAGCATCTCAGGTTCAGCACGGGTCGGCATGACTTGAGTCATTCCGAGCAATTTACTAGTGAAATGAGGGCTCAGTAAATGGTGGCACAACCATTTCTTGAGTCTACTGTCATTGCAGTCACCATGTCTGTGTGAGTCTCGTGGGTCACTGCAAAACATGCCCTTAAAGGACAACTTCTTATATTGACCCCAAATTACTTGCCATGGGGTCTAATTTGCAGAAATTCCCCTGTCGTACAGTTCCCCCAGCAGACCCCAGCAGCAAAAATAGCCTACCGGTATGTGTTATTTAGTCTGGAGTTGTCCTTTAATGGAATTGTGACTATAACTTACATACTGTACGATTAATGAGTAGCCTACAGTACAAATAGTATGCTTTAATTGTGTGCACCGTGTTGTATATTAAAATACAATACCATACAGGAGAGTAAATGTGCACGGCAGACAGACAACGAGATGATGTTCCTTGGTGTTTATTTCAGAGTACACAGCACAGCAGCAAACAGCATAGTTCCGACGGCCTCATGCCGTCGGGGAGCATGTCCAGTTACATGGTAGAGAGTTGGGGAACAACCGACCCAGATATTTCTTTGTCTGGCATTATATCTATCATGCGTTCATGTGTTCATATGGCTCTCGGCCTATCAGGATCTACCACGATCTGACCACTGCCTTGGGTCTCAACCCCTAACAATGACCCCAGTTATTTATTACCCATGGGCCTTTGTCTTGGCTTGCCTTTCTGTTCTGTGCCCAACCCTGATCATGTTTCACTATTACCAGGTCTTATGTCTCCATGTGCATGCGTGTATGTGCACATGACATTTAGTGATGTCCAGGCATCATTAGCTGGTCTGTGTCTTACAAATTATACCACATTCCCCCCTTTCAACAGACTTAGTCTGTTGAATACAAAATGTATAGTCCATATTCATATAACTGTTGCTTATACCCCCCTTGACCCTCAGCTGGACACTACATATTCAAGACACCACAAATAACAGCATTACAGTATAAGAAGTTCCCCAACATGGTTTTCAAACACAGACATTCAAGATTACTTGCCATAAATGATTTTCATTACAGTGGGTAGATATACAATTTCGGATCAGTGGAGAATTCTCTTCGTGTTACTTCAAACTCTTATGGCTAAAAATGTTACAGGACAATGAACCATATCACATGGACCTCTCTTCTCGAGATCCACATGAAAACCAATATCTCATCACTTTCAACAAAGCAATAGACCACTCTCAACTCATACGTCTATGCGCACAAACAAAGAAAAATAAGGAAATCGCATTTTAAGCCCTAGAGAACCACAAAGAGTAAAACCAAACTCTCTTTAAACACTGTAAACTTTCGACTGCCAATTGTCTTGTAATTTAATCACTATTCTGACAAATAAATAATCTCAAACAATGAATAATGGCAATGATTAGTACAGTTAACTGACATTTAAACAAGACATGCCGCTTGCAGCTCCATTGTTACAAGAGCACTTTTTGATATGCAATAACCTACATGTTTACCACTAAACTCTGCTATTCCAATGCTATAGTACATAGTAAATAGACACAATATCAGAATACCCTGAGTCACTTCCTCGGACTCATCCTGACCATAACCACCCGCGGTGATTCCATTAACCACCCGTGGTAATTCCATAAAAGATAAAAAGAAATAACATTGAACGCCAGAGTTTAACTATAATAACACATATCTCTTGATATCTCTAGGAAAACACCTCATTGACTCATAATTAGGCTACTTATGACTCAATTTATCTAATCATACGGCAAACATACCAACATGAGGCCTATTAATTCATGTTGAAAACAAACGCAACGCACAATTTGTAATCAGAGTGAAGGAATTGTCCCTCTTCGCCTCTGATATGACAAAGGAAACTTCTTCTGTATGCCGCTCTCTCTAGTTGCTTTGAAATGTCCGTTCAGCTGGACAGGACAAGTTGAGAAAAAGTTCACTGCTGTCTGCCGCTGTCGTCGTCATCAAAAATAAACCTAGTCCAGACACTCAACTGATCATATGAAGTTATTCGTAGTTGCTATTTTATCAAGATTACTCCAGCCCCACATATATAAGAAATATATAATGTAGTTAATAGACTGAACTATTCGTAGCTGCTATTTTATCAAGATTACTTCAACTCCACATATGACACAGAACAATATCTATAATAGAATATCTTATAATGTCAACACACCAAAACCAAGTTGAGAAAAAGTTCACTGCTGCTCTCCGCTGTGATGTCATCATCTCTTCTCTCCCCCCTCCCAACTCTGAACCACCATCAGAGCTGGGAACACTCGTGAAGAGAAAAGAAAAGGCCGGAACATCTTCATCACAGACCCCTTGATCAGGTCCACGAAGGCACTCAGCTTAGGTCGGTCAATCGGCCATGGAAGAGGGAAAGCCCCGCCGCGCCGTGCTGCATCTCACTGCTCGCCGCCCGCGACCGCTGTCCTCACGCCGGCGTGATGTTGGCTCGCTCGCAGGCCGCTCCACCGTCCACCCATCTGGCGGCCGGCCTCGGTCCCCGCTGCGCAACACCCCTCATCGCGGTGGTCGTCGTCATCATCCCCGCTGCGTAGACAAGCTCCCGGTCGGGCCCGCTGGAATTTCTTCGTCGCCGTCCACAAAAACTCCCCGTTTTCGAATTAGACTGAATAATTAGACTGAATAAAAAACCGCTGGTTCTGCTCCTAACTGGCACAAAAAGACACCATGAAGGTCGGGTTTCGGCACCATCTGTTGTATATTAAAATACAATACCATACAGGAGAGTAAATGTGCACGGCAGACAGACAACGAGATGATGTTCCTTGGTGTTTATTTCAGAGTACACAGCACAGCAGCAAACAGCATAGTTCCGACGGCCTCATGCCGTCGGGGAGCATGTCCAGTTACATGGTAGAGAGTTGGGGAACAACCGACCCAGATATTTCTTTGTCTGGCATTATATCTATCATGCGTTCATGTGTTCATATGGCTCTCGGCCTATCAGGATCTACCACGATCTGACCACTGCCTTGGGTCTCAACCCCTAACAATGACCCCAGTTATTTATTACCCATGGGCCTTTGTCTTGGCTTGCCTTTCTGTTCTGTGCCCAACCCTGATCATGTTTCACTATTACCAGGTCTTATGTCTCCATGTGCATGCGTGTATGTGCACATGACATTTAGTGATGTCCAGGCATCATTAGCTGGTCTGTGTCTTACAAATTATACCACAACCGTTTGACAGGTGTGTTCTGAAATGGCATTGATCGTCATTACTTCTAACGCAAAACATTTAAGCTTTGCATGCTGTCTTATACAACACAGTGTCTGTGGTTAACACATGCACACAGTCACCCACAGTTCAGGTACCACATTGCATTCAGAGCCAAAGGTGGGATGACCGATCTGCTCACCTAAAGCCCATGAGATTGTGGGCGTTACATGTGATAGTTCCAAACTCTGAGTGTCCAAAACAGCCGCCAGCTACAGTTTTTCAGTTTGAATATACGCAGCAGCGATGTCATAGGTGTGCTACAGTACATTGTTACAGTACATTGTTACACTCACCCCTCAGGGAAATTACATTACACACCCCCAAGCGACCCCCCCCCCCACACACACACACACACACACACACACACACACACACACACACACACACACACACACACAGTAAGCAGAACCATCTAACCACTTTTAAAAAGTCATGATGTCATTTGCTGCTGAACCAAGACTTAATGCAATTTAAGGATAATGAGAAGAACATGCAGTCGGTGCTAAGAATGAATAATAGATTAAGGGACAGATTGCTGAGGTTGTCAATTACTCATTCCTGTGTTTCCCTGAAGCCTAGAGCAGAGATGAATCCTGTATTTATTGATGTGTCTGACTTATATTTAGTTTTGGCAGGGATAGGCCAGGGCTTTCTCATCTTGAACAGAAAAAGGGGACATTCCTTTTTAGTTGGAATCCCACTGCAAGCTCAAACGCTATACAGGCCAGATCTGTAATGTCGCTTTCATGCCTCCATCTTTCTATCATCGTTCTTTCTTTGTTTATTCTTCCCATGCCTTCCTCTGTCTTCCCTTTGTGAACATTTCCCCAACCCAATTGACACTTTACTCAATAAGATCCTCCATGGACATCTTTTTTGTTGCTTCACGCCCACTCGACTACCAGGCAGAGCTACAGGAGCTCTTGGGAACGAAAGATTGTGCCACAATACTTGTGCTGTCTGTAGCCATAGACTTGTTTTAGAATTCTAATTGGAATATAACTCCAACGAGCTGTTGTGGAGAACACGAAAGATCAAATCCAAACGTCTACTGGGGCAGCCTGTGCACCCAGTCTGCACTGAGAAAAGGCACAGCACTGTGATCCTGATATACTATGGCCGATTACATTTCTGCCTCTTGGCCAGTTCCCACTTCTAAAAGAGACTCAGGGCCGATTCATACTCCTATTTTAGAGCCGAATAAAAGTCGGTTCGGCGCTGTAGAGCCTACAATTTGACGTCATTTGAGGTTCGGGGGGGCGGGTACCGTCCTAAAGTCGGCTCTTCGGTGCTACTGAACGAGCCGAAATCATTTCGGCACTACAGCGCCGAAACAGCGGTAGGAGTATGAATCGGCCCTCAGTCTCAATGTGTTTTTACTGGTTAAATAAAGGTCCACCCTGGGCTCTCACTTTCACACTTTAACACTACTCATTATGACCATTTACCCTGTCGTTTGTTCAAGCCATTTACTCTGATCTCGCACTTATAAGTCACTCTGGATAAGAACGTCTGCTAAATGCCTAAATTGTAATTGTAATGGACTCACTCTTTAACAGCCGGGTTAATTAAAAGTCACTTTGCCCGTGTGCCTTATTGAACTTTAACCAATATTCTCCACTCTACATAACTGAGGTTTTTAGCTGTAGGTCTAATGTCTTTTGCTTGGTTATAATTATCTCTGTTTAAATGGCATGGCATCATTCTGGTTGTCTGTCTGTTACTTATCTGGCATTGGAGACTGTGGGGTAGCATAGGGTTATTTAACACATGGAGGCCTTTTCGCTGCATTTACAGCAGAGCAGTTGCCATTAGGAACGTGTATGAGTAAGAAAGTTACGGTAATTTTATTTATAGAGCACATTTCACAGACATCAGAGTCACAAAGTGCTTCACAACAATAAAAGCAAAACATGTCAACAATAACAATAATAATAATAAAGCAAAGAAGAGAAAACAGAAGAAACGCCATGGTAGAAATTAATACAGGACTATTTTACAAAGGCCTGTCTAAAAAGGTGGGTCTTTAAAAGTTTCCACAGAGGCCACAGATTTCAGGTGGTAGGGGAGGTCGTTCCATAGCCTTGGGGCGAAAATAGCAAAGGCTCAATGACCTTTAGTTTTTAGTTTAGTGGGAGGGACAACCAGCAGGGCTTGGGATGAGGATCTCAGAGACCTTCTGGGAACATAATGGGTGGATCAGGTCACAAAGATATGGGGGTGGGGGTGCCTGCCCATGGAGGGTTCTGTGTGTGATGGCGAGAATTTTGTAATTTACTGGGAGCCAATGCATGGAAAACAAGATGGGTGTGTGACATGTGACAGGATCTCCTGGACCTGGTCAGAAATCTGGCAGCGGCATTCTGGACTTGTGTGTGTGCACATGCATTATACACAATGATTGATTATCATGCTGAAACATCCTCCTATAGGCATTTGTCATCTAAATCACTATCTGATTCTGTATTCTTCTCCCTCACCTGGTAGTATGAGATATCACTCAATTTAATATACACACTTGAGTTCTCCGTGCCAATCCTGAGCCTCTGAGGCCCACTTTTCTCCTTAGGAGTCAGTAGAAGTACTTAGGAGAGCTCTATTGATCCTCTGCACAAAGATAAGGTAGATAAGGTGGATGAGCTAATTACAAGCATCCCTAATCCTAAATAGCATCCGTGGTTCCAAGAAGACATCAGATGTGCTTTTTACATACAGTAATTGACAATTTATCCTCATAATTGGTCAATAATGCATGCTAAATTAAGTTAAGTACAGTATGGCACAAGGGAATGTGTCTGTCTGTCTGTCTGTCTGTCTGTCTGTCTGTCTGTCTGTCTGTCTGTCTGTCTGTCTGTCTGTCTGTCTGTCTGTCCGTCCAGAGCTAATCTTGTTATATCTTACATACTGTACTTACAACTATAATAATACTAATAATAATAACAATAATAATAATGATAATGATAAGAATGTATTATTATTATTATTAATAATAATAATAATAATAATAATAATAATAATAATAATAATAATACATTATTTTTATTGTATAACTTCTTTTTTTAAATTAAGGAAGTCAAAGGCACGGTGATGCTCGTGAACAGTCCCATCCTCCCAAACCAGTCTCCAACCGTTTAAATAAAGCAGAGAAGACTTTAACATTGAATTATAAATTGTAAAATACTAAAGGCCTATTCATAGTCTGGATTTTCGGTGGTAAGGTGACCACCGCTCCGGTGGTGAGCTGACCACCGGAACTGAAATAACGTTGAGCGGTGGTGAGTAAAAACAGAGAGAAGGGCTGGAGCGGTGGCGGTGGTTTGCTCTTCACCGCGGCTCGTGACGTCATGTTGTAGTTCGGTGGTCACCCCACCACCGTAAATCCAGACTATGTATGAGCCTTAAGTGTTAGACAGCTGCTTCACCGGGCCACCTATGTGGTTTACAAGGGCTCCGATATGCACAGTAGTTACTGCCTCAGCAGGCGAGTAATAGGGAAGCATGGGGAAACCATTAAGATTTCATGTCTACAGTATATGTGTCCCGGGGTCAGCCATATTTGAAACCCTAAACACGCAAACAAGCCCTGCTTAGCCTTGTGGAACCAAAGCTGTGATGTGCTTGTGCTGCAGCTAACCAACAGGTTGCATTATATATAATTTCCTC
The DNA here is from genome assembly GCF_963924005.1 of Protomyctophum bolini. Lineage (NCBI taxonomy): Eukaryota > Metazoa > Chordata > Actinopteri > Myctophiformes > Myctophidae > Protomyctophum > Protomyctophum bolini. The sequence continues at coordinate 14,776,387 of NC_137871.1, read as the reverse complement.
CCATGATCCTACAGAGTCTGACAGCTGACAAGCGACTGTGTGTTCCCAAGCCAGGCAGCCGTTCAAGCAGAAGGCACAGATGTGACATGAGGGAAACACACTTTTAAAAGCTGGCTCTAGTAGGTCTACTTTAAAGATTTAAGACAGCCATGTTAATGTGTAAGACGGGCCTGGCGTGCACTGTTCTAAGTATTAGAACGTCACAGCGAAAACAAAAAAACATTTTAATAGGGAGGGGGCAGCCCGCACTCGTAAACAGGGCCTCCCCACCGTTATCACACTTAGGTTCTGGGACGAGATCCTTCTATAGTTATACCATCTCCATAGAGATGGACCCTTGCAGGATGCTATAGCCTAGCACTGGAGCAGATTAGAAACATATATTTTTTAAGATTTTCTTGGGGGGCTTTGTATGCCACTATTGATAGGGAACAGTAGTCAGACAGGAAAGGGGAGAGAGAGATGGGGAGCGACACACGGCAAAGGCCTCCGGGCTCGGGAGTCGAACCCGCAGCATGCCGTCCGGCTGGCTTGGCAGCCTAGGTGCCCAGGCGGTTGAGCTAAGCGTCCGGAGCAATTAGAACAGATTTAACTTTCTCTGACACCTTGTATAGCAATTAGAACAGATTTAACTTTCTCTGACACCTTGTATTTCCTCAGCTGCCTGAGGTGGTACAGGCAATATCAGGAGATAGACAGCTATTTTTACTGTTGTGTCATTTAGACATGTGGATGTTTTTTCACCATCTCTTGACATAATGATTTAAGACCTGGAATGTAGACATTGATTATTAGTGACAAATCAATCAGCTGCTCAAATGACTAATGAACCATGGTTTGCTCAATATTCACTCGCTTCCCTAGAGACTCCACTCATAATAAGTGATGTACAGTACAGTACAGTACTACTGTATGAATTATATGTACTGTATATGTACTGTATGTGCATGTAGAGTGCACCATAATTCCAATATTGGGTGTCAGCGGAAGTTTTCTTTTCACTCTTTATAATGGACCTCTGCTTTTTCCCTACGTGAGGGTTAATTTGTTTCGTTTAGTGGGGTCTAGTCGAGTGTCAGTACTTATATATCATATGATGCAGTGTCCTTGGCTAAACATGCTCATGCACCAGCTTAGATACCTGCGTGCTGGTGAAGAAATCGGTTAAAATCCTTCACACAAGCTTTACTTTTACGACATGGCTCTGGAGGACGTACCTCCACACATACAGTATGTTTTATACTTTTTCATATGTTTAATAATGTTATAATTGAAGTATACTTTTCCTAACCAAACACATCAGTAAATATTTCAATACATATTATGTACCATTGGTGCACTCTCAGCACATCACAATTTCGTTGTACTTGTGCCTGTAACAATGACAAATAAACCTAATTCTGATTCTGATATAATTATAAACAAACACAAGCCATTAAACAGACAACATGTGCTTCACCACACAGTGGGCACAGCACATCCGTACATTGGAGACATTTGTGTTTGTAGCACCAAAAGACATGAAATAGCAAGCAAGCCACAAGCAGGGTAAACTCTCCTGTCCTGTAAATACACACTCACAATCCATTTAAACCACCTCCACATATCGATTTGCCCATTGTTGCCTTTTTTTTTAACTTTATATTGATTGAAAATGAAAAGTGTCCTGCTGTGCATATTTCTTCTGTCTTGAGTTTGAATGCAGTCTTTTGTGTGGATTTTCAAGCCTGGTACAAAAGGTGTATTCCTACAGATTGCTTAGTTATACTGTACCGTAGGCACCATGGTTTGATAGATAGACCAAACAAGATAGTACCGGTATATGGTTCGGTCTATAATGCATTATAATTGCATTTATAATGCATTATACCACTTGTCATAACTGTTTATATCACAACTTATAATAGCAGTATCGTGCTGGTCATAATGAAGTATAGGTTCAGCAGGCTGAGAACAATATCTCAGTTCGTAAGCAAGGACCACAGATAGACAGACAGGTATAACTATACTGTTAAAACAGAAAGCAGGCAGGGTTTCAGACAGCATTGCATACACATTGCTGTGGTTTGTTGACAGTAGCAGCCAGGGTGCACCTTCTTGTTTGGCATTGCAGTGGCCACACCTTGCCTGCTACTGTTTACCCACGTCAGAGGTATGGCTTCTCTATCAGTTTATTTGATGTTGTGACTGTAAGACATTATTGACACTATTGTGTTATGTCACAGAATTTAAACAGCCCTGTCCAAGAGATTGTGCATTCTCTCTGACTTTTAAATGTCTGTGTAAATGAATTTGAACAGTAACTTACACATTTGAAACATCAACCCTGACCTTGACAACTGGAGGAGCAACTCCTGGTATCTGGCCAGTCTGGAGATAAGTTTGTGTGTGGTTGAGGGAGTTATCTCCTTCAAAGTATATACTTAGCAATCCTGGCTCGCAAAGACAAAGAAATGCAGTGAATGCTTTTATTAAAATGTCAACTCTCGCAATCAGAATCTCTAAATGCATAACCCAGAAGCATTTCTTTAGCAAGATAAGCTCACATTCTCAAAATGGCCTTTCAAGTGTAATGTGTGTATCCACTATCCACTACTTGAAAAAAGCGACATCCGGTTTTGTAAAACATGAGATGTTTGAGAACGTGCAAATCTCTGCATCAAAACATTCTGTGGAAATAAGCAGACATTTATGCAGAGACTGCATTCTTATGTGACTTTTTATTATTATTATTGTGCCCTGTGCCTGTCCGCCACTGGCCTACTTGGGAACGAAGCAAGTTGGGAACCATAGTATGCAATACCCGTTGTCATAGCACCCGTTTTAACCACCTGTCTGTGTCCCTTTTGTGCCCATATGGAGATCTCTGTATCTGTCTGTCTACCGGTGTCTGAAACTGATTGTGAAAAGTGGACTGGTTAAGTAATCAAATGGCAGATGTGTGGTTGCCATGGCAATCAATTGGCATGGCAGAGGCTGGAAATTGGACAGGTGTGATCAATTGGCTAATTTGGACCCTGTCCAGAGCCGGGCCCTGGGCAGAGGCTTTTGTGCTGGTTCTGGACAACCGGCTATCCGACAGACTCGACACCGGGCACTGCACTTCCTGTGGTGGTGTGGAACGCGGGTGGAACGAAGCCGGTGGGGCGAACGGTTCTCGAGTTACGTAGATTGCAGACGTACACGTGTACACACACGTACGTACACACGTACAGAAACGTGATGCATTTATTGTGACCGTAGGTCGCAGGGTACTATGAAAACCTGCAAAACCTGTCAGTCGTTCTGTCAGTCATTCCATCACGCCACCATATATGGCCGTCAGTCGGTCACGTCTCGTGACACGCTCCATATATGGCCGTCTCCATATATGAAGATTACGACACTGACCTCATCAAACCCTGGATAGCCATACATGGAGAAGACTGGATCTGCATGGTGCCAACCAGCAACTCTACATCTGACCTCAAACCCTTAGATCTCCATATATGGAGCTGATTTTATCCGGTTTTATCCTCGTAGCAGTTTTTGTATTCGCCCCTTAGATCTCCATTCTCCATATATGGAGCTGACCTGTTCTGACATTACATATGTTGATCTGACCTCATCAAACATTCATTCCATATGTTAATATGACCCCCCCCATGCCAAAGCGCCAGCGCTCACCCAGCAGTCTGCCGTCATCCAGGGGGATGTGTGCGTCAGTGCGTGCTTGCTCACTCTTACTCTCAGGGCGTCTTACTGGTTGTTTAGATTATTACTGTTGGGTTATTGGCAGGGTTTATACTGATGCCAATTATTTGGCAAAACTCACAGGTTGAGAACCACTGTGCTAGAGCAAATTTCAAAAGCCCCACAGACCAGATCAGCAGCACACCAAAGCAATGGCATGCAACAATGTGCATGCCATGCACACACACTGTACAAGCCACAGCTGTTCCACAATACGCACGCACGCATGCGTGCGCACACACACACGCATGCACACACACACACACACACACACACACAAACACCACTTCAACAAAGTTTATATTACAACACTTAAGTTACATCCACTTAAACCTCACCCACACCCACACCCACACACACACACACACACACACACACACAGCGCAAGCATAAGTAGGTTGCTTGCTACAGCATGCACAGTGCACACACACAGGCAAGAATGAGCACATTTATAACACACCAGAAAGGGACACAAACAATATAGGAAACTGATCTAGGCAGTTAAAGTATTGCCTCATCATTATAACCCATTTATCCACAAACTGTAGGCCTACTGATGATCTTTGTGAATATTTTTCAATTGAACACGACATGCCATGCAGTTTCACTTTATAATGAATGCGTTAAGGCTATCACACGCGCCAGTTATTATTATTACCCTCTATTGCATCACTCACTATTTCCCCCAAGAATAAAATGAAGACCAAGTGCATTTGGTCATTATGGCATTCATTACCCAGCCCAAGGACTTTCCATGCCAGTGACATTACAGTCTCATGATCATCACTTCTACCACGTTGACGTTGACAGTTTATGACAAAGGAGGTCAGAGATTATTCCCCGACCCCTCATTATTCCATAGGGACGGCGCGTATCCGTCAGCTTTTGCTTTTCGTATTGTATAGGTAGGAGGAGCCGTTTTCCTGTGATTGTCTCTGACTCCTCTCTCTGTCTCGCTCCCTCTCTCATTTTTCCAAAGTTGAATTATTCCGGGCTGTCTAGTGAGCTGTATCGCCAGCGGAGCTGTGCGCAGGGTTGGCTGGCTGGCTTGTTTTGTATTGTGTTGTGACTTGTGTGGAGCGGAGCAGAGGGAGATCAGGGGAACGCTTGCCGCGCCTGTCACCCAAGCTGTTTCGACCGCTTCTTTTCTAACTTCGTTTACGGCTGCTTTCAAGATGACAGAAGAAAAGACCGTTCGTCACATAAAGCTGGTAGGTGTCTTGAAACCCCTCCCTCCGCACGGAGAGAGATGTCTCTCTGTGTGTGTATGATCATGTGTTGGTTTTCAGGTTTATTCCGGCGCTCGAACGCAGAAGCGATAGAACTGGGACTGACGACTCGATCCGCCGGGGACTCATTTTTCATCTAGCGGATATTTATTTTGTATTCTTTAACTCCATGACATAAAAAAACCCTCGATCCTCTGAATGGACCCAGATCAAAATGCGATCCAACATGATGTCAGAGGTAGGCAGACTTCTGTATAATGTTCATAACTTAGCCTTGGTGCTCTGCTCTATACAGCCAGAGTCGTCATTACAATTCGGCTAATTGATCAGGTCGATATTGACGTATAAAAGAAATGTTTAACCCTCACCGAAAATATTGACAGTATAGAGTATAGACTAATGTTTTTTCTTTTCCGTTTGCTCATTAAATAGTTGTAGGAATGTAGGCTATTCATCTGATCACTGGTGCGTGTTGCGTAGCCTAACGTTCGGAGGAAGAGGATTTCTTTTTTGCTGCGATTGGACACTTTTGTTATCAGCTCGAATTAATCCTTTTCATGAATCATGAGTAGGCTAACTTCTACTACACAACAAGCATGCCAAATTCCCCTTAACAAGACAGTCCTGTTTGACTATCTGCCATAGGCTAAGCCTATACCACATTTGCATGTTTGTTTTAAAGCCTATTTTCTTCACAGAGGTTTTTTGAACAATATTTTTGCTCTCAGATAATTTAATTGTCTGAACGGGACTGTGTCCCAATTGTGATGAATAGGATATATGAAGTTGTTTTAGGAATTAGGATTCATATATTATTTGTATGATGACCTGGCAGAGCTCATAGCTTCCTTTCCTATATCCCATATTAGAAAATGTGCTAATTTTAAATAGTATTTGGATCATATACAGAAGTGTTGAGTAACGTAATGCTGAAGGTCATCACTGAACTGGACCTAAACATTCTTTTCTGGACTGGGTTTGTCTCTGTTGAGTATCTCTGAGGGTTGAATGAAGAGCTTTGTCCACATTCCACGTCCCAATTGTCAACAGAAAATAAAACTGACCATATTATAGCTCAATTCGTCAACATAGATCTGGGGTCCAAACAGCACGTTTATGAGTTGTCCTTCACCCCCAGTCCCCCACAATCAGCCACCCTCCAACCCCGTCCCCAGACAGCGCCTCTCACTCTCACTCTCACTGCAGCCTGGATTTTGGATGATATATAGGTCTACTTACTGTAGATCAATCATCTGATTAATAACAGGTAATTTTGTCCAGATTGGCACGGTCTCTCTCCCTCCTTCCCTCTCTTCATTCTCTCCCATTTCCCACTGTAGAATGATTTCCCCTCTGCCTTCCGACTGATGGCTATACAGTACATGGGGCTGGAGGAGGCAAAACAATCAATGAGAAGACAGGGGGGAGATAAAGCTATATACAGTTCACTTTCTATCAGACAGTGAACTGTAGCCTACTGTATGCTGTAGTCCACCAATGTCTCTGCTTTACCATGAAGGCTTGGGGCTGCTTAATCTTTCTTGTATACCATTACACAACATGCCTCATCAGGCTGATTACACATCAGTGAGCTTGTGATTACTCCAATCTGATAAAGATGAGGATAGAGTCAAAGCTCTCTTTCCCAGCTAATACATGGTTTTATCATTGGGGTAAATACAGTATAGTGAGCTCTCTCTCAGTCTCTCTCTTGCTCCACACCTTTGGCTTCACATGTCCATATTTCTATCTCCCTTTGTGCCACTTTCTGCATGTCTCTGTATGTCTGCCTCACTCGTTCACTTTGACTTTCTCCCTGCGTGTCTTCATCTCTCTTGCTGCCTCTCTCTCTAAGGAATGAATGCTGTTGCCTCCGAGGCACGTGGCAAAGCTCAGTCTTCTGTCTCTGTTTTGGCTGCTATTAACCTATTTTGTTATGCCTTTTGTTCGCTAAACCCTGGCTATTTAGTACCATAGCCTAGGGATTTAGAGCAAAGTGGTAGCTTAAAAAGACTATTATCCAATGTGTTTTTGTGATGAAATAGAAACACTATACTGTTTATGTTAATTTAGGATTAATTACTTTAACAAATGATACTGATGGAGAATCAAAAAACTCACCTGTCTAAATTCAGTGGGTCAAGTGACTGGTAGCAGACACAAGCATTTCATGTTTTTGAAATTGTGATACTCATGGACACATGTGACACATGTTCTGTCTTAATTTGCACAAGTACTTTGTGTACATGTGATGATGCATGCGTGTGTGTGTGTGTGTTAGGGCCGGTGGTCAGTTTAGTCCAGCAGGTGCTAATTCCAAGGAGAGCCATGAATCTGCCCTCCTGACATTTTTTAAATCCCCATCCTCCATTTTGTGCCTTGCAATCACCGAAACATTTGTCACAGTGTACCAACTATCCGTGGCAAATCCTGACCACAGCGATTCCACTAATTCCTCTCAACGGTTCAAATAAATCATTTCAGAGGAGCAAGCACTAGCTCTGCCCTTAATGGATCCAGTGTGCTACTGAGTTTCTACTGAAAGCCATATTGGGTAGATGACGATGCTAAATGAGTCTCTAAAATCCTATTTACTAGCTGTTAAGTCAATGGATGTGCACACTGCACAGCGCTTTTGTTTAGTTTTTTTGCACTGTGCGCTCTCAGTGCCAGCGGTCTTACTCATTTTAGCACAGTAAAATGCCTGTTTGTTTTCTTCTTCTTTTTTGTTCGTTGTCTTTTATTGACACACATCTCTCAGGCTTGTGTTTGACTGAGGTCAAAGACTTGATCATTGAAGTACACAGTCTTTATGTTAGTGCACCATAAACAAACAAATAAATAAATAAATAAATAAATAAATAAATAAATAAATAAATAAATAAATAAATAAATAAATAAATAAATAAATAAATAAATAAATACATAAATAAATAGTAATAATAATAATAATAATAGTACTTCAGCAATAATACATAAAGCAATAAAGGGGAGATTTGTGGAAGAGCAGACTTAATAATACCCAAACCAACCAGATTATGAATGATTCTGCACTGCAAAAGATGAGTTGTACCTACAGGTGTTTGTGTAATGAAATGACCTCCTCTGAAATATCAGACAGACATGCATGCATTATGAATGAAAATCCCTGACACACTGTAATGAATTTCCAGCAACACAAACAGAGGAAGGTACGTCACAAACACCTTGCGGCTCTTGCTCCTCCATCCTTCTTGGGTTAATTGTCTCTGCTTGTTTCAGTGACTTGTACAGTAAGTGCACGTCAAACTTGTGTCCCATGGACCCAGCCGTGCCTGAGTGGCAGACACAACATAGTGGATGCAGTCAGATGGCAGTCAAAGGACTAGAAACAATTCCGCCGTTGTTGGGGAAATCAATTATTTTCCCCAATTGTATTTTTCATCATCGCAATAGGGGTGAAATTAGTGTGTGTACTCTGTGCAAGCAGTAGTAAATGTAATGGTTAATAGATTTGGATTGCGCTGAAATTGAATGCATGCAACAGAAAGGAATAGCTGTGAAATAGAGGGGCTGAGTCATGGGTACAGGAAAATAGTTTCCCAATGCAATAGAATATGAAGGTATGGAATCTGGAGCGAACCGATCATGAAGCAATGGTGTGACAGTTGGGCTCCTGTTGTTGTATCCACACTACATTGGATCTCCATGGTAGTCACCGGTTCACTGCCAATAGAACACCCCCCCCCCCCCCCCCCCAATCTCTCTCAATCTCTCTCTCTCTCTCTCTCACACACACACACACACACACACACACACACACACACACACACACACACACACACACACACACACACACACACACACGCTCTCACACACGCTCTCACACACACACACACACACACACACACACACACACACACACACACACACACACACACACACACACACACACACACACACACACATAGACACGCATGCATGCTCGCATACTCATGGTGACACATACAGCACACACATTTGCCCAAAGCACAACAGCAGAAAGGGACAGACTTTTAGCGCATGGCACCACATCACTGAGCATTTTCCTGCCGGCGAAAGATGATTTTAATTGGATTTTATGGTTGTGTTGGTTGTGTAAGTGTCTGTGTTTGCCAGGGGAGGTCAGAAGCATGTTGTTTCTGACCAGACCATGCAGGGCAGTTCAGCTGTAAACAGCTGGTCAGCTATATTTGAGCAGTACAGGGCACGCAGACACTTGAGAAAGCTATACAGATTTATTCTAAGGAAGGACTCTCAAAGTCAAGACAGTGTGTCTGTCTCTGCCAGCTCATTTCCCTTTTCACTTCATCCCCATAGTTCAAAGCACCAGCCTTTACTTTCTAGTTCTTTGAACTAGAGCGTGTGTGGGGCTATATATGGGGCTTGAAAATGAGTTGAGAGTCCAACTCCATATCATAAGATGAGCAATGTTACAGTATTTCATTGAGCCCTGGTCCCGTCATGGGGCGGATTCTGGCCTCTGGGCTGAAAATCCTTTCATATCCGAATGGGAAGAAAGTTATCAAAATATAGATCTGTGGAGAGTGAACCAGTATAATCACACAGTCCTCTCTCAGGCTTCAATAAGCTGCTGAATGTATAATCATGAGAAAAAGACAAAAAGACAACAAAAAAGCATGTACATCGACTATATAATGATGTTCTCCTCTGTAGCATCAATAATAAAGTAGCACTAGCGGATTAAGAGCGCATGCTCTTAATGAGGTGTGTATTGTACATTTTCCATGGAACAGCTTGTGTGCAAAAAGCCTGTCCCAGTCTAAGAGGCAAAGACCTAAAAACTGACAGGCTCCAGGCAGAACCAACCGCTGATCTCTGGGGATCTGTACCCAGCTGGTCTGGGGCGAGGAAACCCTGCAAATGATGAGGAGAGATCTTGGGAGTGGATGTGAGCGTTTCTATGAAGATGTGGAACATACTTAACTTGAGACTTGTACATAGTTTATTCCTTTCTTTTTTCCTATGCTTCCTTCTCATCCACCATCAAGCTCTCCAACTACATTCTACCGTCCCTCTCCCACTTCCTTCTCTGTCTCTGCCTCCCCATGCTTTCTGATCTCAGTGTGTGTAATTTAGAGAAGTACAAACCATTTCAAATTGAGGTTAATGACAGTGTGTTATAAACAAACAATAAGCATAACAGATTGCACATGGGCTGACAGGGTTTTACTCCAAATTTAAATCTCCATCTTCACCTCGGTCTAAGATAAAATGTATTTTAGTAAAGGTTTCATTGGTATGACTTCTCATGGGGCAACGATTGAATATGCAGGGCCAATACTAATCCCAAAACTGAATTTTGTTTTTTGCAAATCTGCACCGAGCTCATTAAATGACCCCTATGAGATCCTCAGGACTGAAATCAGTCCCCAGGACTGAGAACTAGAAAGAAGAAGAAGAAGCGACTGATTGGATATGAATCCCTTGATTCTTAAAGTAATGGCAATGGCAATATATTTTTTTCAATATTGACATAAATTTGCCCACCGTTAGATATTGAATATTGAGTTTTGGCCCAGGGATTTGCAGGTGTGGATAGATACATGTGCAGCGGTGTGAATTGGTGAACAAGATGTCGTCACTCCTATTTATGAAGATAAAAGGTAGCCATTAGCTCTGATGCAATACTTATAGACAAAACAAAATTAAGATGCTTTCTTCAGGGTTGATCTGATTAACCACTTTCCCTATTTTCGGCATGTCAGGCGAAACTTGTTAAAATGTTTCAGAAATTTCGAAAATATAGCCTATCCACAAGCTCCCATCACGACACGTGAGGCTGTAGGTCGGCTATGTGCTGTTTTTTATTTTTTATTTTTAAATATAACGTAAGTGGTTAACCTTGATGATGACAGCTTCAAAGTGTGCGGCTACCTTTATATTTGTATACTTGTTTTCATTGAAAGGCACCCCATCACTACAGGTGTGCATTTCACCTATTTGAACTCTGCATCACTGCTGTATAACCTGGAGCAACACGTTGATAGTGACTTCTTTCTCATGTGTTCCTTATATGAAAGAGTAAAATACCAACTGACAGTGAAACTGACAAAAACTGAAGGACTATATCGTACTCTGTACAGTATATAAGGATCCTCCCACACAAGAGAGAGAGAGAGAGCCAAGTTCCTACCCTAACCCAGCAGCAGCAGGCCAGCAGCTGAGCTTGAGTTGGCTGCCAATTTCCCACTGCGCTAGTTAACAGCCAGCTGCCTGCGTGTACTCCTGCAGAGCCACACGTGTTTCCCATGATCTCACCTGCTGGCACCAGGAGCCAAGGATCAGACCCAGCTTTGCAGTTATGTAGCGGCCCACCCGGGAAGCCTCGCTCCCTCGGGGTACACTGCCGTGAGTGTACTACATTGGTGCCTGGATGTAAGGGCGTGGAGGTGTTGGAGGTGGGCAGTCAGTTCTGAGGAAGTGGAGGAGGGAGGAATATGAGAGAGATAGAGAGATGGACATCATCCCTGGGGCTAAATACAGTATAGCACACTGGAGTGTAAGTGTAAGATGAATATGGGGTGCTCTGTTAACCTACTGTCCATCATTTATCCTCCTCTTAGACTCATCATACTCTCTCTCTCTCTCTCTCTAGTATCTACCTATCTATTCTACTATCTGTCTGTAACAACAGTCAGTCAGTCTACAATCTAATCTATCTATCTGCCTCTCTTTTATGGGACAGCAATAAATATTTCAACTTGCTAATGGTTTTTGGCACAAACCGGTGCAGGCAGACATAGCTGGTGCTTGCAGTTCTCAGGCAAGTGGGAGCAGGTATTAGATCAAGTGAGATAGAGATAAATAATGATGAGACACAAGAAAACACCAAGACGAGGCATGATCAAACAATAACAATAAAACACATTGCGCATGAAGTTTGGTAGATTCTAGGGAGTGCCAAGGGTCAGAGGGAAGTCCAAGCGATATTCCATGCAAAAATGGAATACACACACACAAACTACAGACACAGATACTGTACACACATGGAGAAAGTCCAGTTCTTTTATTTTTTAAACTACATATTATGTTATATTATCTGTAAATTCAAATAGATAATATAATTCCCATAAGTCCCAATAGTGATAGTCATATAATTCTTTGTTCATGCTTACTAAGCAGCAAGAGTCTCTGCTTTAGGCAAGTCAACTTTGAACTTCATGAAGACCAGTTGTGAGACAGAGTGGACGTTGCTGTGAACTTGCCTGCCACAAAAAAGCAGTTTGACAATTTCTTCACTCTCTTAAGTCATTGTTCAGTAGTAGTAGACCCTATTAACCTTGACAACTACCGGTACTTTGTTTGGTATAGGCTATAGTTGCACCCTGGGGAGTAGCTATTTTAGAGCAACATTGTGCAGCTATTGTTTAAATAAATTGCTATTGATTTCTCTTCTAAAGTTGTAGTTCTAGAGCAAGGGGCAATAAGGAACAATATTAAAGTGCTCCCGGTCAAAATAATTGTCTTCAGTTGTTTTCATTGCGGTGTCCTTCATACTCCAGCCTTGAAGCAGCTCATATGACAGTGTTGCTTACCGACTAGAACAGATCTACAATCTAACAGCGTGTTGTTAGCTTGAAGATCAGCACACGAAACGAAACCACCATGTGATCATGTGTGTATACATCACATAATGGTATACCAGTAGTATAGTATGCTTAAGGTTCAAGGTTGTACTTTATTGCTACATCTTGTGTACACTGTACAGATACATAAAGTAAAGCTTATTTTGGTTTGGCTTCCTTCAGACAATGCAGCAGCATAGACAATAACGACAGTAGAATAGTAAAGAAAAAACTAAAACGTAAAAATGTTAAAGAAAGGGATGTACATGTGCATATAGTCTTCTCATATTGTAGCATTGTCAAATCAAATCATTGTCAAATCAAATGAAAATAGTTCTTGGTATATTGCATATACTGTACCAGCAGAATTGTTCTTTCTTATTCATTGATTTTCCCACTGCTACCTAACTTAGTGCAAACAGCTTCAACAGTGTATTTGTAGTGTATTGCGTCACAGTGCTTTAGGTCAGTGGTTTTCAACCTGTTTCATATCAAGGACCATTATTTATTCAGCATTTGAGCCACAGACATGGATTTGATGAGATTTAGGGCTCAGCCCCAAGACTTTATATTGTGTTGTCATTGGATATGTTTCTGTCCACAATTGTATGCTGTATGTGGTACTATTAGGAATAGGAGAGATAACAGGCAAACGTTGATCAAAATAATTCCTCTACATCATCATTTAGCTGGGGACCACCTGGAACCTCCTCAAGGTCCGGGGACCACTGGTTGAGAACCACTGCTTTAGGTGATATACTGTATGGTCTCTTTGGATGTGCCCGTTAAACCCTGAATGCAGGATGTGGAAAACATGTCGATATGACCAATTGGCTTTGCCTTCCAGCATACAGTACCATCTCTACCCATGCCCCAGCCATGATAAATGAAGCTAATTAAACAAATAGAGCTGCAAACAGCTGACATTTCCAGACAACGCAGTCTGGTATAGGCCAGTCAAAACAGTGGCCAAGGAAAACAATAGTTCCCTCTGCGTGAAGGAAATGCCAAACATTACATTGATGTATAAATAGAAGGTTCTGACGTTATAGAGCGAGGGAGTGGGATAGGGAACAGGAACTCCCCCCCAAGGGGTCACCCTGACGGCAAGGTCTTCCATCTCTCCTCCCCCTTTCCACACGCTTGCTCTTTTTTTCTCTCGTTTTCTGTGATCTATTTCGGTTTTCTCATTGTGCGCACACACGCACACACACACACACACACACACACACACACACACACACACACACACACACACACACACACACACACACACACACACACACTTCAGTGTCTGTACTGTGTATCTGTAAGTTTAAGTTTATATTCCTCTCTGACTCCTAACTGGTAACTAGCCTGTTCTGTTAACACAGAACTAAAGCACATGTTGTTCATACATGCCACAGTCAGGCCTATATTGGGACATAAGGGTTCTCAGCCAGAATCCAAACGATCCACACCTAAAACTGTGCTGGTTTCTACTTGTTTTAATATAACCGCTTCATACAAAATGTCATGATACAAGCACAGCGGTGCTACAACACTGAGACTGAGATTTACGCAAGGCAAATGTACCCCCCCTCCAAGCACACACGCACGCACGCGCCACACACACACACACACACACACACACACACACACACACACACACACACACACACACACACATACACACATGGTGAGTGAATACCAGGCTATTATTTGATCAAGGCATTCAGGCGTTGCTACAGTACATTACTCCCTGCTCCGCACAATTTGAAGATAATTAGAAGGGACAAAAAATACAGTTTTTTGATAAAAAACACAGTTTTGTGATAAAAAACACAGTTTTTTGTATTGTGAACTTTTGGTCTGTATTTATTCCTGCATGATGTGGTTATTTGGGGGCTGCACTTTTCCTTGGGCGCGTTTTGTTTTACAACCGTCTGCAATTTGACCATTATTAACCCACAACTGTCCAACATAGTCCATGCATTGAAGGACAATATATCTGGGGATATAACCAGAGTGGAATAGTAAGAGAGTGGCGACATACTTTTATTGATCTCACCGCAAAGCGGGAGCCTATGGGCTATAGTTCCAAACATTGGAACTATCCCATTGAGATAGAATGAGCACTTCCGCATTCCATTGTTACAATGGGAGTCAACGCTAGTGTAGCCTCGGAAATCCAGACGTTTTTATTTCCAGGGAGAAAAAAAAAAGTCTGGGCGCAAACGTCGCTCACTCTCTGCAAATTTCTGATCGTCTGCACCTTTGTTAAATTGACGCACACATGTACACACACACACACACACACACACACACACACACACACACACACACACACACACACACACACACACACACACACTCCTCTCTCTGTCCCTGTAATGAATTAGTCTCATGTCGTGCAGCTGTGTCTAGGTTCTCCCGGCGGATCCTGCCGGGAGCTGCCTATGCCATAGAAAGCATAGGTGGGTTCCAGTCTGTCGCCACTCTCATACTATTCCACCCGGGATATAACTTGCTGTAGTTTGATACAAAGTATAAAATGTCGTGTTATAGATATAGATGTCATATTAGCAGTATTATTGACGCATCTAAGGTCTCAGTATTGACCCAGGCATTTATCTTCTCTTAATCAATAGTACAAGTATGGACAATGTCATTATTAATGCGGTTTAGCACGGAATTGATTTAGTGGTTGCTAACTTGCTACCTATCAGAGCAGCTCATTTGCAACAAAACAGTGAAAACCCCCAATTGTTATTTTACATTTTACATTTGTATTATTCGTAGCAGCTGGCTTCTATCTATCTATACAGGACAGGTACCGGTATACAATTAGCTTACAAGCCACACCCTGTTTATCCACATTCTTTGTTGAACTTCGTTCTAGCTTCTGGTTTCGTCCCAACAGCAGAGATAACATAACATGGACAATATTTGCAAATTCAGACGTAGAGGTAATCTGTCAGCCTAGTCCTACGCATATACTGTATACTGTATTAGTATATGCTTACAATGCAGGCACATGCAAATACACAATCAGTGATGTTGGATGCAAGTGTAAACACATTTGAACAGAATTGTGTCAACTGTCAACACAAACTAGTGTGCTCATAAGGCAAAACAAAAGGATTTGCAATTGCAACATAGCCTTTTTCAGTCAATCATCCTGTTTTTTCATGCCATTACATATTTGCGGATCCACCCTGTTTTGAAGTATATTTTTTTCTAATATTTATAGAAAGGAGTCAAATCAATGTTCTAGTTTCCAGCCAATCTTCAAGGTGAGCTGTCTTTCAAAGTGCTAGGCGCTTTTTGTCCAATACACACTTTTTGTGAACAGACTTTGAGAACATTATTGTATCAGTTATGTCAGTGACATGACACTGACATCCAGGATTTATAAGAGAATACGCCAGGCAGACAGAAACGGTGGGTTGCAAACTAGGAGACAGACAGAACAAAAATCAACCAAATGAAACACCGTAATTTCAAACAGCTCACTCTGAATATGAACAGATGGTAAGGACAGAATAGGTACAGACTTTCAAATGAGGTAACCACTCTTGACAGTAAAAGGCAAGGCCAGTTTATTTGTATAGCGCATTTCAACAACAAGGCAATCCGATGTAGCCTGGTGGAACCACTCCCCCTGCTGGTCAACATTTGCATTCTGCCAGAAGGGAGAGTCTGGTCTCTCTCGGGCAGAGACGATGTACTCCGAACCAATTCTGGTCGGAGCGATATGCGGCCGTATGCGGCCGCTAGAGGCGGGATCAACGCGAGACTGATGACATACTGAAGCTGTTACATTAGGTCCAAAACTGGTTTACCTCTGCCACTGGCAACACCTGTGCCTGATTAGGGCCAGGGTTAAATACCCTCCCACCCTGTAACCATGGCAACGTAGATTGGCAAATTGACAATGAAACCTAGAAACAATATGGTGGCTCAAATGGCTCTTACACACCCACCCCTAATTGCTACTGGCAGCCAGTAACGCCTAATAATGGGGTTTAGGCGCTACAATAACATGTGAATACATTAGAAATAAAAGTTCAAATAAAACATCTCAAAATATCAATATACTGTAAGGAAGCGACAGAAAAGGTTTTTTAGCTGTGATTCCTACAAAACTAAGGCCGGTGTTACTGTAGCAGGGTCGATAATTTAAAAGTTTCCTCAGTGTCCCCCAACTGTCCCGAATCCTAATTCCTAAATCCTCTAATTCCAAATACTCCACAAAGAGCTGCTGAATAGCAGCCTGACCTAATTATAATAAGCCTCAATTAGTTGAATTGCAAATTGGAAATCATGTTAATGTATTTCGTTGCTGTCGGGAGGAAACCGCCTTACTCAATTTTTGAGTTTTTTTCTTTTTTGCATAAATCGGTGCTATTGAACACATCTGTGTGTTGTTTCGAAAATATTGAACTAATGGAAAGTAGTGAAACACTTTGGACAAAACCTCTTAACTCCATTGGACCCTCAAACTGTCTGCTAAAAGCAACTAACTCCACCACCTCTCCCCCTCTCATGTGAGTAATTGACAATATATAAAGTCACAACACCAACTTTGATGAGGACGTATTGCTTCGTTTTTTAAATATACGTTTTTGTTAATTTCCTGAGAAATGTATATTTTTCCAAACCAATCAATCAATCAACCTTTCCATTGTACAAGACTCAACAACCATTGTCCCAAAATGAAGAGCTTTCTTTTTTTCCCCCCATAGCCTACTGCATAAATATAGTTTTAAACGTTTCAGTAACTCACATCACTTTATTGACTCAGCGGTTTTGATTCAATACTACTCAATTAACAGTTTTCAAAAAGTACAGAGGTACAGTTATACAAAAATTCTAAAAGGATACCACAAAAAAAAGCTTGTTTCCATTGTGGTCCCAAGTATTTGACATACTCATAAAAAGACATAGTATACTATACGGTCCATCATTGTAATTCTGCTAGTAACTGTTTGATCAATACATTTATTATTAAAAAAGTTTCTCTGCTGTCCCAGAATGGTCCCAGACACTGGATATTTGCTGTTTATTGTCTTTGTGCGCTGGGTGTTAGCTTACTTGCTGATTACAACCCCTGTTGACAAGTTAGCGGTGTCTCTCTTCTACTCCCTTTCTTCCTCCTAGCATGCTCAAGCTCGTCTAAATATCTTATAAGCTTCTGCACTGAGTTCCGATTCAGGTTTTGTTGTCACCTGGGTAAATGTGCATGCATAATGAAGGTGAAGCAGAATTCAGAGAAGGGCAGGATTCTTGCATTGTGTTCTGTTGAGGCTTGATAAGACCGTTACAGAGAAAGAGTCTGAGAGAGTATTAAAATGACTACCCACTGGATGCTGATGCAGTGAGAGTATTAAAGTATTAAAGAATAGCACCAGTGTTTGTTTTTCCACAATTTGTTCCTCTCGACATAATTTATCATTGTCAATACAAAACAAGCAAAACAAAACTATTCTTTTAATCTTTACAACAAACATGAGTGTTCCGATGATGGACATCAATCAATCATATTTATTTGTTTGTTTGTTTGTTCTTCTTTTTTTTTTACCATGTCTAACCATGTCCACTCCTCTCTCCTTACAATTTCTGCTCCATTAAAGTAAAAGGAAGAAAAACGAATTATTGCCGTTAAACAGTTCCCTGAGCTACTGTATTTAACCTTTTTCATTCATGCAGTGTTTCTTGAGCAACACACTTCACCGGAGACTCAGCAGCAATGTACTGTAGCGGAACCCAGAGCCATAGAGTAAGACAGAGTTACGACAACTCCGTTCACTTCATGGGGCCAGGCTCTTCTACATAGACTTCTATTGAAGGGGACAACCGGAAGTGTACGGAATGCATTGGAGTCTATGGGCTCGCACGAGTACATGAACCACGTGACCAGGCTGTTTTCTGCCCCCTCAATGTCGTAACTCTGTCTTACTCTATAGCTCTGGCAGAACCCTGCTTTAAAGTTTTGTAGCTGCTAATGTGACCACGAGCATTACAATTACTGTCCACTTACACACACACGCACACACACACACACACACACACACACACACACACACACACACACACACACACACACACACGCTTAATCCAATCCTCAGCTCATGGAAGCCCTTAAACTCATATGAACACACAAAAGCATGATGCACATACTGTACATGCACCCATAATCCACCCACTCCCATCACACATTGGAACATACTGTATGTACTGTATACAGTACTGCCCACGCACCGAGAGACAAACCAAGCGTGCATCAACACAAATGTGCAAACACCCTGCTAATTGCACACCAAACATTTTTTTAAACAATTTAAATTAACACAGGTACAGTACCTGTTTCAGGTTGCACTTAAAATGTCATTTATGCAAGCTGAAGAATATATTAACTCATAGGCAAAGGTTACAAAGGCATCACTTAAAATCCTATTTAATGTACATGTACTGTATGCAAGCTGAAGAATATGAACTCATAATAAGCTGTATGTGGCGGTTGTGACCAGCACACCACACCCATCCATTATAGTAGTTTTTATTTGTAATCCTTTACTTTCTTTGTACAGCGTGATGCCATGGACCGGCATGCCAGTTTCCCAAATGTAACGACATCATTTCATATCTGAATCACAAACTGCGTTGCCGACATGTCATGCCATAATGAGAAGCTCCTGGGGCGAAATGGAGTTGTGGTGAGGTGACGAAGGTCAACTTGTCCCCAGAGTCCCACTGTACAGTATTTCCCCCCATCAATAGCCACAATTGGTAGCTAGAGAATCGGTCCTCGCCTCTCAGAGGACAGTCAAGAGCGGCAGTGTCGGTAGGCCAATCAGAGGCAGGCGGGGCGTTACCATGTCTATGCTCGGACGCAAAATAGATTCACGCATGTTGAGTGAGAGAGACGGGGGGGGGGGGGGGGGGGGGATGAGTGAAAGAGAAACGGAAAGAGAAGAAGGAAGAAGAGATGAGTGGAAAAAGGGGGAGAGGGTGTGGAAAAAATTGACCCAGGCCAGTTAGCCACATAATGTGCTTGAATATTTTTGTTTTATCAAGCATAGCAACTGCAAATGGACACACGGCCTCTGTCAAAAGCTGCACAGAAATGTAACATGACAAGTTAAATGTGCTACTTGATCCTGTTTGTGTAATTATGTGTACAGGTTTGGTGTGTTCTGGTTAACTGGTGGCCCCTCATTTTGTGCACCGCCATTTCCTTTTTCCAAAAAAGGAGAGTAGTCTCCATGTGTCTGGAAAGCCTCAGCAGTCCTGACATATCCCTTATGCCTGTGGGTATTTTTAACCCAAGTTGCTGAAATGACTTGCCCTCAGAAAATGCAGCATTTCAATCCACTTACGCGATTGAATTCCGCTGAATCCATTCAAACAAAGTCCTGTTTTTTAGCATTCTATGTCAAGATTATTAGAGAAAAAGCCATGTTTTAGGGCCAGGGCTTTAGAATTATATAAGCTTGCTGACACAGTGACTAATACAATTACTCATACAGCGGTGTGATGTTATAGAGGTTTTATAGGTCCGTGCTTCGTCAAAATACATTTATTTCCATTTACCAACACTGAATTGGCTCACCATTTACTTTGAAAATACTGATGTTTTCCTTAGTATTATTGGCCTAACCCTAACCCATAAAACACATGAAAGTGTCCTGTTTTAGCTTGGCACTCATTGCACCATCAAGAGAGTGAGAGCCTTAACCACTTCCACAAAACAACTCCAATTAGCCCGTTCTCCGATTTCTTCTGAATTAATATTTAATTAGGAATGAGTTCCCCTTCCACACAGGCAATGTGCCAGATTAAGTCAGTAATTTCTTTGTAATTAATGTTTTGTCTAACGCTTTGCACACTGGAAGATATTTGAGGAATGCTTGCCACATACCAACATGACTGAAGCTGATCTAGCTTTGCAGGTTATAGGCCCAGTGCACCACGGCTAGCTGGCTAGCACACATCTGTCTTTGTTTAGCTCTAAATCTCTGTGGAGAAGCGACCTTTGGCCACCCTGAATGCAATTGACCTCAGCCAGTACCTAACTAGCTACCTGTTGGTATGGACTGTACGTCGCACTTTCCTAGTACTTGTTGTAAACTCTAAGTACTGGACCCTCGTCTGGTTTGACATACCGGTAGTGTGTGCCGGCTGGGTGGTGTGTGACAATCCGGTTGAAGTATACCTGTGGTACGGCGACAGCGGCTGCGGGCCCGGGAGAACAATAACGCGACACGAGACAGTATCACGCTAAAGGTTCACAAAGTTTATTGCACACACACACACACACACACACACACACACA
Source organism: Protomyctophum bolini (assembly GCF_963924005.1). NCBI lineage: Eukaryota > Metazoa > Chordata > Actinopteri > Myctophiformes > Myctophidae > Protomyctophum > Protomyctophum bolini. The sequence continues at coordinate 14,755,502 of NC_137871.1, read as the reverse complement.
GGAAATATATAGAGCTGGATCCCAATGACGTGACAACAACACTTGAGACATAACAACCGCTAACTGCAGCAAGCTGACCTTGCTGTCTGAGATGGCTCCCGTAGCTGACTATAAAGTATGCTACAGTTCAGACAGTACACAATACATATCAAGTACATTGTGTACTCACGTACTGTACAAGTACACAGCCATGGGCGATCAGATTATAACAGTACTCACTAGTCATTGGGAATAATAGTGCTTTTTGGTTGTTTGCCTTTGGCGTCTAGACCCACAAATCAAACCAAAACGATATTCTCCCAAATACTGTATGTCACACGACGACAAAAGTCACAAGAAAAGTCTGTTGACATTGTCATGTGACGACACTATCGGTATCAATTCCCACCCCCGGAGTCACATGGTGAAAAATACAGCATATCTCTTCCAAAGCACGCGTATTTTTGTTTTACTGCTGACCCCCTGTTGTTTTGTTTACATCCTCTTCCTCTCTTCAGAGCCTCTAAACTCCAGCTCTGTGATTTTCTGCTCATCTACCCCTGCTGTGATATGGCAGTGATTGACAGCTTCCACAGAGGTGGCTGTAAGCCTTGTACAAGGGGTGGGGTGCGGGGTTGCCAGGTACTGTACGCTGCCAAGTGTTCAGTAATATACTGGTGATACAAAGTAGATCGTCACTGTAGTGTACTGGAGATTGAGCCTGGATTGATGGATTGGAATGCTGTCGCTGGAACAATTGATGATATACTGTATACTGTAGTGTGTGTGTGTGTGTGTGTGTGTGTGTGTGTGTGTGTGTGTGTGTGTGTGTGTGTGTGTGTGCGCGTGCGTGCGTGCAATGCATGAGCGCGTTCAAATTTGCACTCAAGCGTAGCCTCTTCTGGAAGTAATCACTTGTTCTTCTATTCTGTGTTCAGTGAACAAGGACTGTTTGATAAATGGCCAACATGTGGGTTTGGCTGCACCTCGGCACGCCCCATCCTATCATTGAAATGAATAGCTTTCCCACGCATCCCTACCTCGACACTGGGACATCACGAGGGGCTGCTTCCTCCAGTCGGTCACCACCAAGCAACAATATAAGTGTTGACATTGAGCATGGAATTTTCTGAACCAGTCCAGCAATCTAATTACAGTACCTGCTGGGGCTTACTTCCATTTTGAGACACTCCTTTTGCCTGCAGTTCTTGACCACACTGCTGGTCTACGGCTTTTGTTAAAGATTCTTGGCCCATAATCTTAGTTCAAATCACAAGAGGTCCAAGTTTAATTCAGTGCCCTTGTGCTTTCAGTGCACAACTCATTTGGACAAATGTCTTAAGGCGTTAACAGAGGATTAACAATAATTATCTGTGTTGTATATTGACTCACTGGCACTGCACTTTTGTCCTCATAACCTATGGCCAGGTAATTGGATTTAATCCTTCCAGCTTCGTTAGACCCACCATGACGGATATAAGCCACTGCTTGACTGCTTATATACTGCCACTGAATTGACTACAAAAGCACTATTTAACATTTTTCAAAAAGATCATCTATAAGCATTGATGTGTGAACTATTTTCGAATATGTTTATTAACTTATTTTTTACGAATTCATTCCCAAAATAGGATGAAAAGTAGATGAACTGAAAGAATGAGTGTGTGGACAAAATGCTCTTGCACTCCCTCATGCATACATGGTGCAAACCCAAACATGGTGTACACCTACTGTATAGTATGCTGAGTGTGGTATCAATTCTCATGATGAGCATGTGTTACACCTGCTGTGTTGTGTACACCTTTTATTGCCCTGGGAATCAGTCATTTAGGGATTTTGCGGACAGGGTACTATTTGTAGCACTCACTCTAACTAACATGTTGGTAGCAGTATAATTATCTGTGGACCAGGGCAGGCATCAGTTGAAGGGAGTTATTGTACCTGACACAACTATACACAGTAGTATCCTCACTAACACTGACATCAGCAGTGAGTTCACAGTCTGGCACCTCTGACGCAGGATCATTTTGTTCCATTCTGCTCAGTTTCCCTTCTCTATAAGTGTTCTGCATGGACAACCATGCTTGTTTGTGTGTATTGCATAACCTAAAGAAAAGCTAAACCCTGGTAGTCATAGGAATCCACAGTTCTCTCATTTAAGGGAAGTTCAGGGGTTCAAGGACAAGACACCAGACCGTTGTCTGTTGAACATTACATTAGATGGAAGTTGTCTCCAATATCACTATGCCATTCTGTCAGTCACAGAAACAAAACACTCTACATTAGACAATTGTATTTGTACCCCCTTCTATTTCCCCCATTTAGTCATTAGTATGTCAATTAATTCCTCCCCACACAGAACTGTACATGTACAGAACTACTGTATGTATGTGCCATGTATGTATATACGGCAACCTTCCCTGTGTTTCTTCACTAGTTTGATCCAGAAGAACACAGTTTGCCGGCCACTGCTACAGAGCTGACAATGAGGTTATATCTTCCCTTCTTCTCTGGAGTCCTGCCTCAAAGCAGACCAGAGGTAGAAAACTGTCGTTCCCTGATGTCGTCGCTAAGGACACAGGCATCAGTAAGCAGGAACTGGGGATGGCAATGAAGGACCGGGAAGTCTGGCGTAATATTGTGAAATCCACAATCTCGACTGCGGTCGAAAAATGATGATGATGTACCCTACTGGCTCACATGCCAGTGAGGAGCCTTCACTTGGAGGACGTAGCGCCTCAGTTTTAATCATTACGTTCAACATTCCCAGCTGACAGGTGGCACCCCAGCCCAAAGGAGTACGTGCAGCAACAAAGATCATCGTCCCTGCCTAGCTTTGCTCTCCCGAGCACAGTTTGATTGTGTTCATATAAATACACACTTGGCCAAGCCGGATGCACCACGGTGGATGCAAATCTCTCGACATAGACACCCATCAATCTCCGGTCACCTCTGTCGACAGTCAGTTGCACTCCGAGTGATTCGACCAGCATCCACCAACCCTGGTATGGAATTATGGCCCTTCTACAGTGGTACGGTACCACAGAGAGCATCCTGACTGACTGCATCACTGCCTGGTATGGGACTACTGCACTGACCTCAACCGCAAAGCAATGCAAAGGGTCATACGGACAGCTGAGCGCATCAGTAGCTGTCAGCTTCCCTCCATCCATGATATTTCCACGGACATATATATCAGCAAAGCTAACAGGCTTATCACAACTAACTTTAGAATGCTCCAATTCTGAATAAAAAAAGGCTTGGAGCTACTTCCCCGGATCAAGCTATGCTTATGAGATACATTTATTTGAAATAATTTATTATTAATTATACATTTTTGAAATGGGCGAAGTAGATTTGTGTTAGTGGTTCACATGGTAAGGTGTGGTGATTTGTTGTGATGACCAGGTACCCCCCATGAAAGTGCCCGTTTTGGCTCAACAATAGTGTGAACACAGAGATTGGTTTTACAAGCAAATTGTCCCCATTGTTTCCACAAGGCTAATTGGCATTGTTCCAAAAATACCACTCTCTGCAGTGACGCATTCTTTGTCAAAGTATGTATGCACACATTACCAAACACTCAGACCCTCCTCAAGGGACTTTGTGCCTTGTGCCTAAACATGTGTTTTTTGTTTGTTTTTTATTTACAGTGCTATCAACAACTCCACCAAATTGGCCAGATTCATATCAGATAAGTGTAAGGATCTGGCCACAGTATTTAAAGACTTCCCACTAATGCTGCCACCTTTATGACTCTGATGAATACTAGCACGGTAGCACCTAATAAAAAGGCTTAAAGTGTCCGTGCTGCTCCAGTGTCCTCTCCTCCTTCTGTGATCTCGCCAGACTTATATTCATTTTCAAAAGCATTTTAACTTTGGAAGCTTAATGTGCGTTGAATGGACTGATTAGTGTGTTGGTTTTTATCCATCGATCGAATGAAAGTCCCTTGAATATGCTGACAAGGCTGAGCACTGTCCCTATAGTGTGTGTGTGTGTGTGTGTGTGTGTGTGTGTGTGTGTGTGTGTGTGTGTGTGTGTGTGTGTATAGGGCTGGGACAATAGCCACGCACATTAACGTAATACCGCGGCTTATGTTGCGCATACGGTTGGGTCGAGCTCATTTCTTTCATTTTATAATTTTTTCATGTCTGTGTGTGTGTGAGTGTGTGTGTGTGTGCGCGCGCGTGCATGCGCATTCGTGCGGCCGTGCGTGTGTTCCAATATTGATTTGCTTCATTACATGGACTTCTCTCACTCACATTAGGGTGGCAGTATAGTCTGTCTTTTTTTTTTACGTTATCGATCCTTTTGGGGAAATTCACTTTCAGCTTCACCCAGCTGATGGCCACTCAGATGGTGATGATGAGCACTTGGCAGAAGCTGTTAGGGTTAAAGGGTCTCGCCTAGGAACACGTCGATACGTATTACTGGGAGCCGTGGGCGGGCTGGGAGGTTAACTCATGCATGACCTTCAGTTTTCCGAACTGCTTTTCTATCAAATCCCTCCTCCAAGCTTAGTACAGCAGTTGATCATGTCAACTGACGCTGTAGATCAGTTTCATACTGTGGAATACAGACAGTAGAACTTTCTTGAGTAATGCAAGAAGTAATTAAAGAAGTCTGAAAAAGGTTCCCTTAAACAAATGGTGTGTGTAAAAGACATGATGTAATAAGGTGTGTTCCTGGGCAGCTCAGAAGGTAGACCAGTTCCCCTTTGAAGGTTCGAAAGGGAAGGTTCTGGGTTGATATCCACTTATCCAGTGCAATGACAAACTTCCTCTTGGTAAGTAGAGACAAACCACTTCAAGGTTTAATGAACATTTTTGGGTTAGAGTTAGGGTTAGTCTTTTGTCTTCCTGCTCTTGCTATTTTCTATCTTTCTCCATTTCCTCCTCAAATTGCCTAGCCCTGACCATTGCTGCACACAGTGCACAGCAACTATAATAGGTATTTAAATTAGCTTCATGAATACATTTGCTTTGTGTGTGCATCTATGTCCATGCGTGTCTGCATGTCCGTTCAGTGTGGCGATAAAGCACAATGCCTTTTTTTCCACACGAGGCTAATTGATTTGTTTCTAAGTGACTCCCATCATTGCTCACATGGTTTCCCCTGAGTGATATAACGCGAGCTTAACAGGCCTTTTTATTGTGTCTGAACACTGGGTGTTAATTATAGATGTGCTCTGTTAAACACCACCACATTATTGTTTGAACAGACACAAGTGTGAGCCTCTCTGTGCCGGGAAATTAGGTCTGACCGGTGGTGGTACACTGGACACATGACTAAGGCCTAGTGTAAGTGCTCTTAATGATAGACACACTTCCTAAATGGCTATGCAATCATCTCTCTCTGTTGATCAATGTTTACTTTGTAATGTTTAGAAAGTCATACATTTCAGACTTAAAGGCTACAGTTTTATGTATTTTAGTACAGGTTTTTCACTGTCACCGTTTTAACAATGTCAGTTTTCAGTTTAACCACTTAAACCTTATAGCTATGGTTTGTTGTTTTACCAAATATAGCAAATATAGCTGATCTAGCAGTTAGTGGATCTAAGCCTGCAGGCTAAGGGAGATTTACCTTTTAGACTAGTGGTTAAGATGTTGGCTTTCACGCGGCGCGGGTGACCCAACTTTGATTTCCGGGCATTATACATGCTCACAATGCGTAGCGACAAAATGAGTTGTGAGCTTATAGATCAGCTAATTTTGCCAAATGTTCATTATTACCGGTATGTCCCATCCATGTTTACCTATTATGACTTACCCAGAAGTGACTAGACTACTATATTCTCATGCAGCTTTTTCATCTAGACTCATTTCCCAATACAGAGGTCAATTATTTACATTTACTTGAGATTTTCTTTCCACAGAAACATTGAAAAGCACTGCTGTAGTTTCAAACAGTGAAGTTCTTGTGGTCACATGTCCTGACTGGTGCTACTGAATCACAGCTTTTCTTCTGTGAATATTACTGAATATCTGCCTTGTTTCCTGTTGTTGTCTCTCCTCAACCAAAACAGAAGTCATATAGTGCTGAGTGCTGACTAAGGAACTGCTGCTCAGTTACAAGTTGCCAAACTTTGGTCAACTCAACTGTTATTGGATCACTATTTATACATATATTTTACCGACGGCACGGGTGGGAAGCTGTGTGCCCCAAATGCCTCTGGGCCCCAACACAACTGCGCTGTCTGTGTCACGGTAGTTACACGCCTGGCCCTGATGGCTGCAACCCACAGTGTACACAGCCCTGGCAACCCAGCCTGTATATCTCTGTATTTTTATATGGCACATACAGTATATGATTAATATACAGTATTTGTGGATATGAGCTATATGCTGTATTACAAATATATTTCTTATATGGAAATATGCGCTCCGTGGAGTGCCTTTTTCCCGTTTTGTACTATAACTCCTTCTTCACTCATATTTCTATAGGCTATATTTATACACTATGACTATGCCATTTCTTCACCCTCATCACTCCATGTGAGCTGAAAAAGGCCAGCAACCTGGGCGTTATGAGGGCACAACTGTTACTCATGCCTCCCCCCCCCCCCCCCCCCCCCCCCCCACTCTCTCTCTGTTTTTATCTAGAGTCTCCTGTCCCTAGTTATTCCCTATCTGATATAGTGGAGATAAATTAGGGCTATTGTTGGCTTAGCAGAGCAGAACCTCATGTCTGCTCTCTCAAGAGGTAGCAAGCTGCTGTGGGGTCTCTCTCTCTCTCTCTCTCTCTCTCTCTCTCTCTTTCCCCAACACTGCCAGGCTGTGCGATAACAAGCAGATAAACTATCTGATAAATTGCAGTCAAGGTGAATATTGTGGAAGGGCATTATTTGCAAAATATGTGCAAAGGCTGAGACAAATGCACAAACAAGGATGCTCTCAAGCACATTTGACACACACACGCGCACGCACACGCACACACACACACACACACACACACACACACACACACACACACACACACACACGGTTGCTGCATGTTGCCTTTTATCAACATAACATCTGCATGATTGGCTATAGGCTGCTATTCATTTATCTCCCCGGTAATGCATTTTGTGGGGACGCTGTTGTTTGCATGTACAACCATATTCTCAGTCCGCTGCCCTTCCCAAGCAATTAGTGGACACTTAAATCATTTTTGCTTTGAACATAGCTTGATGTCAGACATGGTTGTGTCATGTGGAGCATGTAGGCAGGAGAACGATGACAAGACTTTGTTGTCGCAGATGTCTTTGAGCCTTTCAGCTCAAAGACATTGTTTTATCTCAAGCCGGTCTTGAGCTGGTAACAGCTGCTAATGGTTAGCAACACGACGAAGCGCTTTGCTCACCATAACCACAAAGGTCACAATAATATTTCGGTACATGAACCCAGGTTCAGGAAGAGAGGACACCACATTCTAACACACACACACACACACACACACACACACACTGCTCTCGGAATCAAACCGACAGAGGATTGTGTTGTTTTAGTTTGACATAAATTGGATACCAATTGATTAACTGGTATGATGTGGTATCCAGATTTATCACTGACTGAATGATTGATTGATGGATATGATTTGTGCCATAACTGTTCAATATGCAGTGTTATGCACAGAGAAATTGTGATTGTCATGTATTGTTGCATGTGACTTTTAAATTAGAATAAGAGTATGTGGAGAGGACATATTGAATGCAATTTTCTATGATAGAAGTCCTCAATTGTCATAATGGCAGACCAAGGTTGAACCGTTTGTGTATATAAATATTAAGTAGGCTACGGCTGACGTTCGAACCATTTATGTGCAACTACTACAAAATAGCAAAGGTTTGTGGATGTGTTGGGATTATACTGAATACAGTGTTTGTTTTAACATCTAAATCCCTGTTGAACAGCAGCAATACAACTCCATCAGTCCCATTTGTACTTAGGTAATAGACCACTGTACAGGAGGGAGTACATAATGGTACAATGGTACAATGATACAATGCTGCTAAAAGGATAAGACAAAAAGTGGGATCCTGTGTATTCTATACTATTGATCTATTAATTTTCACAGCAGCTTCTGGAATTCATTAGCAGTTTCAGGAATCTGGAGTCATCTGTCATTTCACCATTCCTGCGTTGTTTCTTTAAAAGGTGAAATGTGCACTGGGGGAAATCAAATCAAACTTTATTTATAGAGCACGTTTTAAAACAAAACCTAACCCCAACCAAGGTTGACCAAAGTGCTGTACATCAGTGGCAAAACAGAGAACAGGCAAGAGAACACAGAATGTAAACGAGAAACACAATAAAAAATGACAAAAATATAAGCATGAAAGGTTAAAAAAAGCAAAACAACAAAAAAAAGAGCTAAGATACAGAAAAACCTAAAAAATGGACTCAAGACGTCAAGAGGGATTAAAAGCCAGGGAGAAGAGATGAGTCTTAAGGTGAGACTTAAAAACATTAATGGATGGGGCAGATCGAATGTGAATGTGAAAGAGAGAGAACGCTGATGTTGGGGGGGGGGTATTGGTGATTTCTCATCATACCGTGCCTTTAGGATACCTGGGACAGGCAGCTGTATGCACATGCTGCAACGTGATGAAGCTGGGTAGAGAGGAGGCTGATCTGAAATCAATTATCTACTGTACCGTCATTTTGACTCAAGAGAGTGAGGCCCATATTCACTACGGGTTTGCACTAATTACCAAATTGGCTTTTCAAATTTCGCTATCACTAACCCCATGCACTGAGACTAGATCATGCCAAATTGTGCAGTCAATTAAATAAAATCCATGTTGTGTGCTTGTGTCTGATATATGTTTTCATTATGTAGAAATAAATGTTATCGCTCAGCCCACAGTTCTAAACGGTGACACAGACAGGGTTATGGTAGCGTTTGCCTCATACAACACTAGATTGATGTTTCTGTTGTGGGTCCTGAGCCTTTAATGAGGAGTCAGGCAGTTTATTATTGCTCTTCTGCTGCTGTTAAAATAAGGTTGATGATATTAAATTATTGCTTCTCCTGTAGCTAAATTGGGTTTTAACTTTTTAAGCAACAGTGCAAAGGGACACAATTATAGACAGTAGTATAATTGACAGTAGACATGCAGCAGACAGATTCAGACAGGTTCAACCTATCCCCAGAGCAGTCTGGGTCACGGAGAAAGTCTGTGAAACATAGAACAGTGGCAAGAGGAGATCAGAGACAAGTGGCAGCAATTAGGGAAATGCACCAGAGAGGAAAATGAAGATGGAGAGAAAGGCAAGGGGTGGCAAGGCAAAGGTTCGGTGCTTATATGCACGTTAAGACTACAAACGTACTGAGTGCAGCTGAAAGGACGTGAAGGACACAAAGCTGTCAGGGTGTTACAGAGATGGAGAGGTCTCCTGTTTTCTATCTATCCCCTTTGCTGCTTATCTGTCTTCTCTGTCATTGTCTATCACCCAACCCATCTCTCATTCTCCCATCTTTCAGCTTCAAAGTCCATACTCGCTCTTTACTCCACCCATGGTCCTTCCCCTTCTACTTGGAATTGGGAGTGATGTGTTCTACGCTGTCAGTGAACAATAGAGGGTACCAGAATAATGTGTGCAGGGTGGATGTGATCAGACTGTCTGTCATTGCCTTTTACTGAACCAAAATGTGTGCCGGAACTGAAGCCAGTGTCATGAATTTGAACAGTGAATGAAAAGTAAGAACTGTTATTCGTGCTCTGCAGCTGCCGAATAGAAAGAGGACATTTCAAAATCATAGCAAGTTTCATTTCAAGGCCTTAATTAGACATCAATCCTGTCTTTTGTTCTTGGCAGGTGACTAGCCAGCTTTCGTGGGATTTGATGTCACCTCTAGATCGGTTCAACTGAAGATGGAAACACTGGAGTCCGAGTTGACCTGCCCGATCTGCCTGGAGTTGTTCGAAGATCCCCTGCTCTTGCCCTGCGCCCACAGCCTGTGCTTCAACTGCGCCCACCGCATCCTGGTCTCCCACTGTTCCACCAGCAAGCCACTCGAGTCCATCTCGGCCTTTCAGTGCCCCACCTGCCGCTACGTCATTACGCTGAACCACCGCGGCCTGGAGGGCCTCAAGCGCAATGTGACCCTGCAGAACATCATTGACCGCTTCCAGAAGGCCTCTCTTAGCGGCCCCAACTCACCCACCGAGAGCCGGCGCCTGCAGCCCCAGCGGCCCTACAGCGGCACCATTAGTGCCACTATCGGTGGTGGCGGAGGCAGTGCCCGTAGCAGCCCGGCCACCTCGAGCCACTCCCACGCGCCGCTCTCGGCCAACCACACCAACGCCAACCACAGCGGCCCGGCCGCCGTGGTCGTCGCCATGGATCCGCGCATCGGCTGCCAATTCTGCGAGCAGGACCCCCCGCGCGAGGCCGTCAAGACCTGCGTGACGTGCGAGGTGTCGTACTGCGACCGCTGCCTGCGCGCCACGCATCCCAACAAGAAGCCCTTCACCAGCCACCGGCTGGTAGAGCCGGTGTCCGACACGCACCTCCGCGGCCTGACCTGCCTGGAGCACGAGAACGAGAAGGTCAACATGTACTGCATGGTGGACGACCAGCTCATCTGCGCCCTCTGCAAGCTGGTGGGGCGCCACCGAGAGCACCAGGTGTCCTCGCTCACCGAGCGCTTTGATAAGCTCAAGGTCAGTCCCTTTTGTTTTCATGTCAGCTCACGATAAGCAGACCGTGACATTATGTCAACATCAGATCTGTTTTGTGCCCCCATCTTCTTGCTGTGTGGCTTGTAGTTGTGCCTGTAGCAAGGTAAGGTAAAACATGGCCTGGTACCAGGGTGGAATCAGAAACAGCAAAGTATATTGTGCACCAAATGTATTCTGTGATTGTCAGACCAGGGAGTTTAGCTGTTGCTTATCTATGTTCTAATTCACAGCCTGTAAAATGTATTATGGCGATCTCTCTGTTTTCAGTTTGCCAAACAGCAAATTTCATTTTAATCCATTTAAATCCCCACATGGGATTTTTTTTTACACACTTTTGTTGACTATGAACTTTCAGAGCAGCCACAATCACGGCATACACAACCCCACCAGCCATTGTTCATCTCTCTGTACAGAGAGAGAAAGAGAGAGATAGTAAACTCAATCAGAAAGAGAAAAAGAGAGAGAGAAGCGGGACAGAGAGAGGTGCAGAGCGATAGAGAGCACGTCATTATAATAGTCGATGAGCTGGCATTCCCAGTGGCCATTGAGCTTTGAGGGGTTGTGCACTCTGTGCTGACCAGTTCCAAACACTAGGATTGCTGAATCAGGGCGAAAAACAACAGGGAGAGGCACTACTAGCTAGAGCTAATTCACACACTAAAGACCTAAAGCTGCTTGCTAACATTTGCCAGGGCCAATAAAAGCTTTAAGCGCTGGTGTATGTACCGCACCTGTGTGTGTGTGTGTGTGTGTGTGTGTGTGCACGTGCACGCACGCGCGTGTGCGTGCGTGCGTGCATGTTTTTGTGTAGGCATGTGTGTGTGCGCGCATGCACACGTGTGTGGAGGAGACCTGTCAGCATTTTAATATACAGTAGTACATTTTTCTGCATTTTCTTTGCCAAAACAAAGTTGAGAGTCAGAATCAGGTTTATTGTTTATAGCCTATAGTTTTGGTAGAAAAAGTTGGACCAGAGTACTGTACAATGTAGTGCAAGGGATTGTGGTTTTGTAGAAAATCTCCCTCTATTATTGTTACTTAACAAACTGAAGTCATACATTTTGTTTTCATTCCTTAGACTGCATTGCAAAAAAATACAAAAATAAAAATAGAACAGAGGCGTTATACTGTAAACAAAGTTTCTAATTTAGTATACTGACAGCTTTTTCCATTCAAAACCAGATTCCTTGTAATTAATATGCCTTTGTTGAGACTGCCTACACGAAGGAAATTCCTTTGATGTCATCTGCTGTCCCCTGGGTCCATGCATGTGAATATGTCCACAACTCTGTTGCATCAAATGAATGGCATTGTGTAACTCAGTAAGGGAAATGGATACTTGAGAAAGTACTACCTATAGTCAGTCTCAGGACTCTCTCTTTGTGTAAAAGAATGGTTTATACATTGAATTGTCAGTGCGTGTATTTTGTCTTCATTCTCTCTTGCAAAGGGAAATAATTTTAATGGCAGCATGCAGTGTAATTTCACTGTCACTCTATACATCAGGTGTTTAGAAAAAAAGGAAAAACAATTCCCGAAACTGCTTCAGCGGTCTGTTTTGGAAGTATAATCAATCCAGTGAGACTTTGGAATAGGAGAGGATGTTTTCAGCATTGTCTCTGCAATCCATTAGAATCCAGAATCCATTCCAGCTTTAGGTGACACCAATTAATCTATATGCTCTCAACTCCACACTTGTACACCAATGAAATTCCGCCTGTTGGTCACCTCTCGTCGTCGTCGTAACCGCGGTTAGTCACGTGGGGATTATCACAATTAAATTAGTGACTTTTTTGTTTCCCCTGTCCTCCTACTGCCCTTACTGTCGCTAAGACCTTCAGAGAGCTTAAGCAGCGTGGCCTCCCTAGCTTCCTCCCCTCTCGGTTCACGGCTGGCTGTGGTTCATTTGAACATCCCCCAGCAGAGGCTTTGAACTTCCATGACTTTGAACTCCCCAATCTCCCCCCAAAACCTGGGAGGGAACAAGCCCCAGTCCCATCCCCGGCCCAGTTCCTCCGTGACGCGAGAGCAGTAGCGGCAGCTGCTGCTAACGTATATTCATCATCTTGCTTGCTTGCTTGCTCAGACAAAGGCAGAGGGGAGAAAGTCCTGTTTGTTTACAGCTAATCAGGAAGAGGCCTTGGTTAAAGGTTTTGGGAGGGCCACACAGGTTTTGTACACGTACACCACATCACACTTGTGTATGCTCAATAATGGTCTTTCTTTGAGTCTCACTCTTTAGCTATCTCTTTTTATCCACAGTCATTTCTTTTTACGGCGTAGCACCAGTGGTGATAAGTAACCATTAACCAAGTACATTTACTGACGTACTATACCTAAGTACAATTTGGATGTATTTTTACTTGGACCGGGCTGAAACCTTGCCCAAATTGGAGGCATGTGTCACAGGCCGGCCACATGAACTCCGAGACCCACATTGAAGCCATGTTTTAATGTGGATCCAGATAGACATGAACCCATTGTTTTGATCTGGGGCGTCAGAATCATGTTGGCATATCCCTACAGTATAATGGATATTTAATGCACATTCCCATGTCAGCTCGCCTAGTTGGTCTTTGATCAATGCAAATCATTTCCTTCACTTCCCTCTGTTTGACCCCCATCTGAACCCTAGCAAACTCTCTCTCTCTCATTGACCTTTGACCTTCACTTGTGTAGAGTTTACTCACAATACAGTAGGTTGTGTGAACTGGCGCTAAATGATCTTCACACATTAGGCAGGAAGGTGGGTTTCCCCTCAGGCAAAAGAGAAGGTGTGAATCTCTGGAGAGAGCGACATTGTAACAAGTACAAAGGTGGTTGATGACAGAACACAGCACTTCTGAATCCTTTCTAGAAAGTAAGTTAATTCCCCAGGCAGCTCTTGAACAGACAGAGGCATTTAATTATCTGCTTAAATACATACTATAGGTACTAGGTAGCCTGTCTTACAGTAGGTTGTTTCCATCCATGTGTACGAATTCATAAGCATTTTCATGTACAGTATGGCCTATAAAAAGCTGAATGAAAATAGAAAATAGCAATTACAATTCCTCAAGTTCAATGCTTGCATGATGGTAATCTTGTTTGTTGATGAAGGAGTTAAAATATTTAATGTGGCAATGGAAATAATTACATAACATTTTTATTTTTTAAATAAATACATGTAGGCCTATAAAATAACCGCATTGCGGTTATGTGCCTCCCCTCCACCAATGGTTTATATACATGAATGTCCCGACTCATATACTCTAGTACATTGTATGTAGTGAAGGAAAGGTTAGAAGGACTCATTCTCTGCTTTCACAGACTGGTTCATCGATTGTCACTTAATGTGCATTAAAGCATGCATTAAATCAGATCCAAAGTGACACTTGAGCGTGTGCGTGTGCTCATGTGCGGTGCGCGCGCGTGCGTGTGTGTGTGTGTGTGTGTGTGTGTGTGTACGTATGTGCATGTGCATGAGCATGTGTGTACACAACTACACATAGGGGGATCATTCTTCTGTCTCTGTCAGTATGTAAATATGCGTGGATGTGGATTAATGTGGCTGTCTCTTAACATCTTGACAGGACTCAAAGTGGTACCAACTACCAATAAATAGGAACGTTACTTATGTTAGTTTCAATAATCCAGGCTGGAAAACACAATCGTTTTGATTGATCATTGAAATAAACATGCTCTAAAAATACCCATCTGATCTGTTCAGTGTTCAGTGTTCAGATGGGTGGGCTGCGGACACTTTTGAGATATAGGAACGGATGAGAACCACTGGTGTAGCGCATTGAGATATAGGAACGGTTGAGAACCACTGGTGTAGTGCATTGAGATATAGGAACAGTTGAGAACCACTGGTGTAGTGCATTGAGATATAGGAACGGATGAGAACCACTGGTGTAGTGCATTGAGATATAGGAACAGTTGAGAACCACTGGTGTAGTGCATTGAGATATAGGAACGGATGAGAACCACTGGTGTAGTGCATTGAGATATAGGAACAGTTGAGAACCACTGGTGTAGTGCATTGAGATATAGGAACAGTTGAGAACCACTGGTGTAGTGCATTGAGATATAGGAACAGTTGAGAACCACTGGTGTAGTGCATTGAGATATAGGAAGTTAGGAACGGTTAAGAACCACTGGTGTAGTGCATTGAGATATAGGAAGTTAGGAACGGTTAAGAACCACTGGTGTAGTGCATTGAGATATGGGAAGTTAGGAACGGTTAAGAACCACTGGTGTAGTGCATTGAGATATAGGAAGTTAGGAACGGTTAAGAACCACTGGTGTAGTGTATTGAGATATGGGAAGTTAGGAACGGTTAAGAACTGGTGTAGTGCATTGAGATATAGGAAGTTAGGAACGGTTAAGAACCACTGGTGTAGTGCATTGAGATATAGGAAGTTAGGAACGGTTAAGAACCACTGGTGTAGTGCATTGAGATATAGGAAGTTAGGAACGGTTAAGAACCACTGGTGTAGTGCATTGAGATATAGGAAGTTAGGAACGGTTAAGAACCACTGGTGTAGTGCATTGAGATATGGGAAGTTAGGAACGGTTAAGAACCACTGGTGTAGTGCATTGAGATATAGGAAGTTAGGAACGGTTAAGAACCACTGGTGTAGTGCATTGAGATATAGGAACGGATGAGAACCACTGGTGTAGTGCATTGAGATATAGGAAGTTAGGAACGGTTAAGAACCACTGGTGTAGTGCATTGAGATATAGGAACGGATGAGAACCACTGGTGTAGTGCATTGAGATATAGGAAGTTAGGAACGGTTGAGAACCACTGGTGTAGTGCATTGAGATATAGGAACAGTTGAGAACCACTGGTGTAGTGCATTGAGATATAGGAACAGTTGAGAACCACTGGTGTAGTGCATTGAGCTATAGGAACAGTTGAGAACCACTGGTGTAGTGCATTGCTAGAGCTGGAGGTTCACCACAAACCCAAACACATCCACAAAACAAACACAGACCACGAAGGTCGAGTGCACATACAAATACACACCACAAACATATATACACAAACACTCACCAGAACAAATGCATGCACATACAAACACAGATGCTATAATAAGTACACATAAGAAAGCACATGCAAACACACCACAAACACGCGTACAAACACACTCTACATAATGCAGATATAATCATACATCTCCCTTCATTTTCATTTAACTGCACAGATGCGACTCAAGTGGTGTGACCCAAGTCACATCTCAAACTGTCCAAAACGTCACTTGCAGCGCGACCCGAGCACTACTGACGTGACGTCATTACAGAGCACGAGTATTCTCATTTAAGTAAACAAACAAGAGACAGAGAAAAACAACCAAACGAGAGCAAAAGAAAGAAAACAACTGAGTGGACAGAAAAGAGAGAGAACAATAGTGCAACACACGTTTGTTTTATAGGAATAATGTCACTTCATTATGTCAGCATTACAGAATATACGAATTACAGCGGACGCTGGACAGACGGTGAAATCTGTACCCAAGTCCTGACGTCACTCGCTCATCCCCTGGTCCAGGGGAAGTTTGATTTGAAATAGTCTCATATAAGCATCGTGGTCCAAAAATAAATAAACTGTCTCCGCGATACTGTTCGGGGAGGTGTCTCTGTGTCGTTACAACAGTCAGTCATACTCATTTGATACAGTCTGTTCTTAGCGAAAATGTTAATAATTCGGTGGCTGTAACATTAGCGTTTTCTCTCAGTCAGTTGATTCTGTATATCCATATGAGTCAAACCGCTGGGATAATTTATTTATTTTTGGAACACAGTCCTTATTTGACGCGATATGAAAAAGTTATTGGAATTCGAGAGACGGTTAAATGCAAACCGGGTAGGATGTGAAATGACAATGACGCTCCTCCTGTCATTTGGGGAGGAGGCACACTGGGGGATGCCTCCGTACAATCTATACTATTGAAATGTACAGAAACAAGGCCGTTTATGAAGATATTTCTCGTGGAATGGTAGAGAATGGCTACACGCGGGCCTATTTGCAATGTTGGTTACCACGGTAACCAAAGCAGATATGTCGCATCAATGCATATACGAATACGAATGCAGAAGTTATGTGGAAACGCCTATACTGAGTGGCAAAACAACTACTTTCTGGCCTTGACTAAACAACGTTAAACTCTTTCTATCTGCACAGTTTTTGTTTAATAAAAATCCACCATAGACTTGTTATGACCTACTTTCTGTCAAGACATTCCATGGAGGTGGGCTCGTTTTCTATAACGCAACGTCCTGCTGCCTCCTGCATTATGTGCAATACATTTAGAAACAGGACCAATGACAAACGAGCGCTTCCAAACTCCAATGCTCCATGCTGCTCAATGTTTTGCCACTCAGTCTAGATGAGGGGGGCGTGTCTCGGTAGAAAAGTGATGCATGTGCATACTCTCTATTGTGCATACTCTCTTTGAGCACCACAGAGATCTCTCTCTCTCTCTCCGTGTGGGCTCTGACACATGCTTTTGTGGTGCTACTGTTTATAGAACATTATCGTGCATCAATTCGGACGCTTGCATAATTATCGTTACAGTTATGATGGGTGTTAACGGCCCTTTAGAATAGATCATGAAGCAAAACGTTTATTATACATAAAATATAATTATGCATTATAGCTTTTAAACAAGCTGTTTTACGACAATGGCAATGAAAAAACACACACTGTGTGTGTGTGTGTGTGTGTGTGTGTGTGTGTGTGTGTGTGTGTGTGTGTGTGTAAAGAAGAAACTATTAGCCATGCCATGGAGTCATAGGGTGGTGCTGGCTGTTTGATGTCAGAAAGGCCCAGGGTTCTATCTGGAGAGCAGTGTGAGAGAGAGCACACTTAGTCATAGTGACGGACGCATCAGGGAGGCAAGAGGAGGCTTTTAAGAGTGCTGCTGTGTGTTTCCGTCCAGCATGCTCTGCGTACCTCTGTATGTGCATGCAGATGTGTGTGTGTGTGTGTGTGTGTGTGTGTGTGTGTGTGTGTGTGTGTGTGTGTGTGTGTGTGCGTGCGTGTGGTGGCACACTAGCGTGTCCCATCAGTGCATCATCCATGTGGAGTGGATATACTGTAAGTCACACTCGCTTTAGAGATGGTCATGAAAAAAGAAGCTTGTTATCAAATCACCCCCAGTAGCTGTATCGCCCCCATATTCACAATTTATGGACAAAGGACGTGAAAAGCTTTTAAGAACTTGGGTGTCAGCAGTGACACATGGTTTCACGAGAGAGAGAGAGAGAGAGCGAGAGAGAGAGAGAGAGAGAGAGAGAGAGAGAAGAGACAGAGAGAGACAGAGAGAGACACATGTGGCTGGTTACTATATAAGCTCCAGTTATTTCCATGTGTGCATTTTGTCTTTTACTATAATTTTTCAAAGCATGTCAGTCCTACACATGTTAGATGATTTTCCAATCCATTTTCTTCATGGACATTTTTCTGTTTTTGAGCATAGTATATTCCAATCAGCTCCAATAGCACTGAACTGTGCACTGTGCCAAACACAATGAGATGTATTTTCGAATGTTTAGCCCTTGCAGTCCATCAGAGGGAGTGGAGTTAGCTGGTTTAGCCCTCTCCCCTGCCCCTTGCAGTCCATCAGAGGGAGTGGAGTTAGCTGGTTTAGCCCATGCGTGGCAGAGCAACCGCAGAGGCATGCATTAGCTTGGAGATCCATTGTCAGATGTTCTTAGCAATGATGGAAACATCCTCCTAACTCCACATGTTTTTTTAATTTCCTGAAAAATGAACATTTCGGAATTTGCTGGTTTCTGCCCGACAGCAGAGATATATTGAAAACTATTGGATGGATTACCATGGAATTAGCCATGCACCCTTCAAGGAAGTTCACGCTTCACTTTCGAGTAGGGAGCCTAACCTTTCCTCTAATGGGTGAACATGGGGATCTAAGGATGCCAATGTTTTTCGGTTGGTTGATTAAAAGCAACCATGTGGCGTGGGGGTTTAAGGGGCAGCATAACCTTTCAGGGCCAACGGTACGGCTTTTAGACTTCTGTGTTGGCAGATGGGAAGCCAGGTGGGGAGGCCAATTTCTGTCGCTGCACTAGCGACACCTACTGTACAAGTTGCTCAGGGAACCTGTTCAGCAAGGAGCAGAACTGGGAAGGATTCAGTATTTAAGTCCGACGTCATTTTGTCGTGCTACGTTACGTCCGGGTCCAAGTGGCACCAGCTCCCGTCCACATCTCATTGTAAATAGAATACCGGTATCTAAACGCGTGAATCTTTTTACAATGACGTTATTTTTCAGAAAGGAAGCCATTGAGGGTTAAAATGGGTCTTAATGCTTCCAACTTGAGTAGAATTATTAATGTTTTGTACAAGTGTCCATGACAACAAAAATATATGATGTGGAGATGTAAAGACTATTATTAACATTATTATTGAAGGTGGCAACAGTCCATTTTCTCGGTAAACTATTTCGGGGGCATATTTAGAATGTGTGCGGGCTTGAGTATGTTGAATCTAGTTTGCATTAATGAAGATTTAGTTGACACAATAAAATAAAATGGCGATAGTATTCCATGTGGGGCAGACGGCCTGTCACAGCCAGATTTGGGAGAGCAGCGCAGCTTTGTTGTTGTGAGGAAAGCGGTAAAATTAGACTTTCACAGCTAAAATACTGAATTGCATGTTCCTCCATGTGCGTCACACGACTCCTCCCAGTGAAACATCTCACAGTCGGTCAGGTGAAAAGAAGCGGCACGGTGACTCCATATTTATCGGAGAAGACAGGTGGTTGTCTTTATCCTCCTCAAGACCAAACCAGTCAGTAGTGACAGGGACTATACATAATACATATGGGGCAATTGTTGGTCTAACAACAAAAAAAAACTAATGGTGAATACCATGATTATTTAAGAAAAACTGCTTACCATAAATAAGTCCATGTAATCAAATGTATCCTGGATACCAAACTATCTACAGTACGTAGATTGTAGCTTGTCAACACCGACATGCAACTTTTTTGACTTTATCCCTCTACTGCAAAGATAATCCATGTCATGCTGCCTAGCGCATGGTTTTGTCATGATGCGTCGTAGCCTGTAAACCTATTACAATGTATGTATTTCAAACAGATGGTTGGCGGAGAGCAGCGTTGCAGCACACCATGCTTTCACCCCTTAAGAGGATTTGCGTATTAATCGAGAGTGGAAACTTATCTTGCCATGTTGATGTTTCCATGTATGCTTCCCTCCCTTCGCTCCGCCCTCATCGAGATTTCACCCCTTCATGTGGTGCCAGCTATTTCGCCCAGGATGTTTGGATAAGCATTTTACAACATTCATCTGCAACAATTCGACGCACAGATCATGCAGAATTGGGTTCTGTTCAAGGAAATTGATGACATATGCCCTCCATGAACAGGAGGGGTTTGTTTAGGAGTTACATTCTTGTGTCTGGGAGGGATCTGAAGAGAATTAGACGAAGGCCAATACGATTGGCTGATTTTAATCACCTCAAGGCTCTTTTGGTCTATGAGACAAATCGGACCTTGTGGGATCTTTCAGGAAGTCATTTTGGTTTTTGTGGCTCGGTGCAAGTTTGACCGGAGGAACGCTTTGGAGCATAACAGGAATATTTATGCAATTTGGAATGTCTGTCGGTGTCCAAGATCTGAATTCCTCTGACCTCCGCATAAACTTTCTCAAGCACAGACACAGACACACACACGCACGCGCGCACTTCTCTCATGTGTTGTTGTCGTCTGTGCAGGTACAGTACATGCATAATCTGTGCAAGCATGCGTGCGTTTGTGTGTGTAACAAACTCAGCGTCCTGTTGTGTGTCTGCCAGGCAGGAACAGTGCAGCCCAAGGGAAGGTACTTGGCTTGAACTAATGACACCAGTGTGAGACGTCCGGCACGTCTGCAGTGGCCTCGAGGACAACAAGGACCTCTGATTCATCCTCAACACTGAAATAGTGAAAGCTATATAGCTACAGTAGCTTGATTTGAAAAACATGAAAGGGAGGGTTGAAACATCATCATTCTGAAAATACCTGTACCATGAAATTATCTGAAGCAAATAGCCAAATGTGTTTTTCCCCCAGTTGTTTTGTCATCTCATGATGTTAAATCCATATTGTACAAACAATGACAAAATGCCACTGTTCTATTCGGCAGTCCAACGAAGGCATATAGCTTACAAATGTTTCTGCAAGGCAGCATCTATTATTATTATTCCACCAGGTTGTGCATTCCAATGTGCAGCACCATTAAAATTATGACAATTGTTGTCCCGTGTGGACTGTGGGTTCATTTGCAAAACACCCTTGAACTAAATTCGAGTTGGGTGAGAAAAAACGAAAACTACTTTCAATACTGACAGATGAACTCTCTGTGACTAATGAGTCCTACACCCTATTTTGAATGCAGTGTATGTCATATGATTTTTGTATACATAATTTGATGAAAAACGTCCCTTTTGTGAGTGACTATTCAGAGGGTGTTCATCTCAATGGATTTGTTTTGTGTTGGCTGGCCGACAGGAATTTCAGACCTCTGTCTCAGACACAGCTGCCTTGGACATAGATGTTTCCCAGCATGCATTCCATTCTTGTGAATCTCTGTTGTCCCAAAACTGACTTGCATGCACACATCATGCACAAAAACATAGACACAACACTCCCTCACACACACCATTATCTATCATAGTGACGTTGACATATTGTGTTGGGAGACAGGGGAAATTTGACCGTAAGACAGTCCAAGAAAAACAAACATGAATCTCAACCCAGAGACTGTGTCTGGGCCTGTGACCGTGGATTTAGCTCTCTGTAGTCTAAACTCAGGATCCAAACAGCTTCATTTTACATTTTAAATGACTGTATAATCTGATTAGAGTGCAAATTGCAGTATTAGAAAGACTAACAGATAAGAATAGAGGTCATATTCCCCAGGGATCAGTCCATACACTGCTGGTGTAATGATAATATTATTAATACATTAAAATGATGACAGTTGGAACTCAATTCACCATTTGTCAGCCTTCTGATTGGTCCCTGACTAATCTCTCAAGAACAGATTCTGCACTACCGTCAGCAGGGCCATTCAGAATGTCTATACATTACACTGTTGATAGTGGGAATGAATACACAGGCACACCACAGGAAGTGGAGGGCTGATGCCGGGCCAAACGGGCCAACTTCCTGTTATACACATTCTACCGTTGCCTGCCCCCAGAGGCAAATGCAGAGGGTGCAGTTTTTTCTTTTTTCTGCCCATGGGTTCCCAGATTGGTCCCTGACTGACTAACCAGCAGGCTCTTTCTGCCTTGTTCCGTCTTTTTGGAAAACATGATATGCCTGCAGTCACATACTGCACCTGTGATGTTCCTTTTTACTGACACCAAGTTTAAAATAAGAATTGAATGCACAGAATATCAATACGAAGCAACTGAAAAACACGTTATTTCAATGGTATAGTCGATGGAGAGAAAGGATTTTTGTCCAACCACGAAATGGCAACCAATGAAAATAAATAATGAACCCTGTCATCTTGATCTTCCTCTGACTGATTGAGAGTTCTCTGTACAATAAGTGACCCTACAGAACATAACAGCTACTGTATGAACAGCAGCAGAATTTATGAGCAAAGCTCCCGTCTGTGCAGTGCATGCATATTTCACATGAGAGGGAGAGCACAGGTTAGTGATGGTACTGTAGTGTGGTCCTGAAGTCTCTTAAAGCCAATTAGGGAAAGACAGAGAGGGGTTGGGCCACTGATGCATGCCTAATTTCATACAGGGACCTCTTTTATGAGCTTCTAAAAACAGACATGTCACCTATCTTCTCTGCCCAGCATGGTGGTGACAGAAGCGGCTATCACCCTGTCCAGACAAAGGTCCACATGAAATGACATTCACTACCATGAGGGTGTGTGTGTGTGTGTGTGTGTGTGTGTGTGTGTGTGTGTGTGTGTGTGTGTGTGTCTGCGTGTGTGCTCGCCCACTTTGCCCTAATTTATCCGTGAATATACTTGATCTTCGTGAAGTATCCACAGAGAACATCTCAACGCACTGCCATGAAACATAACAAGCCCGTCACGTCGTCATTGTCGGAACCCACTTATCGTGTTAATTGGGGACAGAGGAGCACTTGTTTCCTACTCAAACCGTCCTGCATATTTCCTCATTGACCAAATTAGTGTGGCGTTGATTGCTGTTTGGCCTGTACCAACATAGACTGTCCCGAGTTGCATGCCTGCGTCAAACCTAGATTCAATTACGGTAATGCTATGTCTAAAGACCAGATTTAGTTGTAAAACACTATATTAATGCTTTGCTTTGGAGATGTGCAGAGCACACAAAAAAAACTACCAGCTTTTTCAAAGGGAAGCTTCATAAACCAAACAAAACCCACGATTTTGGGGTGAGCAGGTCTATATGTGTAAGGGTTTACTTATGTGCATATAGAAATACCTTTGAACACTTTAATAGACTCACACAAACATTCCGGTCCTTCATCTATTTACATCAGTTTTCCTGTCCCTGTGTGTTGATTCAAGGCAATTGCAAGGCACCTTCTGCAGTGATTTCCCTGTGGGGGAGCTACAGCCGTCAGCACTTATAAAACACTTTGGCTGTCAGGCTAATTCAATTAGATATTTTTTCATTACCGAGCCCTTCAGTCACCTAGCACCACATTACCGAGGGGGTTTCATTTCTCCACTTCTCCTCTTTTTTTTGTTCTTTTGCGTAACAGTGATGTCTCAGTAATCCCAGAAAACTAGTATGTTCTTTATTGTGAGATATTTGGTGTGTATACAGTTCACTTGGGATTCAGATTTCGACATCACACGTCCGCCACTAGAGTGAAGTTTCTCTGTGAAGCTTGGGGTGCAAAAAAGGAAGTTCAGCCGGGAGCCAGGGAGTCATAAAAGAGAGGAATGCCTGGCCCTGAGTCAGACCGCCGCAGCAGTTCAACCATGCAGACGCAGGAACGTGCGGAATGATTCTTTCCTATGTGCAGCGGGTCGTGTAGCTGTCACAGACACTGTCCACAGTGTTTCCTTACGCTATAAGTCTGGCGTCTAACCAAATCAGGAATGCGTATCCGGGGGAACCCAAGTCGCCCCTGGAGGTTATGTTATGTGATGTTGCACATGGGCCGTCTCCTCGGAGGAGTTTGCATTTCTGCAACCTTGTTGGGTAATTGTCTGGATGCATATCTATCTATAGTGTCCCCCAGCATGTCACAGCTAGACTCACAACAATTTGTCTTAGTATGCCAGCATCTATACACTACTGCAGTGGTTCCCAAACCTTTTAGCCTGTGATCCAAAAGGGAAATTAGATGTTTGCCCAGGACACAAACTAGTTAAAATAGCAGATCTACAAGCTCACAACGTGTCACTTTGGGCAGTGTTGTGAGCTTGTAGATCAGCTATTTCCACTACTTCTTAAACATTTTGTTCATCTTTCTCAGATTGTATTTCTTTTTTTATTCATGAAATTGAATGAATGGGTTTTAATTTTATTTCTTTTGAAATAATATAAAAAACAAAATGTAGGAAACAAAAAATAAAGGCACTCGAAACAATGTCTCCGTGACCCACAAATGGGTCTAAACCCACGGTTTGGGAACCAGTGCACTGCTGTATGTGAGCACCGATACGCCACACGGATGCTTGGCTGCACTTCCAGACCCTCAAAGCGTCCGTCTCACGCTCCCTCTCTCATATCTCTGCCTTCTGTCTAGTGCAGATCTTTTGGTAATCTGCCAGAAGCTATCATAGTATAACGATGATCATATATAGATGTTACGTATGACCTCACCTATAAATACTCGATGGGGACATGATTTACTGTCTTGGCTGTCAATTACACAAAGTAGAGAGAGAGTACAGTACAGTAAAGTGCATTATGGTTTATGACATCAGATTATACTGTAGGAGAGATGCGTGCGTGCGTGCAGTGTTTCCCAAACAGTGGGTTGGGACCCATTTTCGGGTTACGGACGCATTTTATACCTTTGCACTTTATGTCTGTGTGCAATGTGCATTTGTTTGTGTGCACATACTGTACTGTGCGGTACATGTACAGTCTGTTTATGCATGGCCTACTGTACCACACACAGCCTGTGCAGGTGAAATTAGGGGTCTCCACACACAGCTGACAGCCAGCATTAAAAAGACTCTGGGGGAAACGCCTCAAATCTTTATGTGTCACAGGTCTCTGGATTTCATTATCTCCTGTTTCCTATACCGCTGAAACAGCAGCAAACACAGCCTAACTGCTTGCTTGCAAGTGGTAATATAGTTCAAGTTTTTTTCCCCCACATGAATCAAAAGCTTACATGGGCATTTACTCTTCTCCCTTCTGGCTCCAAAAACTGTGGAATGCACTTCCCATTGCAGTCAGAACTGCAGCATCACTCCCAATCTCCCGTCATAGTCTGAAAACCCACCTTTTCAGACTCCATCATGGCCATCAACTGAACACTTGATCCAAGGAGTTTGACTCAGAATCAGAAGCGAGCAACAAGGTGCAAATTACAACAGTCCACCTTCAATATCAGTCCAGGATTGTACAGAATATTGAATGCGAGAGCACAATTGGTGCCCTGAAAAGGAATTTGTTTTTGTTGTCAAACTATGTGCTTATACTGTACAAACAGCCAAAGTTGGACTTTGATTAACACTGTTGAAGCTGATAAACCATATCTCACTGCATGCTGACTGTTCATTCCTAGTCCATCCACACAGTGTATGTGTCCTCACTGTCCTGTACCTGCAACGCAACGTACAGTAGGATTGTCTCTAAATGGGCATAGTGAGCTTCACAGACTAAAAGATCTGCTGAAAAATATATTTAGTACATTAATATGTGTATTGAAACTACTACTATTCATGTGTGGTTGCTAAAATGAATTTGGTCTACATTGGCAATGTAAAATAGGCCTCCTCACGCCAATAACACTACACTACAAACTGACCTATCCTGCTGTGACAGGGACAGTATTGCTGCAGCCATTTTGTTTCTCCCAGTCAAAGCCGACAGTATGGACGTGAAATTGGAAGGCAAGGGGATATAAAGGGCACAATTGAGGAGACGTGGAAGAGAGCAGGACAGTTGACGAGGCAGAGGAATGCAAATGGGACACTGGAAGTGTCAGAGACGGAATAGGTGGACAGCGGGGTCAGTGTAGAGAGCGAGGGAGAAAGAGAAGAAAGAGAGAGACCTCATGATGTTGGCACACAGGCTGACTCACTCATCAGGCGCTCAGCATTTAAATGGCATGCTCATGCTCTGCCACAACAAGCCTCTAGCAGAGCCACAGGTGACACGTCAGCTGTCAACACAGAGCATTTAAAGGGACACCATTGCATATCAGCCCGTTATTTCTCCTCACCAGGCACTCATCACACCATAAGGAGAAGGAGAAAAAAGTTTGTACATTTGTCTGTCAGCTTGCTGCCCTTGTTAGCATTCCCCACCGACATGAATCAGTATAACTGCAAGTTATAATGAAGTAGGTTACAGCTTGCTGTAGCGACAGCCTACAGTACCCACTGCTCTTCACGGATACAAACAACGCTGACTTGCTGCAGTGTCAGTGCAGAAACATTTCCACATATTGTGACAGGTGCCTGGTGAGAAGAACAGATGAATAAGAATATGTTGTTTTCTTTTCTTTAAAAAACAAAACGATTCCAGAGTCAAGTGGCTTAACCACTACATGTCAGCAATGGCCACGAGTCCTGCATTTATACATCTCAGCGGAATGAGTACTTGTCTAAGCATATGCCACAGCAATCGCATCGTTCATATTTATGCATGTTTGTATTCAAATTCTGTTTGCAAGCAATGGAAAACAATATACAGTAGCAACTAAAATGTTGATTCTCACTCTCTCTCTCTCTCTCTGTAACTCATTCCAGATTACTTTACTCTGATTTTATAGTTGTAATCTTTGGAAAAAGCAAGGTCACTATAGTCTTCTACACCAATAATTTAGGCAACGTTTTGGTCAAAAGGTCATTTTAATGTATTCTATAGTTGTAATCTTTGAAATAACAGAGGTGTAGCATTATTGATTTGAAAAGCTTATGACAGGATATTCTTCCCACTTGGTGATCTTTTCTCTCGACTGAAAGTAGAACCGTGTGACATCATCACGGATGAACTCAAGGCCTGAGAATGCCTCTGTAATGTTATGCTTGTGTACAGTATCTGTCCATGGCAAATGACATCTTGCAGTACAGACAGTATATCTAACCCATGTATTCTGCGTGTCATGTTTTGTCAGGATGAGAATAACGTGTCTATTGCCCTATGTGGGTTTAGCAGACATTTCCGAGCAGCCTTCCATTTCCCTGACATACCGTACAGGCCTACACTGTAAAATCCTAGTGTTGATTAAACTCTTTACATAATATTTCAAATTTAATTCGCAATTCATTCCTTAAATCACACCAGAGGA
Source organism: Protomyctophum bolini (assembly GCF_963924005.1). Classification (NCBI taxonomy): domain Eukaryota; kingdom Metazoa; phylum Chordata; class Actinopteri; order Myctophiformes; family Myctophidae; genus Protomyctophum; species Protomyctophum bolini. The sequence goes on along the minus strand of NC_137871.1, from coordinate 14,728,391 downwards.
TTCACACTGGAGAGAAACCCTATGGATGTGATCAGTGTGGACAACACTTCTATGACAAGTCCAACCTGAAAATCCACCAGAGGATTCACACTGGAGAAAAACCCTATGGATGTGATCAGTGTGGACAACATTTCTCTCGAATGGACGGCCTTAAATCACACCAGAAAACCCACACTGGAGATAAACCCTATGGATGTGATGAGTGTGGACAACACTTCTCTCAAATGGCACACCTTAAAACACACCAGAAAACCCACACTGGAGATAAACCATATGGATGTGATCAGTGTGGTAAACGCTTCCCTACAATGACCAGACTTAAAATACACCAGAGGATTCACACTGGAGAGAAACCCTATGGATGAGATCATTGTGGGAAACACTTCTCTCATTTGACCCACCTTAAAATACACCAAAAAACCCACACTGGAGAGAAACCCTATGGATGTGATCAGTGTGGACAACACTTCTCTATAATGGGAAATCTTAAATCACACCAGAGGATTCACACTGGAGAAAAACCCTATGGGTGTGATCAGTGTGGACAACACTTCTCTCAAATGTCAGGCCTTAAAAGCCACCAGAGAATTCACACTGGAGAGAAGCCCTATGGGTGTGATCAGTGTGGACAACATTTCTCTCGAATGGACGGCCTTAAAAGCCACCAGAGGATTCACACTGTAGAGAAACCCAAATAATTGTGATATGTGAGGAAAAGCTTTTAGGAGGACTCAGATCCTCATCTTTTCTGTTCAGCAGTCTATTACAGTATGTACCCATTTCTATAGCTGGTTGATGTTAGAATTACTACTATGAAAGAAATGTAGTTATTCTTAAATAAATCATGGGAAGGTAGCATGATTCTACAATTCAACTATGCTGTGGGATAGAAAACAGGCAATTCTTTTTTTAAAGATGAGGAAAAAGTTGGAAACAGCTGTTGCCTGCATAATAAAATGAATAATATTAACCAAAAAGAATAAATGAGAGGGACATCATCGGCATGTTGGGAGGAAAAGTGGGCCAACATTTAAACCAGCCATCTGTTGAAACCATCTCACTGTTAGTGAATATTTCTCATTGTTCAGATGATTCAGAGGGGAGATGGGGGACAAACAGAGACTTCCCAGTGCGAGGAGCCGCTTTCACCAATACGCTTTGCATACAGAACCTTTAAGAACTAACACAACAATGAATGAATAGCCATGGCAAATGAGTGCACCAGCTAGACAGCCATACTACAAAAAACAATATGGTGTAACTGTGTTGTGTGTCTCTCTCTCTCTCTCTCTCTCTCTCTCTCTCTCTCTCTCTCTCTCTCTCTCTGCGTTTAGTTGTGTCTGCCTCTCTCAAAGTACACGTATGTTATCCACTATTATGTGCGGGAGCCATTTTGTGCTAAATTAATTTGTGCATAAAAAACCCCTCATTTGTAAGTGAAACTAATCAGGAGGAGAAGAGCGTTGCTGAGGCTTGTCATGCTGCAGGCGGTCTCCCAGAACTGCTGCTGGGGGAGCTGTGAACAGAGGACAGGGGTTCACTGATAAGCTATTGAAGTGCAGGCTCACAAAGCTGCTCCATTGCTGTCATGGACTAGCCTGTCATTATTCAAACTCTTCCACACACTTTGTACCCCCAAATTGAAATATTCACAGCATTTAACTGATAAAGTGATGAAAACACAATGCTTAAAAAAATGTGAAATTGTTCTTGTAGCAGTGCAGTGTTTCCACGTATTATAACTCAGTCAGCCCGTGCTCATGCACGGGCGCACGCACACACACACACACACCTGAAATTGTGCCCTCATGAAAGTTAAAACATCTGGCCTTATTGCTCCTCCAAACCAAGAAGAGTGGTTGAAGGCAGTACAACATGTTGTACATGTTGTACAAAACTGAACTGACAAAAAGATAGAGAGTCATCGAGCACAAAAAGTGGCATCTGGCAAGCCATAGCATATTGTCATATGCGGTGGCACATGCCCAGATGCCAGTTTTTGTCCTCGGCCCCTCTGGAAATTTAACTTGGAAAAAGCCCAGGTCCTTCAGTCAGGATGCTGCCCACTGAAAATATTTTATGTTATGCTGTTCTCAGATACAGAAATTGCTACTCTAAGCAGCTATGGCTAGGCTGAGCCATGATCATAATGTCTTTGGGCAGGAGTCACAGTGGCTACCCACATCTGTTACCTATTCTGGTAAAGAATATTACATATCCAATCCTCAGCTACGAAGTCACGACCTTCAGAAATCTTACATTCTGGCAAAGCCTAGATGAGGAGAGCAAGGACTTGTTATTTTCTGCACCGTTTACAGCTCAAACTAATCAATTTTCTCACCCGTTGAGTTGTACAAAAGCCTCCTGTTGCCAGTTGGGCCGAGAACAGGTTGTAGATGGATAAGGATAAGGACCGCACACAAAGAAAAACTTCTGATAGATTCTGATATTCAGCAGGCAGATATGCTGTACGCTCTTCAGCTTGGTCATTCATTCATTTATCATCATCATCATTTTTCGACCGCGGTCGAGATCATGGATTCCACAATGCTACGCCAGACTTCCCGTCCCAGGTCCTTCATTGTCACCCCATTCTCTTGTTTCTTTGAAAGTGTCCATGTCTCGGAGCCATAGAGTAGAATCGGCTCAACGGTCGTCCGAAATATTTTTACTTTTAACATCTTACTAAGCTGGGATGACCAGATCTTATGCATGTCATTGCAGGCTGACCAGGCCATACCCTTCCTAGTTTTAAAGTCCTTTTGGGAAGAAGATATATATGAACCCAAATACTCATCAACCCGTTGTGTGTTGTTAAGTGTTTTTATAATGTGGTTATTGTTGGATTTGCATATGTTTACATATTCAGTTTTCATCTCGTTGAGATAAAGACCAACACAGTTGTAGGCCTGCTCAAGAGACTGAAGGAGAGCATGAGAGTATTCCAATGATTGACTGATAAGCGCGATGTCATCAGCAAATTCAGTGTCGGTTAGGTATTTAGCAGGATGACGAGAGCTTCTCCTAGGGTGTAGTTGGTAGCCCTTATCATTGATAGTATCAACTGACATACGAAGAACATAATCAACAATAATAAATAGAAACGGGGCAAGTGTGTCACTTTGGAGAATGCCAGCAAGGATGGGGAATGATGGTGTTTCTCCGTCAGGAGTAAGGATGATCGCTGAGGTATTTGTACATTATATATAACTTTTATGGCATTGATCATTTTGTCGGGGATACCGTATAATTTAAGAATTTCAAACATTTTGGCTCTGTCCACTGAATCAAAGGCCTTTGAGAAATCGATGTTGCATAGCTGTGATTCCTCAATAACCCTACGTAAGCCTAGGATTTCCATCCTTTAACCACCCTTTCTTCTCATAGCATTTCAGCCTGAAATCTAATCTAAATTCATCTAACAATAGCTTGTAGATTGTGGTAGCTGGAAGTAATAGTATTTGGTTCTGGTTAATGCCATGTTCGTTTCTGCGTTTGCCCACATTTTGAACTGTTTTTTTTTTCTCTTTCATATTCTTTCTTGTTTTTAGTGCTCTTGGACCACTCCAGATCCACACATATACTGTAATTGGACAGCTGAAAGCACAGCCTGTGATTCAAAGAAATTCTCTCAGACAGAGACACAAATATAAGCTCTTTTGAGAAATTTCCTTGAACCTTATCCTCCCATGTGAATACAAATAAGAATTATTATTGAATTTCTGGCCATTTACAATGGCTTTCTTGCATAATAACAGCAGGTAGAAACGAAGCCATTGGGATTCGAGGGCCAAATCTCCCGAGGGGCTGAGTAAGGTTGTAGAGTTTGTCCTTCCCTGCCGCCTCTAGTGTCTCCTTCTGTTTCAATCAGAATTCGCAAGCGAAAGTGGGTGTCTGGCAGCATTCTTGTTTCATCAATTTCTTCCTGCTGTGTTTTGAACATCCACACAGTTGTTGCTAATTTTAGGGTCAAATTAATTTGTTTAGTGTTCAATATTCAATTAACCTCATTTGAATTCAATCCACTCATACATTTTTGGGCATGAAATGGAAGCGTTTTTTACATTCATTCACTTTTTGGAACTAATGGTAAATCAACTGGGCAAGACACAAGATGGCAATACACAGGAAGCAAAACCAAGCAAACTGAATTGAGCATCTGCCGCTATTGGAATATAAAGGAAAACATTGGCTATTTTAGCTGCTGTTCAGCAAGCTTTTATTAATTGTGCACCAGCAAGGCAAGCAGGTTATGGGACAACCGTGCCTTCCATTTCTTATCTGCTACCACTCTGTGACGGTCTCAGGAGCTCTGCCCTATGGAATATTATCCTCAGACAGAAACCGCATTTCCCAGGAGGCTCGTGTTACTGACACTTCCCTGGCTCCGAAAAGCATCTTGTTAACAACAGCTGTAAAGTGAGCATGGACGGCCCAAATTCATTTTTTTCTTTCTGAAGCTTAATCTTTTTCCTCATTTTCGCTCTCTCAACATCTCTCTCCCTCTCTCTTTCTCAGTCGCTTGTGCACTAGGGAGGATCCTGCAGTCATTAAAGGCTAAAAGACTTTGGAGTCAAGTACTTATAGCCATAGGACAGTCTATTCTGTTGCTTGTTCATTTGTTGCTTGCCTTATGTTGTGACGTCATAATGACCAAAAGCTCCAGCCACTGCACAGTGTTACTGGCGCTTGCTAATGCCAAATTTATACTCCATCAGTGTCCTGTGCCGAAAATAGGGCTGATCTATAAGCTCACAATCCAGTACTGTAGAGAACGCTCTACAGTATTATCTCAATCTCCCTCATGTGGTAAATTAAAGTCCACTTCATACTACGGTATGTTGTGTCTCGAAATCTGAATTTGAATTTTAAACAGATTTTACAGATTTTAATTGGTGTCTTTCTTATTTGTTTGGGGAGTTTTAGATGACAAGTTTCATCTTAGTATCTTTTTAGTTTCATCTTACCCTGGACAGAAGTAACATGGTTTTCTTTTGACAATACATGTGCCCTCAGAGGATCCCTGCTACACTATGATGTCATACTATTTGGAGAGTGGTGACACAACATGATGTGCTGTCAGTGTTTACGTGTACCACAACTGACAGAAACCGGACTAAAAGAGAGCACGATAGAAAGATAATGTAAGAAAACAGATAGAGAGCCCACAACTATACCCAGCAAGCTCATCATTATGCCTCGCTCCTGCAACTCCCTGTGCACTCCCACTGTGTCCACCCCTCTGTTCCACTCCTCTATTTCTGTCAGCCCATCCATTCTTATATCTTTCTCCTCTTTCTCCCTTTTTGTTTGGACTTCTTCCTTCACTCCCTTCCTCTCTGCCTCATCCTACCATCCCTCGTCTGAGTATGTGTGCCTGTCTTTGAAGTCTGCAGTGTGTTTTAATGAGCCGCTTGTCTCTCCTGCCATTCTCTCCCATGGTCGCTGCTGGTCTGATGGCTACTGGAATGCCTGGACTGGAAGCTCCGGGGCTTCTTATGTGCAAGAAGACAAGCACATTAAGCGCACACAAGCAGGCATTGTTTTCCAGAGACGTTAACAGCGAGCACGCATGCACCATGCATATTCTCGCTCTCTCTCTCTCTCTCTCTCTCTCTCTCTCTCTCTCTCTCTCACACAGTCAGTCACACACTCACACAAGGTTTATTTATTTTTACATCATGGCTATGCAAGCGTAAAATACATTTCTTCTGGTTCTGCAGACATTGTAGAAGCAATGACAACAATAATAATAATGTTATACAAGGAAATAAAGGAATTAGTCAAATGTGCAAACTTGTTTACCCCTAATTGAATTCAAATTGCATGCATGCATTTCAAACAGACATACACTCATGTGCTCACACATTACTACACAAAAAGGCAGTGGATGCAAAGTCACACATGAGCACGCATGCATATCCGCTCACACAAAGTTTGCTTCACTGAGGTCTGGAGGGAGGCAGCTGTTTTCTGATGTATTAATCATTAACGTCTCCAGCTTGCTAATTAATGATCCATCTGTCCCCTCTCACTGATGCTCCACATCAAACCCCTTGCGCACGCTCTCACACACACACACACACACACACACACACACACACACACACACACACACACACACACACACAGTATGCACATTGACAGAACGAGCGCTCAAGTGTTTCAGAGTGCTATCTTGAACAAGGCCGAATAGATTGAACAGGCTTTAGTCATACTGCAAGAACCTTCTGCCGATTGTCAATGGGATAACAAAGACCCAGTGTCAACTAGCAGAATGGCAGACAGTAGTACTCATTACTTATAGGATGGCCTGCAGGCGGGCGGCACAGACCTATACAGAGGCACCCTTTCCATTCACGGTGCCTCTGTGTGATTGATTGACGTGTGCTATCAGACCAGTAAGGTTTGTCTGTCTGTCTGTCTGTCTGTGTCTGTGGTTGTGTGTACGTGCGCATGTGTTCGTAGGCTTATCAGGTGAGCCCGGGCAGAGTGTCAGACGCGGTAATGGAGGCTTCAAAGACAAGCGCTGCGGTGAGTTCCCCGGTTGCCTTTTCAACACCCCCCCCCCCCCCACCCCACCCCACCCAAGTGACCCACCCCACCTTCCTAATGATGGAATACAGACAGACTGACAGACCAGAGGATGGATACGATAGATAGGGACTAGGGAGTATAGGGACCACCAGAAGAAGGCAGGTAGATAAGTTGGGTAAAGTGGGCGCAAATGTCAAACAGACAGAGCAACAGGCAGGCTAATTGAAAGATATACGTACAGTAGACTGTAATGTCACTTTGGAGGGAGGCTGACAGACTACCAGCTCATTATTCCGCTGTTTTCTTTGCATTTTCTGTTGTTTTGATGCTTGTTGTCATTCACTGCCATCCCCGGTTTGTTTCCTTTACATAAACCAACAGAAGTTTTATTCAAAGCTTGTGTCCATCTTCCTCTTATTGTGGCTGTATACATGCTTTGATGTGTGTGTGTGTGTGTGTGTGTGTGTGTGTGTGTGTGTGTGTGACAGAGAGAGAGGGAGGGGGAGAAAGTGGGCATGCATGTGTGTGTGTGTGTGTGTGTGTGTGTGTGTGTGTGTGTGTGTGTGTGTGTGCGCGTGCGTGTGTGTATGCACCTGCTCACTTTTAATTCAGATTTGGGTACGTAGTCTTGGTTTTGAAATGCTAATAATTGCATATTTAAAACATCCAAAAAGGACGATTGTTTTCATCTCTCAGGGATCACATGATGGTTTGCATGATTTCAAAGTCAATAGAGGCTAGATCAGACGGTTTAAAGCAATTAAACAGACAGTATGAAAGCAGTGGTCACTAATGATGCTGTGTATTTATCGTACAACAATAAATCTGCATGGGATTGTAGATGCTGGAAGAAACAAGGCAGGACCCAATTTCAGCTGTAGATAATGAGGCTAACATTTTAGTTTTGTTTTTTTAAGACACTTGTTATGTAAACCTGTTTTATTAGTCATAAACTTGTCATGAGATAATACTAGAAAACATGCACATTTTGCAGAACATGCTTTTCCAAAACAATACTGTGCCCATTTCTGACTAATTCACGAACACCTAGCAAAGAGCAGAAAAGGTTATTGGTGCCTACATTATAATCATCTACATTATAATCATCAAAAGGTCATTGTTGCCTACATTATAATCATCTACATTATAATCATCAAAAGGTCATTGTTGCCTACATTATAATCATCAAGGGCAACTGATTTGTATAAAAAGGGACCCAAATAGGTCAAGTTTTACACTGTCAGATTTAAGATTGTATTGTATTCTTTCTCAAATGTTATGACTCAGATCCAAAAAGCAATAAGATGAACAGCTACTACTATTCATACCATTAATAAGGGAAGCAGGAGGAGGGAGCTGTTTTTGTTTCAGGGGTGAGGTGGGTGGGAGGATGGTTGCAGTTTGCACTTTATTTATAGGTTCTGGATCTTGTGACTATGTATGTATTTGCCTGTTCTTGTCCTTTTGTTACTGTTTTTAGAGCCTTTTTATCTGAATAACATGAATAGCCCAATTTGGGACATGCACATAAACCTGACTTGACTTGACTATAAATAGTGGAAGTTGTATCGAGCAGGTATATAAAGACGTTGTATGGTTATCTCCATAGCCATACTATTGGAATGGATTTATTTTTTGTCACTCTTAGTTTGATAGGATTTCATTCCGTTATTTACATTTTTTAAATGTATATATTCTTTCTGTTATATAACAGCCTATTCATGATGGTTATTGAAATCTGATCTGATGATGTCTCTCAAAACCTTGAAATAACCCACATCAAACCATAATAATTCTATTCTTGTATAGACCGGTATATTTTGTGATTTGGGTCCATCCATATGCATACAGTACATGCATATGGGATCTAATCATGGATTATGTCACATGCAACCTACATTACACAATCTAAGTGCATTTTAAAGAAGAGTGGTACATCTCATTTTGAGGTGTAAGATATAAGTTTTAGTATAATGCACGTTCAAAAGAGGAACCCTAAGGAAAACAGTGGAGAGTGGAGAACTTGATTTTCTGGCCTTTTCACAAGCATGCATGGTAATATAACTGAGAGTGTACAAATCCATTTGGTTCCATTTGTACACTCAGATGTACAGACCTGTAACTGTAAGGGTCCATTTGGAACCCCCTCAAGAACCATCTCTGTAATGTATGTTATGGAGAAAAATCTAACAGTATTATGAAAAATATGTGTCCATCCCTAACCTATACTGCTCTTGTGTACACTTCTGTGTTTGCAATAACAACGTCTTCTTGTCTCCTCGGTTCTGTCTCCCCACCTCCGCCATCTTTCTCATCCCTCCTGACAGCAAACTCTGGAGAACAACCTGACCAACCTGGTGAAGAGGAACAGTGAGCTGGAGAACCAAATGGCCAAGCTCATCCAGATTTGTCAACAGGTTGAGGTGGGTAAAGAGATGTGTGTGTGTGCACCAGGGGGGCAGTCAGACAGATATTTTGTGAAGCTACTAAGGAAATCGGGATTTCCTGAAAGTTCATATAATGGCCTGTTGTGGCGCTGTCATTAGGCCCAAAAAAACCCATAGCCCCATAGAAGTCCATGTATTTGGGCCCAACTTCACCTAGACTGTATTACCTTAATAAACATGGTCATGAATACTTTCTGCTTCCAGTCACTAGTTTAAAGTCTCATTTCTAATGTCATAATATTCTTTTTGGAAAATTATGGTCCCATTTATAAAAAAAAATGACCATAAAGTCGCGTATGTTCTGAGGGGCGTGGCTACCGTTACAGTCTATGATCGGGATTCCCCACCCACTCGAGTCAAAATAATAACCAACGGAGAAGAAGGGGGGAAGTCCCGCCTCGTTGTCTGGGCCAGCCAATGGCCAGCTGGGCCCAAACGGATCTAGAAAGATGGCGATTTACAATTCAAGGACTGACAGGCTTCATTTTATGTTCATGTTAGACCCGCGGAACGCTTTGTCCATATTCTTTACAGTCTATGGTGTGCACCTGTGTGTGCACACGTGCGCAACTGCGTGTGCTTATGTGAGAGATGAATTGATGCTTGAGCGATATGAATGCATACAGGACATGTGCACGTACTGTATGAGAAGGTGTGTGTGTGTGTGTGTGTGTGTGTGTGTGTGTACACTAGTGCATAGAACTTGTCTACCCATTCGTCCACGTTTGAGGTTTTAAAAATCACACTTGTGGAATGGCTATTGCTATAGCTATTGCTATATATATATGGCTGACACATGACGTTACTGCGTAAAGACAAACATTAAAAGTCAATAGACTTGGCTCCCACATGTCATTTCTGAAAGCCAGACGTTGAAGGGGCCCCTCAAAAGCAAGAAACCAGCTTCCATAAATAAATCATAGCAGGACATGAAGTAAGTAAGGAGACAGAGAGGAAGAGAGACACAGATGCTGTGAGGCTATACTATAGCGTTACTCACTCTCGTCCACTCACTTTTTCTCTTCCCTAGAGATCAGAAATATCATTAACACTCAGGTCTGACACTGTTATTGACTGCATACAGCTTAGCTCTGCCAGTATTGCCCCCCAGCACAAGTCGCATACACACTAAATCCAATCTTTCTTACATTCTCTCATTGCTTGATTAATTGATTCTCTCTCTCCGTTGCTTTTCCTCTTGTTGTTTTATTAATGGTTGCGTTAGCAATAAAATAGCACTGTTGTTTGAAAACATCTTCATTGGCTGCTGATCAAAGATTGAGCATTCAAAAAGGGCTACACAGCACCAGGGAAACGGTCTAATTAATTTTCTTACAATAACTCCAAATGGGCCTGAAGATATTAGACTTTGTCTAAACATCCATATTTGATTGTGCTGGGGACAGTTAAATGTCACGTTGTCCCAAACAGTAGTAACATGCATGCATCTCTGCTTTGTGCCAAGCTGAGCTATTTTTCCAGGGCAGACCAAGTTGGTTCTGCAGAGAATTATTGGAGTAAGAAAGGCATATGCCCCATTTGTACCTATATATGGAGCCAACTGATTTGTTTGCACGTGATGCCATTATGATGACACATCGAGGTTAGACAACACGAAAATAGACAACACGAAAATAGTCTTCAAAACCGTAATAAGGCACTCATTTGTCACATATGTAGTTCTGTTTGAATCCAATTCCTGATTAAATACTGGCTGACTTTTGTCAGCCTACAGTATGTGCATGTAAACTCCCCCAATCTGACAAGCATGATTCAACAATGTGACGCTACTAAAGCAGCACTCAGAAAACAATCTGCCCATACATCCTTTAGCGAGGCAGCGATGAGGTTGAAATGAAGGGAAAGAACCAATGCCATGGGAAAACGTATCTGATTGTACAACTGTAACTCCTAATATAAGCCGCTGCTAACCCCCAGTTAAGTACTGCTTTGAGCTTGGCGGTAGTGCGCTTAAAATGGGATATTAGCACATTGGCATACTTGTAGCATTGCTAAATTGAGCAGTTCAATACCAACCACCCATATTGAAAATATGTGGCAACTAGCATTTACTTGAAACAGTGAAAACGTTTGGTATGCCTTACCAAAAGGCAATTAATTAGTACAGCCAACTCTTAACAAAAGAGAAGGAGAAGGTGGCCTTCGTCAGGTATCATAGCTGACGAATGCCACATAGAGCGAAACATTATGTTTGATGGTAATACAATATTTTGGGAGCATTCAAAACAGTGTGCAGACCTTCTCCTACTCAGTTTCAGTTTCAGTTTATCTCATTAGTTCGAGCACCCGTTGAATTGTTTGGATGTGCGTGCACCTCCTGACCACTATAATTTCATAAGAACCTTGAAGAACCGTTCAGGCCACCGTACACTCTTCCAGAGTCAACCTGCACTCCTCTGTGCAGAATGAGACCCTCTCCAGTCTTGTGGCTGCACTGCTGAAGGCCTCTTTCATTTGTGCCTGTGCTGTGATTTAAAGGGAGATGCTGAGTATAGCCAGCTGAAACCCTCAAGCACTTAGCAGTGGTGTCAACATTGCATCTGTCATGTGCACACACTATACCGCACGCGCACGCACGCACACACACACACACACACACACACACACACACACACACACACAGTCACACACACACACATACTCCCTACACACATGTAATTCCTCCCAGACAAGAGGACAGTAATAGCAACAGACAAATGCACGAGTCGCTACCTCACTATGCACAGGGTTCATTTCTTCTTGCACGTGCCAAATCCCAACCTTCACCCTCCCAGGTCGCCCACTCCCCCCAAGCCATTCCCCAAGGGTCCAAGAACGGTGTCTTGTATAGCTGCTCATCAATCAAATTAAGTGATGGCTGATAATTTACTACAGACGGAACCGTTCATCTTCACAAGAAGAAAGGATCACCCGTCTCCTCCTGCGTTCCGCCTGCATGCTGATATACTGACGCCACCAACGTTGCCGAATACCGATGGGATCTCATCACTTATTCTTTGGAAAGAATTTAAAACAGACAGGGAAAACATGCTGTCGACTGTTAAGCAAAATCATCAAAAGAAACTGAACTCTCTCTTTCTCTCTCCACCCGGTGCTCTGAGCTATCCCCACATGTGATGTTGATGTCAAAAGGCTAGCTTCATTATTAACACGAGAAGCGGGGCTGCATTTACAGGCTAGGCAGTAGAGAAGAGCATTGGCACACGCTAGCTCCAGACAGGGGTAGAGGATTGGAAAGAAGACGAGAGTGGGATGGATCAGAAGGGAGGTTGGAGCGGAGGGGCATTGTGAAAGGAGGCAGAGTAGAGAAAGGGGAAAGAAGTGCCATAACCCATGACCTTTTTCGGTTGACCAGAAACACACAAAGTATGGAAGCAAACACTCAATAATAATGCAAGACAATATGTGGGAGAAACACAGAGGAAGAGAGTCTGCAGGGACATTGACCTGAATTCCACTCCTCTGTGTTTGTCTACAACTGTATTGGCGTATAAGATCAAAAAGCAGTGTGTCAGCGCGTACACAGCATCCTTCTTCCGGGGCCTGCTTTGGGGAGTTGTTATCCCTCCATTGGACTTTGAAAACAGAGATGCATTCACACTGATAAGTGTTTTTGCCTGGGAGCCGGGAGGAGGCTTCTGCCTTCATGTTTTGTTTTGTTTTTATAGCCCGGCGGCCATCACATTGCAAACACTGCCCAAAATAGAGATGTCAGAAGTTAACATCCATACAGTCCATGCAGTGAGCCAACATTGTTATATGGCGTGACTTGCAACCGGGTTGCAGTAGCGATGGTCATGATTCACATCGCATTCCACATTCTTCCGTTCTGTATCAGGCGGCTTGTTTAGGTGGGTTGCACCTGTACCCGATGAGTGTGAGGGACATGCAGGTGTTTTCCTCACATTCTCTCTCACAAGCTCTCACAGCAATTACACATACAGCCATTTTTGTATTAATTATAATGTAATACACACACACACACACATTAAATGTGCTTTTTACACATTTAATGCGTAAAAAGCACATTTAATGTGTATTAAATGTGTAACAGTTTCTGTCTATTGCCTATTATATTTATGTTAATTGTTCAGCTGTTTCCAGTGCAGATCTATGATCTTTGCCATGCATGGTTTCCGCCACCATCGGTGTATGTGTGTGTGTGTGTGTGTGTGTGTGTGTGTGTGTGTGTGTGTGTGTGTGTGTGTGTGTGACTGCACAATCTCTGTACAGCACTTTGGATAAAAGTGCTATATAAATTCACCATATACCATTTTAGAGTGAGCTGCTAGTCATTAGCCCAGACCTGTCCAGGTTTATGTACTATGAAGCCACTGTGTAGAATTTGATTTAACGGCACACTGTGTAGACAGCTTACATGGCTACCTAATCCTTCATATCAAGTTGGATATAGACTCCATTTGCTTTCTACTGGGTCAGGTGTTCATGCAATTATTTAAGAGGGTGGGCAGTCTGCCAGTGTTTCATGAAATTTCAGTTCCAGTTTTATTTCAGGAGACATTTGTAAACCCCTTTCCAAACAAATCTGGTATTTGAATGGTTATATTATGGGATGACAAAATAATAGGTTGTGTAGGGCTATGTAAATGTGGAGAGGTTGAGGATGAGTTCTGCCACAATTTCACCTATACACACGGTGCATGGAATTAGCACTGTTGCAGAAATATTATCAAATTATTCCAGCCACAGTTTCAGTACTTTGTACTGAGTGTTGCAGTAACACATTTTTGTGGTAAAATCAGACATAATTGTTCTGTTAGTCCAAGTCACTCCTAAAAATGATTTAGTTCTTTGTGACAAAACCCAGACATTCTGACTAGTCTGGAATTGATGTTGAAAGACAGATGCGTCTGACCATGTCAGACTAGATCAGGAACAATGTTGGCCTACAGTAGATGTACTGTAATGTCAGGCATGTCTGTCTGAGGAGATCACGCTCTTACGTAACTCAGCACTGTATTAAGTCTTCACAGCATCAGCAGCTGCAAGGTCTTATAAAACACCCTTCCATTCCATGTGGTGCTTACTCAATACTCACACATTCAAACATGTACTTTATTTTGGCTTCTTGCTTGCTACGATTTTTGTTACGAAGTATTCTCCATCCCAGTACTTAAGTCAAAGTATACTCCTAGTGAAATATTAGTTGCCTAGTCAAATTTGTACAGTCAGAAGGAGTGCTTGCTTTTTAAAATACTTATTCAAAAGTACAAATTATCATTTAATTATTTTATTCTTCTTCTTTTCAAAACAATTCATAAGATTGTCCAGAAACTTTCAAGTAGATCTTGGAGATCTGCTATTTTTATTATAGTTAAAACCGCTAAAGTGGTTTTGGTATATAATGATCATAATATACCTCAAAAGTACAAATTGGTATTGGAAATGTAAAATAAATAAAAACGTTTGTGTGAAGTGTTCTCAAGTGAATCTCGTTGGTTAATTGTCCACTACCGGATTAAATAGATTTTACCCATTTTGGGCGGGAACCCCTTTTGGTGTTAGAATGATGTTATGCTTTAGCTATTGAAAAATAGCGGATCTACAATGTCAGGAAGACATTTTTAGAATCTGATTTCAGGATTCTGATTGTTGACATAGACTTTGGGCTACAATACGCCTGTTTTAGATATTCAGTGTGTAGTTTGAATAGAAGGAGGAGAACATAAAGGGAGTGCCAGTGGGGGAGGTGGACTGCATGCAGAGGAGATAGAGTGTTGCCATTACTCAGATACGCCAAGCAGCTCACTTATTAATCCATGGTGATTCTTGACGGGAGCATTTATCCTGCTCAATTACTAACCTGGAGTCATAAGACGGCTCTTTGAAGAATTGTGTGTTCGTGTGTGTGTGTGTGTGTGTGTGTGTGTGTGTGTGTGTGTGTGTGTGTGTGTGTGTGTGTGTGTGTGTATGTATGTATGTATAGAGAGAGAGAGAGAGAGAGATTAATGAGGTTTAAGTGCATGTGAGTGTTGTAATAAGTATTGGGGAGTGATGTGTGGGACAAGGTTGTGGCGCATAAGTGGTTTGGTAGACTTCAGCGTGACAGAAAATCACAACCCTGAGAAATGTACAGATGGGGACATCTATCACAAGGAGACAAGAGTGTCTTTATTGAAATACTCCATGTACAGTATAGGGCTGTATTTACTACCAGTCCACAATGTACAACCTTTTACGACCCAACCTGAAGGGTTGGAAAGGTACGTCTTTAACTTTAATACTATTATTACAGTTTAATCCATTTAGAAATAATGGATCCCAAACCGTGCGTCTCCTTGAGTGCCCAAAGACCAACTTTAGTCTCAACTTCTGTTTGAAATAAACTTTGAAATAAACGTGACTGCATTTTGAATATGTGGATGAAACTGGATATAACAGGAGGCCCTTCTCTTATGAAATAGATAAGAACCTAACATTTACCAGATTATACAACACACAACCTAAACACATACAGTAAGATAAGCCATAAATGAAGACAAGTCGGCTTGGTAACGTCTCACAGCCCCAAAAGGTAATAACCTCACCCCTTACTGTAGGTCAGAACAAATAGAAAAGTGCACCCCTGTCATGCCGGTATGCATTTACAGGGCTGTGTCAGCCGTGGGTACAACCACCAGGACACCAGGAAGCTGCATTTATACGACATATGGGGCAACTGTTTGCATTTTTTAGTTGGCATGGAGGTACTCTCAGGGGTGCCCAAAAGGTAGATCACAAAGGCTGTGCAGGTAGAACACATGACATTCCCCTAAAAATATATAATTCAAATATAAAACAAATATTTATATACTAAAATCACAATACTCGTCACAATACTCGTTTTTGCCACTTGAATTAAGGTGACTTGATTGATTGACATCAAGAAGGGCCTGTCGGCTCCCTATACAGCTTTTAAAGTCGACAACCCCCACTGCAATGTGTTGTTTTCAAAAGTGAGCAAACGTCACCAGCATTATAAAGTTATATAAAAAAGGTGTGAGGCAAAGAACCCAAAAACCTACCAACTATTTTTGTTCCATCTTATTTCCCATTACAAGTGCGTTTGTCTTATATGTAACGCCAGCGGCGCTATTCCAAAGCACCATCTGGTACATTTTGAACAGAAATGTCCCTATGCCCCTATGTTTAGAGTACCAACAGGGGGCGGTGTTGCACCACTCACTTCAGATTTTTTATATATTTTCAGCAATGGGATAATATATTTTTTGGTGGGTAGATCTTGTTGAGCTGGTAATTTTAAAAGTAGATCTCAAGTCAAGTCAAAGTCAAGTATCGCAAGAGTCCCATGTGATTCCAATCTGGGCATGATGGTGCTCTGCCTCAAAGTTGTGAATGCAATTGAAGGCAAATGAGTATCAAAACCCTGTTTGACGGTCATTGTCACATGAAATATTTATAGTGCATTTGTTACTAATTTGGTGGAAAAAATGGGTGTTTGTGTAAATGCTGTTGGCTTTAGACCGAGGCCCCTAAATGTGTGATTCAAATTTGGAGCAGATTCATTCATGATTTGTGGCATTATTATGCTCAACAGGCCCCTCTCACAAACTAATGGCAGTAAATCTTGTCAAGCACAAATGGGTGGGCCTATTTGAATCAGCCAAAGAATCCAGGGAGGAAACAATTATATTGTATGACCTACGGTTCAATAGTTAAGAGGCCAAAGGACCCGTTACATGTTTTGAAAGGTTCTTCCCCATTGGCCTCCTGGGAGTGTGTGTGCAAAGTGTCACACATAAACTGTCAGACAGATAGACTCACAACAGACCGGGTGTGAAAGGCCTCTGCTATTCTGGCGGAATTATTATTAAGGGACCAAGCAGTCCCGAAGTCAATATACGATTGACCAAATGGTGGCGCTATAACACTCAATTGAAAATGCAAACTTTGAACGCGCATAGCTCATGAACCGTTTGACCGTCGGCAATGACATTTTGATACACATATGCGTCTCCTGATGCCGAACAACTTTCGTGCTCTGAATTTTGACCTCTGACCTTTAGAACACCCGCCATTTTGAATTGTATGAAAAACTGTTAAAATCTATCCTCCCAGGATCTTTGATCAAAATGCACGAAAGCTTGTGTGAAAAAATGTGTGAAAAGTGAAAAAATGAAGTTTTTTATGAGCCAATGAAAATTGCTGTTTTGTGAAAATTCTTCCTCTGCCCCTAATACATACATGCAGCGTCATATGCTTGTGAAACTTTTCAGTATGGTAGTGCCAAATAGCACTGAAACCAGTCTTACTCCAATTTGCCAAAGGGGGGCGCTATAACAATGTTTTGAAAATGATACCTTTGAACAGGCATAACTCATGGCACTTGTTTCCACAAGTTCCTTGACTCATGGAGCACACATCTGTCACTTTGACCAGTAAGCTCCGCCCTCAGATATTCTGCTATTTTGAGCAGTTTGAAAAAAGCTTATACCTGATCTTCTGCCTGGATCTTTGAGAGATTTGCGTGAAACGTTCTACACACAATCTATGGACTATTATCTGAAATCCCAGTTGAAGAGAAGTTTGTACGTGAACACATGAACATCGAACACACTGTAGTAATGGACAATGATCCCAAAAACCAGGACACACATAATTGTTATCAAAAACACTGGATGACTTTGCTGTTTACAATGAAACAAGTGATTGTGTTCAGATAGCTCAGTCATTAGAGCTCTTGCCTTTGGACCACAAGGTCATGGGTTCAAATCCGGGTACTGAAAACTCAGCCTATGAGTCTTCAAGAAACCGGCCCCCCATCCTGCGATTAAAACCAACCCTGTCACATGGTCTTCTTTTTCTCAAGTTCAGTCTTCCATGTTTCTATGGCTTATTGTGCATATTGTTCTTATTGCGTATTGCCTTCCTGCTTGCCTTCCCGCCTTATCGCTACTTGCAGCTATATATATATATATATTTTTTTTAATCCATCCATCTCATTCATGGATAACTGGGAAGATAATAGTGGCTCTGCATACGCAAGAAAAGGCCCACACATCTTATTAAATTACCTTATTATTACTTATTAAAGTATTAGACATATTGACAAAACATTTACAAACACGTCAAATCAGTTTGCAGTTTAGTCAAGTGCAACAGAGGTAATGTTCAATAAGTGTCCCCAGTTATCTCTGTCAAAGTATTAAATATGAAGCACATTCAATAAAGGCCATGACTTACATTAACCTCTTCTTACATAAGTTTCCCAGGAGACTGAAAAGGCTTCTCACACTCACTGCACTGGTATGGTTTCCCTCCTGTATTCTTTGGTGTAATTAAACACCACACACCACAACACTTAAAGAGAGAATTCTTGTCGACAGTCAGCAATTAAAGCCTTCTCTCCAGTCAGTTATACTGGCATTGCCTCGGTCTTGTGTGAGCCATCTATTTTTTCTCTGGTGTTTTCTATTGGATTAACATTGAAAATGCATGCAGCTGTAAGTATCTACTGTACTATTTCAATAGGAACATGTACAGGTATTGCTTCTTATTTGCTCCCATGGTCAGCAGCAGTGGTGACTCTTCTTTGTCACTGACAATTCACTACAGCAGTGGTTCCAAAACTTGTTAGCTCAAGCTGTTAGCCTGGGACCCAAACTTTTGAAAATAGCAGATCTACAAGATCACAGTGCGGCACTTCGCGCTACATTGTGAGCTTGCAGATCAACAATTTTCACTAATCCTTAAACAATTGTTTTCTGGAATTTCTTTGATTTGTCTTTTATTTCTTCATGAAATATGAAAAAAATTAATTGAATTATATATATTGGAAAATGTTTTTAAATAATAAAAACAAAAAGGGCCCCATAAAAAAAAAATCACAACCCATAAATAGGTCCCGAATCCCGACCCAGTGTTTGTGAACCAGTGGTCTACAATACTTCAAAACCTTCACCGAGGAGGGATTATACATTTGTGAAATTGTGAGACAATGTTGGCAAAGTTTTCTTTCCTGTTTGCAATGTCTGTTGAGTTTTGGGATAGAATACCAAAATCACTGAGCAATGTGTTTCTCCATATTGCAATTCCTGGAGAAGTAAAATGATGCCACATTCAGAGCAATGATATGGGGTTTCTATCTCCTCTGTGTGTACAGTATACGGTGGATGATTATCCTACATTTGGTGGTGAAATTATGACCACAATGGAAAAGGTTTTCACCGCATGGAACCATTTCCCCACAGTTTTGAGTCATTATTCTGCAGTCTGTGAAATATCTTTACTCCCAATAGTCTGCATGCCTTCGAGGCTATAGAGAAAAAGATTACATGAATAAATAAATCAATATTTCCACAATTACACCACCAATATGGCTTGTCTGCTGTGTGAATCCCGTTAGGGAGGGATCACATGCTCCAGAGTGATCAAAGTGGTTACACATTCAGTGTATTCATAAGCTTGCTCACACCTGCCTGGGCTCTCTAGATTAAGTTTGTTTATACTGTAGTTTGTTGGACAATTAAAAAAAGCCAGAATTGTTTGGCTTTCATTATCATTGTGTGAGTTTTTTAAGTTACGTTATCATTGCATTTGAAAGCACTTTAAAGCATTAATTGATTTGAAAAGGTTTGCCGTAAAAAGTCCCTGGGAAAAAATGAATGAATCAAGACTTTACTGTGCACTATAAATCCAAATAATGTATTATAATATAATACATTATTTGGATTTATAGTGCACAGTAAAGCAAAATGTTATATTACCTTTGATGGACGTTCTCTAGCACTATTGAGAGATGAGTAATATTGTTAACGCAAATTAAATATACTAGGCTGTTTTCTAGAGACAGTATATTGGCAGAATATGTTTTGTTTGCATTTGTTGCTATGCTGAATGTGTCAAGTGGAACTTTTCACCAGAGAGTGAAAAGGAAAGACTTACATCCGATTCCTCTGTAACAGAATATGATTGACCTGGACTTGGACATATAATCATGCACTGAATCAGGACACTGGAGGTTTGTGTGGTTGTATAGCGGGCGTAACCGTCTCTCTTGTCTGTCCTCTAGGTGAACACAGCCATGCATGAGACTAAGCTGGTGGAGGAGTGTGATGAGCTGGTGGAAATCATCCGTCAGAGGAAGCAGGTTATTGCTGTCAAGATCAAGGAATCCAAGGTACGCTTGCCTCGTACATCACACGCACTGCTAGAATTCCTCAGAAGTGGTCGAGCATTTTGTGCAGTGCATCAATCACGCATCAGCACAACGTCGGCGGGTTGATTCCAGCTCGGGTTGTTTTTCCGCCTTGTGTTGCAGGACTTCAGATTTCAGTTTGAAGCTGCTGTTCATGTTATGCAACCCAGCCCTCCTTTCTTTTCCTGATACCAAACACATGAATAATAGATCTTCGAGTTGGCCATGAAAAAGTTTATTGTTGCCTTGAGTCCAAATGTTTTCAATAGAGCCTGGCTCGCTTGGCTCATATATTGGCAATGAGTTGACTTTATGATGACATCGGTATCAATTGGCAAATATGCAGCCAATTAGATTTTAACTACTTTCAACCTGGATTAAACCTTATGTTTACATATTTATGTTTATTATTCATTTGTTTATCAAATTGACATTCAAAATGTATATATATATATATATATATATATATATATATTTTTTTTTTAACCAAAATAACATCGGACAAAACATATGTAATCTGTGATCTAGGACTCTCCGAAATCACGATCGGCATCGAACCCAAAACTCTGGCTCTGACCCTACGTTTTAACAGCAGGCGAACAAAGGCGACTCTGGGCGATAAAAAATCTCCTGTCATTACTGTAATGTAAACATATCAACGTTCCACGTGGAGGGTAAACAAAGCAACACATGAATTTGATTGGCTATCGCCGGACGATGACGTCCAAAAGATCGACAACGGGAGGTAAGAATAAATCTATCACGACTAGCGACTGGACTGCAGAACATAGGATCTTTTTTTTAAATTAGACGGGATGATTTAGATCGCGAGTTATAAATGTTTTAAGATTTTCTTTGTCGTCAGCTAAACAGGGGAGGAACAGACGATGACGTCTCACTGTTGCGCAACATCGACGATTGCACAACAGGCGCTCCCAGGCTGTGGAGCGATGCGATCCGTTTGCATATCAATAAACTTCGTCTTTTGGATCAAACTTCGTCTTGGGCGTCGGGCGTTACTAATAGAAAGGACAAAGAACTTCGTCCTGGGCGATGGGGGTGTTTAAACGTACTCTGAGGTTGCGTATTTACACAAACAGAAACATTACTTCAGAGATGCTTAAAGTTTAAGACAAACTGATGAAGCAGTATCCTGAGATAAGTAGGAGCGTTTTTAGTGTACCTGTGTTGTGTTAATGACTTAATGTGTTAATGCGCATGACTTTCCCTACACATACACAGACAGCCTATGTGTTGTGTGGAAAGCACAACACATACATAAACATGTTGGACATTAGTGGAAAAAAACAGCAGCCTAAAAGATTGAAAAAAAAAATTGCCAAAAGAAAATGTCTCTATCGACTGAGCTACCGGACATGCTAATTTGAGGTAAGTAAATTAAGCACACCCAACTGATTCAGCTATATTAAAATAATGTATACAGGAGAGGAGGTGGAACAGAACGCTAGTAGGCCTCAGTCTGCCAAGTCTATGTGTCTCTGAGCAAGACACCTATACTGCTAACGGGCGCTGTATTAATAGTGCTCACTCCTCATTGTTAAACTCTGTAAAAGTAGAGGATGAGTTTCTTGTATGAGCAAATGTACAGTGACAAATACCCCAACAACAACAACAACAACAACTAAAAGAGACTATTATAAGGGGGGAGTGGGGAGGGATAGTAGAATGGAGCTACTGAAGACTATAAACTGAAAGGAAAGGAAAGATGAATGAACATGATAAAGGAAGGAGGAAAAAAGGTGAAGAATATGTCAGGATGGAAAGACAGAATAAAAGGAAAAGGGTAAAGCATAGAAAAGGCGGACGGCACTAAAC
Organism: Protomyctophum bolini; assembly: GCF_963924005.1. NCBI lineage: Eukaryota > Metazoa > Chordata > Actinopteri > Myctophiformes > Myctophidae > Protomyctophum > Protomyctophum bolini. The sequence goes on along the minus strand of NC_137871.1, from coordinate 14,706,392 downwards.
CGTAGGATAAACCAATAGGATTAGGGATATTTGAATTGACAGTGGCGAGGAGAGCCATGCAGGAGGCTTCCCACTCACACTCATAAACACACACACACACACACACACACACACACACACACACATGAAGCAGTCTGGGCCGTGTGTCTCTCCTCCTCTTAACGAGCTTTGTCTCTCTCTAAGGAGACTCAGTCATGCTTAATCTCTCCCTGCACAAACAAACAAATTATTCCCTTGCCCTGGTGTGTGTGTGTGTGTGTGTGTGTGTGTGTGTGTGTGTGTGTGTGTGTGTGTGTGTGTGTGTGTGTGTGTGTGTGTGTGTGTGTGTGTGTGTGTGTGTGTGTGACGTGTGTGTATGTGTGCGTGCGTGCTTGCACGTGTCACTTCATCCTCACTTTCTCTCTCCCTCCCTCTCACACTACAGTTTTTTCTTCACTTCTTCTTTTATCACACTCTTCAAAGACTTCCATTGTGTCTAAGCGAGAGCCCCAGAGTCAAGCAAAACAAAATCCCTTTATCTTCAAAAATCGATGATAGTTTGATGGTTTATTTCTGTAGTTTTCTATTAATTGGCCAATGTGAAGGTGTACAATCTCAATTCATACAAATTGAATTGAGATAAGAATGGGCAACAGAAAACCGCATATACATATTCACCAGAAAGAAAGTCACATTTTGGGTGCATAGCTGAGTCATCACACTGGAGATTAGAACGGTCTTGAATTATAGTCTGCATGAGCGAATACTTAGATCAAATTCTTGAATTCGAAATCCACATTTTTACTTTGTCATATGAACACGTAGCTAAAATAAATGTATAAGATCTCTCTCTCTCTCTCGTGCGCGCGCACACACACACACACACACACACACACACACACACACACACACACACACACACACACACACACACACACAGACGATCAAGAGCAAACAGACTGGCGTTGCCATGTTGTCCCCCGTTTTGCGTAAAAGGGGGATGAGGTTGGTTGCACAATGCTGTTCAGGGCAGATGTTGCCGTGGCGTAATCTATACTGCACTGTCCATTAAATCCCCCTCTCACTCTCCATGCTTCTCTCTCACTCTCTGTCTGTGTTTCTCTTGTTAACGTGACTAAATGTCCTTTACACTGACAACAGATTATGGCTGAAATAGCAACAAACAATTCTAATGAAACCTCACCCGCTCAACGGGGCTTCTATAAGTACAGGGAGAATGGGTATTGTAGCCATCTATACCGGTACTTTGATGCTTGCTGTGCTTTAACCCATTTAGGCCTGACCTCAAAATTAAAAAATATATATTCTAAATCCTCCATTTTTCTGAAATAAATATTTTCACGATTTTTCAAAAATAGCAGACCTACAAGCTCGCTATGAGCTTGTAGATCTGCTATTTTTCAATAGCTAAAGCATAACATGATGCTAACACCAAAAGGGGTTCCCGCCCAAAATGGGTTAAAAACCATTGCCAACGAGCGTTTGTGTTTATTCTCATTTGGAAAAATAAGGGGTTGAAATAAGAGAGAAAATTGCCGCTGGTAATTTTATAAAAGCTCCCAAGATTGTAAATATAATGTCTTCTCTTTTCATGATTATGTAGCCAGAGAACCAAAGTGGTTTCTCGGATAATGAGAACACGATGCAACTCTGACATTTAAAGAATTACTTTCATTCCACCTTTGTCAACGAAAGGGGACTACTGTACAGTACAGTCTGTACTATACAACATGTCGTTCCTGCTGTCACCTCCCGTCTTTGTTTTTTATGTGCAGCCAGTGCTCTTTTCCAGGAACAAAATAATTCACAAAGCTAATTTCATTTGTGTAATCAGGATGTGAGTGGTAATAGAGATAAATAGATTACCTTGGAACAGAATTTCCGTGCTCTGTCAGAATATTCTATAATTAAACTAACTATAATCAAAAGGCATGGTCGGAATATTCTATAATTACACTAACTGCTGTATAATCAAAAGGCATGATCAGAATATTCTGTAATTGTAAAACTAATGTAATGATGATCAGACTGTGTGTGTGCGTGTGCGCACGCGCGTGCACGTGCGAGACAGGCAGATATCCCAAATACATTATAATGCTTGCCCTAATCTGCATTTGCATAATCTGGTAAACCATTGGCATCAGCTAAGAAGCGTACGTCTGCGAAAGTTGCAATTCAGGATTGGAAACTCCAGTTGTAGGAAATAAAAATGTCAAGGCATTTATTTATACCAGTCAGTCCTACTTATTGTGAGGCTTGTGCTACTATGATATTTGTAACCACTTAAACCCAATATACATATATATATTTTTTTCTGCCTTATTGGTAGTGCACAGTGAAGATAGACAGGAAACAGGGAGAGAGGAAGGTCGCCGACACCGGGACCCGAACCCACGACACACAACCAAGTATAAATCAGGCCTTAACATGAACGTGGGACAGAAGTGCATGCTGAGGCAAATTAAATTCAGAGGGATAATGAGATCATGTGTCAGACTGGGTGGAGCATCTCTCTGTTGCTTCCTCTATGTCTGTCTCTTAACCCAAGCACACACGCCATGTACACCCACACGCATGCATGCACATACACACAGACACAGTCAGAGCCGCACACACATTCCTTTCTTTATCATTGTTATCTCATGATAGCAGAGAACAATAGGAATATGTCCCATCGTCTCCACCCTCTGTTGTGCATCATTTTCACAAGGTCACCGTTCGACAGATGAGCGATGACATTCTTAACCAGCATGACCGCATTCCCTTATTATCGCCCTCTATTCAATTCAAGTTTATTGACAGTTATACCAATACGTGGGCAGAGCAGAATGAGATGAGCATTTCTCAATCTCAAGGATCTCTGCTCTCGGCTGAATGAAATGGAAAAATGTATATTTTAAGTATATTTCGGCGATGTTCAGGTTTGGGTTAATGGTGCATAGCATCGCTGTCAGGCTGTAACAGTTCATGCAAAATGATGTCGCAGGTCCAGAGTTATTTCTCTATCCTATTCAGTCAGTCAGTGCCTACTACACTGCACTAAAAAAGGAAAATAAATTGAGTTGGACAGGAAAACACTTGATGACCAAGCGAGTGAGTACAATCCACTAAGTAGTGCTGAACCAAACTTCCTGTACTTCATGGAAAAATAATGTTTTCCATGAAGGACGTGGAGGTATCATCAATTTAGGCTGACTTGGCAAAACTGACCACATGACAGCATTGGTGACATAGTAGCGTTCAAATTATTAACAAAGTGAGTGCAGACCCATTCATTCTCATTTTGTGCGTTTACATACATTTGTACAGTATGGCACTGTGATCCAAAGGGCTCATCACATATTCACTAGTAGTGGATGGAATGGAGGTTTTATAAGCCCTGGTGGAGTGGTGGTGAACAATTGGCTCTATGCATAACTGCAGTCCCGGGATTCCAGAAAGTGTCATTGCTATTCCCACTGAACACATATGAAGGTGTCATGTGTGTTCGGTTCAATTCTGCTGCCAAGCCAATCCACGGGACTACAGTTATGCACAGAGGCTAATGTAATCCTTACATTTTTAGCAGATAATGAAGGTGACATCTAAAGGTTAGCTGCTCTGGTGAGAAAATTAAAGTACTTGAAATCAAAGTTCACCCCACAAGTATAGTAAGGTGTGTCTTTGTGTTTGTGTATTTTGTTTTATCTCAGGTAATGAAACTGCGTAAGCTCGCCCAGCAGATTGCCAACTGCCGCCAGTGTCTGGAGCGCTCCAGTGCCCTCATCACACAGGCCGAACACAGCCTGAAGGAGAACGACCACGCCCGTTTCCTCCAAACTGCCCGCAATGTGGCAGAGAGGTCGGTGATGATGTACACACACGCAAACTGTATATCTGCAAATTCATACAAATGCACACATCTCAGAAATACAGGAGACGCGCGGTAAAACAGTTATTTTTCTTCTCATTCCATCCCCTCTACCAAGCCTTGAATTCTCTGTTCTATTAAGGCACATAACCTTTGTTTAGATTCAGCAGCAATCTCATTCAGCAGCAATCTCTCCGGTCCCATTAGCAGCTAATTGTGCAATCAGTTTATGTACTACAAGGCAGCACAGTGGGACAGTGGGTGACATTGGCTATCCTCGTCACATATTAAAACAATTCTACACTGTAACCGCTTGTGTGATTCTTTAAACTGGGTCCCGGCTGTTTGTACACTTATAAATTGATAAATTAAGACTGAGTTATTTTTTCCCTGCGAGCTTAAAGGGAAATTAATCTTCCCTCTCCTTCCATTTGCCCAGCTTTGTTACTCCATTTCACTGTCCAAATCTCTACTAAGAAGAGAGTTTCAGCCTAAGAAGCTGGAAATACTGTCTGTGGGCAGATTCTGTAGCTTACCGTAGCATTTTGTTTTCTTACGCTTTGGCCTGCTCAATGCTCTTTTCCACTGTGAGCCGGCCCAAGCTATTTATTGATGATGGACTAGTCTCGCCTCACTGAGAAACAAAAGTCCTCCTGAAGGACGCAAGCTCGCTCTGTTCTGTTCCAGCCTTGCTCTCCGGCCAAGCCAAGGCTGTGGTTTTGGACGGCTACTGCCATACAGACTGCTCTTTGTTGTACAAAATATGAGTTTCTACACAGCCGTCCCAGAGAAACACCATGTGTGTTTGGAGACGTGTGTTTGTTTGTTTGTATGTTTATTTGGCCAGATTCCTGAGCTTGGGGAGAAGGGGATGTTTGGCTTGGTTAAATAAGAGGGTGGTTACCATGGTGGTGGTTACAGTACATGCGCCCAAATACTCGCACAGTGACACACACACACACACACACACACACACACACACACACACACACACACACACACACACACACACACACACACACACACACACACACACACACACACACACACACACACACACCGTGTTGACCATACTGTATCCCACCATTCTCCCCTGTCTTCCGTGCCAGCTAGTCTCCCTCTTTATCCTTTTCACATCCTTTCTTTATGCCCCACCCTTCACCTCTCCTTGTCCTCCCCTCTCTACTACAGCCTTTTCCTTTCATCACCTCCTCTAACCTTCTCACTTACCCCCTCCCTCCTCTCCCCTTCTTCTCATCTCTTCTCTCCCCTCTCACTTCTCCGTCCTTCCACTGACCTCTCCTTGCCCGTCTCTCTCTCTCTTTCTCAACTTTCAATTCCAGGGTTGCCATGGCGACGGCCTCCTCCCAGGTTCTGATTCCTGATGTTAACCTCAACGAGGCGTTTGATAACTTTGCCCTGGACTTTTCCCGGGAGAAGAAGATCCTGGAAGGCCTAGATTACCTTACAGGTAATGAATGAGCTACACGAGTATGTTTTAAGGACCACCATTACTCTGAGAGTGTATGAATGGAACCAAATCACTTTGTTCCATTTGTGCTCTCTCAGAGTTACAGAACAGTTAACACCTTAAGGGCCCGGGGTTATTTAATCCATTAATAAATTGTTTATAGCGCCCGGACCACTTTTACAGACGGACCGGATATATATTGAACACATGAAAACACCCACCCGGGCGGCGGTGGATCAGGGGTAGAGTGGCCGGATGGCAACCGCAAGGTTTCCAGTTCGAACCCGGGCTCCCCCAGAGTTAGTGTCAAAGTGTCCTTGAGCAAGACACTGAATCCCTAATTGCTCCTGGTGTGCTGGTTGGTGCCGTGCATGGTTTCTGTCGCCATCGGTGTATGAATGTGTGTGTGTGAATGTAATGCACTATCTAATATCTATGTAAAGCGCCTTGGATAAAGGCGCTATATAAATGCGCAAATTTATCCACAAAACCATCCACACTGAAACTCAAGGTTTTTCTTTATATCAAGTCCCTTTTACAATTACAGTACTTTTCTAAGGTTGGTGACGTACACATTGGTTCCACCAGAGTAGGCTCCACAAACTTTGTACCATGCAGATTCATGGTACTTTGCAGCAGTTGCATGGGTTATCTGTGACTGCAAGCCTCGAGTCCATTAGCTCCATTCAAGACCGCCATAAAGAGCCGAATACCAGCTGAACCTAATATTATATACACAGTTGTGGCAGGTTCTATTTACAGTACCCATGTTGTGTTTTTGCTACAGTATATTAATTGTATGAATGTATTATTGATTTATGTCTACGATCTTGAATATCGTAAAGTATTTTAATTGATTTGAATTTAGAAAATGTTTTAAACATTTCTGGGGGTATCTAAAAGGTTCTGTACACTCAAGAGTCTCCATCTCCTCTCCTCTCTGAACATTTAGCTCCTACCCCGCCATCCATAAGAGACGAGCTGTGTACGGCCTCGCACGACACCATCACTGTCCACTGGACGTCGGAGGACGAGTTCAGCGTCACCTCCTACGAGCTGCAGTACACCATCTACACTGGCCAGACCAATTTCATCAGTGAGTGAACACACACACACACACACACACACACACACACACACACACACACACACACACATGTCATGATGTCACCCAGCATTCCATGGGCCCAATTAGTGTAGGCATCCTAAGTTCGAAACTAGAGGCCCCGATATGACCATACAAGGACATATCGGATCGTATCGGTGAAAATGTCTCCGATATGGGCCACCGATATAAAAAGAAAATACATGCGGTGTCTGGTTTAAAACCTAGTGTAATGATAGATTTTCTCCAGCAGAGAGTGTCTCGTGTGTGTGTGTGTGTGTGTGTGTGTGTGTGTGTGTGTACAGTATGTGTGTGTGTGTGTGTGTGTGTGTGTGTGTGTGTACAGTGTGTGTGTGTGTGTGTGTGTGTGTGTGTGTGTGTGTGTGTGTGTGTGTGTGTGTGTGTGTAGAAGAGAGAGAGGAGATGGAGCAGTGACTCGATCGCTCCGTGCTGAAAACAGCCACAACACGTAAAAAGTACTTTTGTTTGTTTTACTTACTAGAAAAGAAGGAGCAGCCAGCCACACATATCCATAAGTTCTGGGACAGAAAATTGCGCTAAATACTATTATTCATGACTCTAGCAGCCTCTGCTAGCTGTTGTTCTAACTAAGCTAAAGCAAAGCATCCATGCTCCTCCTAACCACAACAAACTGCTTTGACCAGGGTTGCCAAATTTTGTGAATGTGAGACAGAAACAAGCAACCAGGCCTATAAAGATGTTAATAGGCCAGACCAAAGTCAGAAAATCAGAAAAGGTCTGAAAATAACTCTCCAAGGGCATACAAATGGAGCCAAATGGACCCTGATTTTCAGAGTTAAATTAACACTGATGATAGTGTACTCCCAGAGAGCAAAGTGGTATCAAATGGGGGTCTGTGGCCTAATGCATGTCAAACCCAACCAGTCCGTGGGTATGTCCCACCAGCTCATGGGAAGGGCCACCAAGCAGCACCGGCTGTCAGTATACTCCATCGGTGAGCAAGTGCCTTGTAGACAGTATGCAAGCTTGCGATCGTGTCCACAGTCCACAGATGTTGCAAATGCATCTAAAATCTGCACCCACTACATTAACGGTGGTAGTGACAATGGAGCAGTTTACGTCATGCTCAGGACACTGAGCATGACGTGCTCACACACACACAATATAATATATAATATCTCTGCTGTCGGGCAGAAACCAGCTATGTCCAGAATATTAACACATTCAAATATTTGAATGTGTCCTTCACTATCGCTTCACTTGGTTCTATTTTTTGCATACATATATATACACACACACACACACAATGTGTGTGTGTGTGTGTGTGTGTGTGTATATATATATATATATATATATATATATATATATATATATATATATATATATATATATATATATATATATATATAAATATTGATTGATTGATTGATTGATTGATTGGGCTTAGGACAGCTACATATACAAATGGAAAATAGATGTCATAAGGGAACTTTAAATGATTTCACCTTTTTTGTTGTTTTGCGTTTTGTGTAGTGCAGTGGCAATTCAGCTGTGAGGAAAGGAGAGGTTGATAGAATAACTGTCTTCTACTTTGAAACACATCACTCTCTCCAAGACATGATGGCTTTGTCCAGTCTGTGGAAATACTGTATGTGTCTTGCTTAAGATGAAGATGATAATACATTTAGACCTCCGTTTTTGGTGTGAGGTGAACGGATATACGTAGCTGGAAGTGAACGGAAGTCTAGGTTTAAGGTAGCAGTCTGTCTATGGTGACCTGGTTTCTCATGATCTCATTGTGGTTCTGTACATCTCCACATCTCTCAGACAAAGAGATACTGTATAATGGTTGCTTACAATGGTATTGTTTTTCTTAGCATTTCTGCTTTATTCACGATGGAGCTGAGAGCAGAGAGGGAGAGACATGCATCGCAGGCAGAACACTAGCCTGAGGTGTTGCAGTTAGACGGTCGACACTAACTGATTAACTATGGAAATGCCAATGGTTGCTTTCTACAAGTATGACTAATCAATCTTACGATTTATAATTAGGCATTTAAGCAGATGTTTTTACAAAGTGCAAGGTCAGAGTAAGTGCCATGAACATTTGTCAAACAACATAACGGTAAATGATTTGCAAGCCAGTAACAAACCTACCATCTATCAAATTAACAGACCGTATGTACTGTATACTATAGGATGCCATATACTGTACATTCACACAGGTAGGGTTCTTCCTGGTGATGTAATCACTCTGAAATAGCTTTTTTTTACCCCCACAGCCCACTGAGTACCACCTAGGCCATCACCTAGATTTTCTTTTGTCTGACAATCCATCTGTGCATCATCACTTTTCTTTCACAGGTCTGTCTGTGACATTCCAACACAACAGACAATGTGTCACCACAAGCGTGGGATGCAATCACTTTTAGTGATTTTGTTGTCATCTGTGTGATGGAACTTCAAAACCTTTCAAACAGATATCTTTAGACTGACTTGAAGACTTAAGATTAATATATTTTCCATCCAACAATGTATTTTGATTTTAAAACATCTGAAAAGATGTCCCTTTTGTCGACCAACAATTTAGTAAAAATGTCAAAAGAACCACCGCTCATCCGCTGAAAAAACTTAAGTGAGGTGCTGGAGCCACAATTTAAAGATAAACGAATGTGTCTTTATTGTGGCACATGGATTACATTCAATAGTATAAGTCAATGTTCCAAGTAGGCTACAGTGGAGCCGGAATGGAAGTAAATAAGTACAGAGGATGACGGTATGGAGGGAGCACTGTGGGAAGAGAGGAACGAGGATGATAAACAGATAATGGTCACTATAGGGCAGAGGGGAGGAGAACATTGGTACTCAAATGTATGATTAGATTAGAATATATATGCATATAATATATGCACACATACATGCATACATTCACACATACACACACAAGTCACAAACACAGGCTATGCACATTCACATGTACTGTACACATGCACAAGATACATCAATGCTCATACAGAGAGAGAAAGAGAGAGAGATTTCCCCCTGATTCCTCTTTCAGTCTTTCATCCTCAGTATCCTCAACCGTCTCTCGCTGAAGTATCCAAGCCATTTGAAACAGCAGGATATATTTCAGCCGTGAACGACTGAGCGAGTCAGACATTCAGCCACAGTATATCCTCAGAGACCCGCTGCTGAAACTGAGAGGAAAACACAGAGCGAGAGAGAGAGAGAAAGCCATTTAAGCTGCCACGCTACTTCAGTTTCTACCATTGCGTCGTCATCCGCCTCTCCAGACTGGCTAAATGCTCCCACTTGTGTGCCCATCGTCTCTCCATGGTCTGGGCCCTGAGCCTAACCCTCCCGGGAGAGCAGGGCTATGATGTGAGACCAGGGCAACCTTGCATCTGCAGGATCACCCAGGCACAGTGGCAGAAAATAGAGCGCGTGCGCGCGCACACACACACACACACACACACACACACACACACACACACACACAGAGGGGGAGATGAGGTAGCGGATGTGGTGTGACTGAAACCAGATGCTCTCGGGAAATGTGGTAGTGATGGCTTACTGTATGCTGTGAATGCACTGTATTGTTTGACTGCCTGTGTCACAATTTAGGCATTTAGCTGACGCTCTTATCCAGACAACTTACAATAAGCAATTGGTAATCACATACACACTGTATACAGTAATGCAGACAGTGTAGTCTGTACTCTGTAGTGCCTCAAGAAACTAGGATCCAAAGTAAACCAAGAACGTAGCATCAGTCAAACAGTTAAAACATGTGCCAAACTGGCCGTTGACACTGATAGGTATTCATTCATTCATTAATCCGCCACCGCCAGCGTTTTTACCTTATTTCGCCGACCTATGGGAACCACAAAATGTTGACACGACGTAAACAAAAGCTGTCTGGGGGAGTCACGAGGGTCTCTTTAACCACGATCTTCTGTTCTTTAGTTATTGGCAGTTGAATAGAGCTGGTTTTTACCAAAAATGCAATCTGGGTAAAGAAATCCAAGATAAATGTATTCTTCTAAATCTGATAACATTGTAGTGGACGGGTGGAACGTTTTAGGATGACGAAATTTCCAGTTGTTTTCTTCTCTCAAAGTTATTCGAAATCATCATTCATACATTGGCGCAAACAGCGCCCTCTAGCATAATAACTGAAAACACCACCAGATGAGATAATTTTGCATCCATGGCACTCAAGCATTGGAATTGAGAGGACATAGATCTACGTCAGTGGTAGTCATTGTGTTAGTGTAAGTACAGTGTAAGTACAGTAGTTATGAGTGTGTGTAGATAGATACATTCAGGGTGTTATTTTAATGCTGAAAGTTTAAAATAATGATGCATAAAGGTCCATCTTTTACAGTGTAATATAGCACCCCTTAAGACACATTCTTTACACTTTCAGAGTTAAATTAACTCTTGGATTTACTGTGTTGATATTGCATAAAGAGCTATAATACAATTATAAATTCAAGCTATTCTTAGTATAATTAGAATTATTATCCATGTAGGTAGGTTGATTGCATGATTACAGCCAGAAATACTGTGATGTTAGGCATGTCCCAGCATGCTCTCTGATTAGATGTGACAGATGGTTAAGACTTCTGTCGATGTCGCTGATGGCATTATTCATGCATAGCCTACTGTATCATAACTGCAGACAGAGAGACTTGTCATCATCTGTCAGCATTTGTTTTGCGCTGGTGATGACTGGAGGGATGGACTGAGAAAGACCATAAACTATGCGGATGAGAGAGTGAGGAGTCATTTAATTAAAAGGGCTGATACAATGATCTCTAGAGAAATACAGTACATCCATCTCACATAGATCGGTCTCTCTCACTCTCTCACTGTCTTAACTCCCTTGCTGTGGCTGTATGTGGTGCTAAATTGCTGATCACTATGTTTATGTACGGTAAACCCATTCATCAAATACCCAGACTCTTAATAGTTTCATCAATAGCTGCATCAATAACACAGTGCTAGCTGGTAATGGTGTCCTTGTTGACCCTTAGGGGCATTACACTGTAGTCACTTTTACATGATGTGAATTTAATTTTAGGATTGAAATCGATCCAATGGTTACAGTTCTTTACAGACCAATATACACTGTAAGTTGACTTTATTGGAGAAAACAAACGTGGCTAAAGGCTGAAATAGCTCCCGGAATTTGGAGCAGGCCCCATCGCAGTAGGAGAATCAGATTGAATCCTGTCAGATCGGGTCCTGTCTTATGGAAGGCAGGGGGCTCCTGTATAGATAGGGCCAGCCCTGGTGGTGCCTGCTGCTTGGGCAGTGTCTTGGGACATAGCGGGTGACCTGACCAGAAGTGTAACCTTGCATAACTGTTTTTTATTCCAAACTGACCAGGGAGACCCAGTCTAGGCAAATCCTTCTAGAAAGTGGTTTCCGGTTGGCACCGGTTAGTTTGTGTTCCTCCACATGAATGCTGAATTGAGAAATCTACTGTTGCCAGTCATGCTAAAAGTTGGAACAAAAGGTTGATATACCAAACAAAGTATGCCAAGTTTTACTTGTCAGATTAATCAAATTACTAATTTAATCTGGAAAACATTTTGGTTTGAGACAGTGGAACAGGAGGGAGAGGAGTCGTCCTTTTAAAAGGGACACAGTCAATGAGCTAAACCTCTCATGAGAGGGTCAAGTGAGATGATTGTGATAGGTACTGTAAGGAATGTTGTGAATGACAGCTTGCTCGGTCACTCGGTTGAACTGTCATTTAAAACTGAGATTGAAATCAGGTGAGATGGATGTCAGGTGAGTGGGGAGGAGTTGTTATCAGGTGAGATGGGTGTCAGGTGACTGAGGTGAGTGGGGAAGAGTTGTTATCAGGTGTTATCTCCTGAATACCGGTATACGAACACAATTTATGTCTACTGTATGCCTGCTGAACCCAACTGTTATTCAATCAGACATTTTAATCAAGAGTGCATTGCATTTGGCGGTGCATTGCATTCTGCTCCCGTGATGATACAGAACAATCTGTTGGAATGAGTGTGGGATGGATTTGACTTTTGTTCCTGCCTGAACTACCGCGTTGAATTTGATCCATTACAGTCTTTCATGTCGATTCAGAAGGCCTTGGCCTGTGGTTAGGAACGAAGATGATTATCACAGATCACACTGTGGGTGTTACTACCTGCAAAGAAATGTGTATTTCTCTCTCTTGCCAGAATTGCTATTTTGTGGCATAATTCACTTGATCTGTTGAATGCAAGACACTGTTGCATTCTGTGCAGACAGCAACTCTGACCACAACATATCAAGGCATTAATAAGGCACTTATTGATTCAATCCGTCAAGTGTCGTTCAAGGGTTAAGATGATGATACTTTTGACAACTTCTTCCACAGAATATATGTAAATACATGGGCAAATACTGTGTGAGTGTCTACTGTACAGATAAACACCCCCAGACATGCAGGTGCACACACACACACACACACACACACACACACACACACACACACACACACACACACACACTCACTCAATTGCATTATCAAAGTTTGATGTTGTTCAGTTCCCATGTTGCCTTGTGTTTCACGCACACGCACACGCACCCCCCCCTAGATGATTCAACACAATCTGTATCCCCTTCTCTCCCAATCTGTCTCTTTCTCTCCCTTGGTCTTCCATCTCTCTGTCTTTCCTCAGCGAGTCGTCTCTTCTCTCCAACACACTAATTCACTCTCTCATCCTCTCCACTTTGAAGTTGCGCTGTAAGCTAAAACACAAGGGCTAGTGTCAGAAAGTCCCGTCTTTTATTGTTTTAAGCCATAAAGAAGTGACTGCACACTGCTGTGTACCAGCCTAATTTGATCCATCAAAAAGAGAGAGGGAGGCATTGTGGGGATCAAAAGCGTTTAGAATGGAATGCAAAGGGACCTGCTTTCTCACTTAGTCCTTTGTGTGACTCTCTTTGAAAAGGAACATAGCAACCTCCTTACCTTGTGCAAGATGTTACTAAAGGCACTAGGATTATATTTCTGTAATACTGAGAGAAAGTTGTCACGCTGGCAATTTTCTACTCTTTTTCTCTCTCTTTTTTTCTTGTTTTAAGAAAAATAACAACAGGGTTTCTTAATGGTAGCACCAGGCTGAAATAGAACGCAGATGATTCACTTCTGCTCACAAATGCATTGCATATGAGATGGATCTTGTAGCTACAAGGTGCAAAGGTCCTCTCTCTCTCTCTCTTTCACATCTCTCTGGAAGATTAAATCTTCATCGAGGTCAGTAGATATGTGTACACCATCCCCCCACCCTTCATTCATACTTTAAAACGGCTTACTTTTAAAAGGCCTTATTTGCGTCCTGTTAAGTATTTATATTTATAAGCAGACTCTATGCTATTACTTATGTATGCTATTGCCATCTCACTCAATAATTCACGACACGTCCTTACCAAAAGGGACAAGCCATGGCCCTGAGAGAGCTTTTCTCTTTTACTTTTGTTTTTCCACGCGCAATGACAATTCTGCAGGGAGGAAAGCCAAAGGAGTGGACAGAAACACCATTATATGTTCCGCCACACACAAGCCCCAGCCATAACACCTGGTATTGCTAAACAAGATACTTGCTTCTCCACGAATATAAAAGCCTTCAGACAAATTATTTCTTTACATTTATGAGGGCTGTCAATGTCATTCAAACAAGGATAGAGCCAGGCATGATGCCAGGGTTATAGGGATACAATTTCCTTTTTAGCATTTAATGTAGCACAATTTTGCCAATATGTGTGGGTTTACCAATCATCAGAGCATTATTGAAAAAAAGCCAAATAGATTGGCCGCACATCCCACTTCCCAGATTTGGCCGCATATCCACTTCCCAGATTTGTGCATCCCTAGACGAGGGCTATGATTTTTACTGGAGAAAAAGAAATCATTCTTCCAGGTGATCAGAGAGAAAACGCACAGATCACACACACACAAGCACACATCAATTTCTTACACGTTCACTTCTCTCTATTTTTACTCACGGTAGTCACTTTGGTAAAAAGCTCCCATGAAACAGTGTTACAATAATACTACGTTTCCATACAGTGGCTGCATTTGTACAGTGTCAATGCATATCGTGCACTTTTGGCCCCAGGCCCTCGATTCAGACACTCCCTTGAGATACTGTGTAAATGCTGTGCTCTAAAAGCTGTATATACTTAGCAAGCACACCATATTCTGCCCCAGGCATATGTGATGATAAGGAGAGGTAATGGGATGGCTCTCCAGCCTACATATACTGTAGGCTACCGTTTTATTTGCACAGGAAGCCTCACAACATTTTGCTTCTCGTGTTCATCATGAGTTGTCTGTCCTGATTTTGATATGCGGGGGGGGGGGGGGGGGGTCAGATCAGATGAGGAATGGGTTCTGCTCTTTCCAGGGTAAGATTAGAGTGAACCACAACATCGCCCAAATAATTTATCCAAACACATGTTTGCCTTGCTATGTGCCAGCACGTCCTGTTTACTCAACCTGCTGTGTGTGTGTGTGTGTGTGTGTGTGTGTGTGTGTGTGTGTGTGTGTGTGTCTCTGTGTGTGTGTGTGTGTGTGTGTGTCTCCCCCCAGGTTTGTACAACTCGGCGGACAGCTGGATGATCGTGCCTAACATCAAACAGAACCACTACACAGTGCACGGCCTGCAGAGTGGTACCCGCTACATCTTCTTCGTCAAGGCCATCAACCAGGCAGGAAGCCGCAACAGTGAGCCAGCCCGACTCAAAACAAACAGTGAGTCTTCATGTCAAACACTCGCCACGTCGACATGTTGTTTATCTCCGCCAGGCTGGAATGGCCGGGAGGCGGAGATTATGTTTTCACCCCCGTCCGTGTGTGTGTGTGTGTGTGTGTGTGTGTGTGTGTGTGTGTGTGTGTGTGTGTGTGTGTGTGTGTGTGTGTGTGTGTGTGTGTGTGTGTGTGTGTACAACTAATCTCCAGCACCACTGGACAAACTGGTGTGAAGTCCCAGGTCGTCACGTTTTGGCTAATAAACGTGAAAGGAGCAACACTGCACTAAAATGCCTTTAGTTTGATCATGTTCACGTGTCTTTGTGGATGTAGAGAAAGCAGACATGTAACTTTGTAAGAGTGGTGCAGGATATTTAGTAGTGCAGTGTGACAGTGGTGAGGTAGGCTGCATTAGAAGTGAAATATGGGTTCAAGGTGGATGTGCAGCCGTTACGTCAAGTCAAAGTTCTGCTCCGAGCACTTTCTTGTTTGCATTGGTGATGGACAGGTTGACAGCCGAGATCAGGCAGGAGTCTCTGTGGACTACGATGTTCTCAGATGACATTGTGATAGATATTGAGAGAACAGGTTGAGGAGAGTCTGGAAAGGTAAATGGTAAGTGGTGCATTTATATAGCGCCTTTATCCAAGGTGCTTTACATTGTGCATTACATTCCATTCACACACACATTCATACACCGATGGTGGCGGAAACCATGCAAGGCACCAACCAGCACATCAGGATTTGGCATTGACAATGAAAGGAGAGATTAGGTCATATGTCCGTCAAATATGACGTAAATTTGTGGCAACACAAACATTAAATGCCATTGACAATGAAGGGAATATTTATGTCATGTACACATAAATGCAGTTGTTCATGAGATGATGTATGATGATGTATAATGATAAGAGCGCCCCTCACTTCTAACGGGTGTGATTTCTTTCAATAGTGAGAAGCATGGATAGTGTGGCACTGGCTGATGACGTATCAGCAACAATGTGGCTATGTAACAGGTGACGAATCTGCTGCTTGCTGGCCAGACTGAGACGCAAAGTGACAAAACAAATCATGGAATGCAGAGAATCAGGCTGGAACCCAGGCTAGCTTTTCTTTGGGAATGCTGATGGATAGGGTTAGGAATTAGTATATTAGAGGGTCAAAATAAGAGAGGTCATGTGTGGAGGAGCAATGATGGGTACATTGAAAGAAGGATGTTGCTTGCTCTGGGTGGATCTTTGTTGGTTGTAAAGTGTCTTGAGACAACTTGTTGTGATTTGACACTATAATAAAATTGAATTGAATTGAATTGATGTTGAAGATGCAGCTGTCAGGCAGCCAAATAAAAGTCTGTTCAGCTCTGTAGAGCCTACAATGTGACGTCATTTCAGGTTCGGGGGGCCGAAATCATTTTGGCACTACAGCAGTAAAATAGGAGTATGAATCAGCCCTAAGGCCAAAGAGCAGGTTTATGGATATGGTGAGAGGGGGCAGGGAGGTGGCAGTTGTGACAGAGGAAATTGCAGGACAGAAAGAGAAAGAAATGGATGGCTCCGCTGTGACAACCCCCAATAAATGTAAACAGCCAAAAGAAGAATTAGAAAGTGCTATTTTGGACTATCTTACAGAGAGTGAAGTAAGGACTTTGGTGCTTTTAACACACAAGTAACTTCTGTTTCCAAGCAAGACACTCACTGGCTTCCACAGTGATCCAGACTTCACCCCTCATTGTTACAGCCGTTCCCCAAGGATTAGGATTTGATCTCTACACAGAATTTGCTGGCCTGCCCCCCAGGCCTCAGATCAAGGCTTGACGATTTCCCTGGTCCTTTTTACATCTCTCTCTCCCTTATTTGAAGGGATACGGTAGCTTGGTTAAAACACAGCATCAGGGCTTTCTTGTGGGCCTTTATCTTTACTCTGCACAGACACCAAGTCGTGTCCAGTAATAGGTGACATTACACCCTCTGTTCTCTTATCTTTTTTCCTGTCTCGCCATACGGCTCCTCTCATGACTCAGATGCTCCCGGTCTTGCTTTCTCTCAGATCTGTTTCCTTTTTGTGTGGTGATACCGTGACTCATTGTGTCCCTCTACCTTTCTTTCTCTCCTCACCTCACCTCTCTTTCATCTGGGTGTGACCATACCTGGTGGTAGGGGGGACGGGGGTTTGGTTAAATGAAACGCATCCTCTTTCCTTCTCCTGTTCACTTAAGCCTAAATTATTCTTTATTGTGCAACTGTGACGCTGTGAACTGAAAGCCAATTAGCGCCATGGTCGTCTGACAATGTATAAACTCCAGTCCCGGCGATGACCTTACGTTACTTTCTTCTTTTATGCTTTCAGTGTCATCGACTCTTATCTCTTCCAATTAGTTTCTCTGTTCTCTCTCATACCATT
Source organism: Protomyctophum bolini (assembly GCF_963924005.1). Classification (NCBI taxonomy): domain Eukaryota; kingdom Metazoa; phylum Chordata; class Actinopteri; order Myctophiformes; family Myctophidae; genus Protomyctophum; species Protomyctophum bolini. The sequence goes on along the minus strand of NC_137871.1, from coordinate 14,688,811 downwards.
TTCATTTTCTCTCCTCAATTCCTTCCCTCTTTGTTGTCTTTCCTGCACCATCATCACCACAGCTTTATCGTTCTCTCATGCTGTCTCTTTCGATTAGCCCAGTGCCAGTTTTATCTCTGTAGCAAGTGGTCCAGCTCATAGGCTTGTTGTTTTCACCTGGGCTCATGAATACACATGACTAGCGTGGGTGATGCATCTCTCTCTCTCTGAGATAGTACTCCTTCCATACTTCACTCACTGGATTGTCTATTCAGATGGAAGTGCGTCAGTCAGACATTCTCTGGCAGACCAGAGATAAGTTGCTGGAAGATTGAAAATGGGTCACAACTAAACTGATCAAAAAACATCTCACTTTGGTAGGCTTATTAGACAGCCCCCTCAAGAGCCCGCCACCACATGAGCTCCAGCATCCAAGCTTTTTAGCACAGTACCCCAAATTCTTACCCAGCAGTTTGACGTGACTCTCTCTCTCTAGTAGATTGGAGGTTTTAGCTGTCACAATTGTTTTTGTGGGATGACAGGCTCCCAGGGCGTTTAGCCTAAGCTCATCATATTTCTAGCGTGGGCTTGCAAAGCACAGAATACTGTGACAAGTAGCACAGATTCCCGGAAACTCATCCATCACATGTGTGTGTGGGGGGCTCAAAAGAGGTACTTTGCCAAAGTACATCCAAATGATACACATGGAACAACTTGAATGCAGTTAATTATGCTGGTATGGCAGCATAATACTAAGCAGAGTGGTGACTTATATGCCATTTGGCAAATGTGTTTATCTGAAGTGCTTCTCATGAAACTGAGATATCAAACTGAAACTGTTTGATATCCTTTCGCTTTGTTCCAATGAAATAGTGTAAAGTGAGCATTAGCAAGTATTTTTTCATCTTTTGAACTTGAAATTATTTTGATTTATTTGGAAAATGTCAGCTACTGTATAATGACATGCTGAAAATAGAGATAAATGTGCAAATACAGAGCAAACATCCTGGGGTTTTGTGCGTCATGTGAACCCTCACTTTCTCTCTCCTATATATATTTTCGTAAACGGAGATGAACAGATTGACAGCTCCTTGCCTCAGATTTCGGGAGGTTTAATTCCAGATCCTAGGCCTATATAGCATTCAGAGATTGTGGAATAGTTCTCTGGCTACGTGACACTACTGTCCTGCCTAATCAAAGGCTAAGCCTTTGTTATAGATGTTGATAAAAACTGCATCATGTCTGAATGATGATAAAGCCTGCATCTTAAATCAAAATCTGTTTATTATGTCACAGGTGTAAAGCAGTTCATTGTTTCGTAGTATTTCATGACAAAAGAGAGGATAGAGGTAGAGTGAGAGCAAAGGGAAAGAGATAGAAATAGCAACTAGAAAAAATGCTCCTCGGAGCACACAGCACACAAGGACAGGAACGTTTGTGATGTTTGGACAAAACATAGGAGTAGGAGATGTATTTGTCATTTCTGGACCGTTTCAAAACATAAAATAAACTAATATTAAAAAATGTGTTTCACAGCAGATTTGAAAAATGCAGGTCTTTCCTTAGCCTCTAGGGAGTATGCAATGTGCATACAAACTACGCAGATTAATAAAGAGCGACTGGACCTCTGGCCACCATGAGGCTGATTTGAAAAATATCAGGTGGCATTTCTTCCTCTGCCTAGTGCAAATGTGCGTGCAACATTTCAGAGAAATCACATGCACACTGTGTTTATGATTTGAGGCATTTTGTTCAAAACGGACCAATCCTGCAAACTTTGAAATGCAATCTGAAAGGAAATCATGGAATATGGAAAATCAGACAGATCCGTGTTGATCGCATGGCGCGTACTACCGCGTAGTGTGTACCAATTTGCATGATCTATGGATGAAATCTGTAGGAGTAATATAAAACAATGTTTTTTGCAAAAATTGGCCTCATAGTGGCAATCCCAGCCTTTTCAATACATTCTCAAAGTGCTCTGGTTTGTGAAATGTGGCTTATCAGTGGTGCGCGCCACACACACACACACACACACACACACACACACACACACACACACACACACACACACACACACACACACACACACACACACACACACACACACACACACACTAAAGACTCATGTGAAATGAAAATCATGTTGTGAAGTCTAAGGTTGACTTCAGGTCACCCAGCACATCTCAAGATGATGTATTCCACAGTCACGCCATGCCAAGAGCTCCAAGTCTCACTGGATGCTACACTATATCTCTCTCTGCAGTAATACGAAACGTCGCCCAGATAGTGGCATAAATTGGCCTCTCCATGCCTTCGGCCTGGTGGAGACCATAAAGATATAAGATGTATAATAGCATTAATATTATTAAAAGCACATACATACAGTACATGATATTTAGGACGTTGGCATACAGTATGTAGGTGTTTGAAACATTAGCATCACATGCAGGTTGGTGGTGGTGGGGGCGGGGGTAGCAGTAGTTACAGTAGGCCTATTTCTTAAGGTGTCGTTTCAAAGACCATTTTACAGAAAGGTAAAAGAAAATGACACCTTTCACATGGTTAAAAACCACCTCAGAGGGCGGTGGCAAAGCCCTTGGAGCTGCCTTTATGGAGGGTTCTTAACACAAATATAGCGTATTACTTTCATTTGGCAATGTCACGTGGCTGGTACAGTGGATATATACTCTAGACCAGTGTTTCCCAACCTTTTTTATGCCAGGGCACACTTTTCATAGTCTAAAAATCCCAGGGCACATATCTGTGTGTATCATATATATATATATATATATATATATATATATATATATATATATATATATATATATATATATACACACACACACACATACACACAGTAAAACGTTGTTGATACTACACCCAACATACACAAATAAACAATATGCAAACATTTATGACAGCATTCACCAAATAACTTTAAAGAGAAAGAAGTGGACAGACAGTGACTCTGTTTCACCTATTTTTTTTTAAACGCACAACTTGCTTTGCCTTGATGTAAAAATAAAGAAACCTTGAACATACAAAATAGCACATACAGTGACACCGTACGACACATTCAATTTGTCAGTGCAAATCTCAAGCTTGGCCTTATCCACAATCTGCCGCCAGGGGGACGAGTTTGGACCGAAATGTGTGCAGTAACCGTGCTTGTAAGATTCAATTTTTTTCTTTGTATTTGCCTTTTCATTTCATTCAGATGGTTAAAATAATCAGCCATGCGTGCTAGTCTTGCACACCAGTACTCATATGCAAACAGTTTTGCATATTTTGATTGCTCAGCAGACAGACGGCATTTTATGATCTGCCCCCATTTCCTCGCACAGATCGAGCGGCGAACCGCACCAGCTTTTAAATGGTGTTGGCGTCTTGCAGCATGCTTTTAGAAAGTTACGATGCGTGGCAAGCAACTTTAACCAGCGCTTCACGGTGTAAAAAAAGGATTCTTCTCTTTCACTCTGCTGCTCTTGTATCGCCCGGTCATCAGTGCATGCACTGACACAAGTTCCATTGCTCCAAATACACTGATGTCACCCAGGCGAGTATAGGTGATCACAGATGGCCCCATGTAATCAAAGCCACAATGGCAGAGGGTCGCTCCACTGAATGGACTCGCTGGTGATGGGCAACAAGAACAAGAAGAATGCCAAATTGGACGGCAAGCTCAGTATCTATTGCTCTCAGGGGAGGGGTTACTTTAGTTCAAATCTAACGACACACCTGGTCATTTCACACGGCACACTAAAGTGCCGCAGCACACAGGTTGGGAAACACTGCTCTAGACCAGTGTCATGTCCTCAAATCCTCATATGCTTCCCCAGGCTGTATCTCCCAACTCTCCGCTCCTCACCCTCTCCTTTTCTCTTCTGTTACCCTTGGATCTGGCATATCATCTCTCTCCCCCTCTAGGTTTCTCTGCCCTCCACACACACACACACACACACACACACACACACACACACACACACACACACACACACATTCAGATTTTATACCATCTGTCCATTCATCCCAGAGGTAAAGCTGTCACTTCATGCTGCCATGACTGTCATGCAAAGTTAAGTGCGGCAGGCCTCTTCTCGCCTTACTGTAATCCCATAGTACACTTACACAGGCTTTGAGAGTGTGTTCCTCACACCTTATTGGTAACATTTGGGGACAACTGGTTGGACATGAAACCAGTTGGAGTGGGCATGGCAGATTGGAGACAAACTTGGTGGGTTAGATTTTACAGTTTCAAGAATGGAGGTTGGGATTAGGGTGAGGGGCATACAGTGTGGGGGTCGGGGTAGCCTGGCGAGATTGGAAGGGGGGGTGAAATCAGTGAAAGGTCACCTGGGAGACAGAAGAGATGTTGATAACTTTTGTTGGCCATGTAAAGAAGCTGTGACTGGCCAACAAAAGTTTCTTCAAACTACCTACGGTCCTATATGCAATGTCAGAACAGGAAGGACAGGTGGGGATGGATCAAAATATGGAATGTCAGAACAGGTCAGCTCTATACATGAAGATCTAAGGGTTTGAGATTTGAGGTCATGTGTTTTATGTAAAAAGAAAATCAGAAGTCTAAGGTTGACTTCAGGTCCCATAAGACCACCTCTTTGCACCCAGCACATCTCAAGATGATGTATTCCACAGTCACGCCATGCCAAGAGCTCCAAGTCTCACTGGATGCTACAGTATATCTCTCTCTGCAGTAATAAGACATGTGAAACGTCGGGCCAGGTTCTTCAAACAGACATGAATTAAACATGTTGCTGTGGAGAGAGAGTGCTCCAGTCTGTAATATGTGTGCGTGCATGTGTGAGAGCATGCATGTAAATGGGCTGCATTTCTTCTATAGGGACTTTATTCATAGAGTTTTAACCACTTGAACCCTAGAGTCCCCATTCTATAACATATAATAGCAATAGGTGAAAATTCAGCAAAAGGAGATTTGGATAGACGGAGCAAATTAGTTGACAAAGAATAGACCCCTGGAGCCCCGCCCCCCAGTCAACAAAGTATGAAGGGTTTATGAGGTCAAATTGTGGATTACATTCACACACCAATGGTGGAGGGAGGCACCACCCACACTGGAAGCAGGTCAGTGTCTTGCTCAATTGGCACTTGGTCATGCACAGCCACCCCACTGTATTTCTATATGTGTATGTGTATGACTGTACGTGCATGTCAAGGAGACCTCTTTAGTCTGTGTGTGTGTGTGTGTGTGTGTGTGTGTGTGTGTGTGTGTGTGTGTGTGTGTGTAAGAGAACAAACGCTATTTCTGTGCTCGGACGGACAGACCCAGCCAGCCAGGGACACACATTGCTGTCTATAGGAGTGGCTCAGAATCAGACCCGTCTGAACTGAGTGGTGCTGTACTGTACTCGTACTGTACTGTACAAGTCCTCCTCTCTGGCCTGTGTGTGTTCTGCTGCGCAACAGTGACACTTGGTGGTCAACAAACGCTATTTCCGTGCTCGGACATACGGACAGACCCAGCCAGCCAGCCAGGGACACACATTGCTGTCTATAGGAGTGTCTAGCACCACTCAAAAAGAGAGACCGGAGGAAAGGTGGAGGGTGACAGATTGAAAGTGAAAGAGGTGTGGTGGGTAGGAAGTGAGGTTCAGAAGGAGAGGAGACATCAAATAGCTCTTTGCAGAGATGAGTGCTGCACTGCAGTCCCCTGGCCTTAGCACAGTAATGGTAAAAATGAGTTTAGAAACTACACAGTAAATCCCTGGTGTTAATCTAACTCTGAAGAGTGTTCAAATGTAACCAAGTGGACCTGTAAGGGTCAAACTTAACTGTGTAGGCCTACTGTTAAAGTCATGATGCAGACAGATAGAAGACAGAAGACATTATCTCATCGGCTGTGTCTATGAACGAGGGAAGGAGCAGCGTTTACTATAAAGCAGTAGTGGATGTGGATTTCTTGGTTTGATTTTCATCCCTCTCCCTCTCCCCTATTTGTCCCATTATTCAGATTTCTTGTAATGAAAGTATTGCATACTGTAAATTAGCATTATTTCGTATTAGCATTGGCAAACATGTTACTGCATAATACAAACCGAAGCATACTTTTCATATTCACACATGGACAAATGTAACAGCCTTTTTTTCTGGGCCACAAGATAAGAGCCATTATGTTTATGTGATGGACTTCACATTTGGTCGTAGAGAAAGATGAAATTGAATTAAGCATGCAGGCTTTTGTCTAGCGGCAGAATGAGAAGCTACATTAGCTGAGGCTGCCTTTATTGGAATGTTAACTGTTTGTGTTATCTAATTGCCTGTCTGGCTTTGTAATTAATTCAACTGAGAATAAACAGAAGAACAAAAGGAAATTTAAATGTCAATTTGGAACAGAAACGACTAATTTGAATTTAGACCATCTGTGTACTGCAGTCATGTGATGTACTGATGACGCCGATCTCCTATTGTGCAAAATGCTTTGATTTATTAGTAATTTTATCTCGCTGTTTTTTTTCTCCCCAAGTATCCCATGCACACGTTATAAATGTTCTTGATTTCCAGAGTAAAAATGTCAACCCTGGGACAGCCTCTTGACAGATATCAGGATGTTCTTCCATCCTTCAAGCCTAAAAAAAAAACATTTCACACACATAAAAACTAAAAGCCCATGAAAAAGCATAAAGATGGCATCCTATAACCCTTCCTGTAACACAAAGCTTGTAAACATTAATGTCATCCGTTTCCAGTTTGGAAAATATGAAAATCCCTGGGGTGGTGTTAAACTGTGCGGTGGCACCAGCTAGGATGGCCTATCAAGTCAAATTCAGGAATGATTCCATCTTGATGTACCTGCTGGCTGCTGCTGTTTGTTTGTAGAGGCCAGGCTGTCAATCTTTGAAATCGTGTCAGTCTATGTGAAAAACAGAAGCTATTCTTGGGGAAGTGAAATTGGTCCTCCTCTATACAGCAACCGCATTTCCAGACAAACACTCGACTGTGGACACGATATGAGCCTATTTGGAGCATTTCTATGTGAATGAAAAATAGGGGCTACTGACAGTGCTCCCACGCGTGTGTGTGTGTGTGTGTGTGTGTGCACTGTACAATATCGTTCGGGCAGAAACCTTGTATATGCATATTTAAACTTTTTTAACAGTTCATAAATTAACATACTTTGTTGTTTTACAGCTGTGAAGTTGTACTGTAGACCTATACAATTATAGCCCTAGAACAGCTCTTGTTGTTTCATACAGTATGATAAATGCTCCGTTTGTACTCACCCATTAAATAATTCCAAAGACGTGGAGTGAAATATGGTCCTCTAGTTTTATATCCATGTGAAAGTTCTGGCCCAAAACGTGTATTTAGTCAATTATCTCCACTTTTTCACGAGATGCACACGGACGTCTTTCTCTCCGGGCAAAGGGACACGGAATGATCGCTGGACTGATTTTACGAATACATCTTGTTTACCGCAGACGTCATCACCAATTGACCAGGGAAACACAAAAGTTTGGGTCACACAATTGGCAGGTGCCTTGCGATAGGTGCTGGATAATTAATCACACCACCTGCCAATTGTGTGACCCAAACCTTTGGGTCCCTAGTCAATTGGTGATGACGTCTGCGGTAAACAGGACGTATTTGTAAAATCAGTTCATCGATCATTCCGGCCCCCTCTCGCCCGGAGAGAAAGACGTCCGTGTGCATCTCTTGAAAAAGTGGAGATAATTGACTAAATACACGTTTTGTGCCAGAACTTTCACATGGATATAAAACTAGAGGACCATATTTCACTCCACGTCTTTGGAATTACTTAATGGGCGAGTACAAACGGAGCATTTATCACATTTAGGCCGCCAATTTGTAACCCGAACAGAAGTTAAGCAGACCATTCTATGCCTCTGATACATGAACATTTACAAAGTTAATTAAATGATCAAAGGCTTTCTAGGTCTAATACAATTATTGCTATTTTTGGTTAAGGTTGTCTGTGTGTTTTCAAATATTTAACCTGTTAAGCCCCAGCGGGGTCCAGGGGGAAAATCCCCAGAATCAACATTGCAATTGCAGATTGATTAGGTCCGATTAGATTTATTGAGTGCTGTTCAGAGGTAAACAGCCATTGCCCCCACCGGCAATGGGGCTCAAGAGGTTTTAACCAATGAAAAGTATTAACAAGAGCTTGTGACTAAATAATAACTACCAATATCCATTGGAACTAACTTATGGTTATGGTTATTTATTTTTTCCATTTCATGAAAAGTAATCTTTTCGGACTTACAAGGTTTCCACTCGGCAGCGATATTACATGCACTGTGCCAGACAATCCCGCCAGAACATATCACATGACAGGGCACCCGAGAGGCATGTCTCTCTACTTCCTGTTAAAGGACCTGTAATAATATTTACCCAGAATGCATCTCTGGTGACAGGCCTCAAGCTACCACCCAGCCCCCAAAGTAAACAGAGGAGAGGAGAAGCGAAGGGGCTCGAAGGGGCAGAATGACAAGGAAGGAGAAGAAGCAGAAAACAATGGGAGAAAAGATAAAGATGATAAACAGATGTGAATGAAGCCAGGGAGAGAAAATGAAAAAATGTACTGGCGAAAAGATATACCTGTATTAACCACGGTCCCCCAGGGGTCTATCCTCATTTTGCTCCCATCTACCCATATTCCCATAACATCAAATTAGCAATCTTACCAAGTGTTAAAATATTTATTTCCCACACATCTACCTTCTCAAACCTACTCTTTCCCCTCCCAAAGGCTCTTCAGTCAGAACCTAAGTCTATAACCAAATGAGCACCACTGTACCGAGAATAATTCTAAAATTATTGTGTTTTCAGGGTTTGAGCATTATTCTCGAGGTATAGTCTAGGTGAAGATGGAAAAGTTAAGGACAAAAAAATCAATGGAAAGAATTCAACAGAAAATCTGAGAATAGGAAAAGAAAGATGGTAGATATGAGGAGATGGTATGCAATACAGGGTACGGGTCAATCACTTGGTGTCCTGAGCATATGATACACACTTAAGCCCACTCTGAATCCATGTACAGTCAAGTGCATTTCAAATGGTATGGAATTACTCTAGAGTCTAGAGTGCAGCGAAGACCATTGTGGCGATAAAGGGCAGTCATTCTCCATCTCCCTCATTACTCCATCTGCTCAATCAATCCCGGAGCACCCGCAAAGGAAGATGCACCAGGAAGGGAGACGCCTGAGTGAAATTGGCCGAATTGAAAAATAATGTATTACGCCGCCCAATACTATCCTCACTCAAGATGTCCAACTGTTCAAGGACCCTGTGGAAAAAAGTTGGATTGAAATCACTTTTTTCAAGTGGCCTCAAATATTATTTTCCCCATACCCCATTTGTTTGCATCAGCAGGTCCAGCCCAATAGACAGACATGTCTTTGACTGACTGACTCACTGACTTATCCGACACGTGTGTGTGTGTGTGTGTGTGTGTGTGTGTGTGTGTGTGTGTGTGTGTGTGTGTGTGTTGTGCTGAGTCACGTGTTTCCTCTTCCCAATCTCGGGGCCCAGCCCCGGCTCTCAGGAGCCATCCCCTGGAAAGGCATGACAGAGCCCCAGTGTTTGGAAGTGGCTGTGCTGGCAGCGATAAGCAGTTCAAAGAAGAGAGCGCATTAATGTAATTGGCTGCCAGCAGCACATTGGCCCCCGTCGTCTCATATCCACACGCAGTAACACACACTCACCATGCGGATTATAGGAAGAGGGCGAGAGAAAGAGGTTGGAGGGATACAGAGGATAAGAGAGTGAATGGGGAAGAGGAGGGTGAAATAGGGAGACCACGATGAATATTAGAAAGACGGAGAGGGAGGAGGTCCTCATTGTATCGTTCATTAAGCCACAGGAGGCTCAGAGAGGCTGGAGGTGTCACAGTTAAATGTCAGGACTGGGAGGTACACCGCTGACCTCCCAACAGCCTGCAGAGACACACAGCTGACCTCCCAACAGCCTGCAGAGACACACAAAACAATCTGCCCTCTGCCTCCCCTCCCTTAAGCTCTTCACTTAACTCTTCTCCCCGTTGTTCACTTAGTTTCTCCCCTACTTATGTTTCCACCCATTACATCCAAATTGCAGGTGTCATATGAAATTGAATTGTTGCAAATTACAGTAATGCTTCTGCTGAATCGACCGACCACCGACGGATGCTGCCATGGAAGTGAAGGCAATTTCCCAAAGACTCCCTGATGGGAGTTACAGAGGACAGCAGTATAGGGTGGCTTGCTCCCCTATTAGGGAATGTTTTTTTTTTTTACCAAAGGCTTTCAGAAGGCTCTGACATTTTAGAATGAGACATTTCATTCACTTCTATTTTGCTCCTTGCTATTTTTCTATCACTCTTATTCTTCATCCTCTTCTTCCCCTTTATTGCTCTCTTCTTTCCTCCTTCTCTTCTTATACAGTACCTCTTAATTGCTTTTGTTATTCTTAATCTTTATATCCTCCACTGCCATTACATATCTGAAAACAGACTTTCCATGCATCTTTCCTGAATGTGTACCAATTAGCCTACTTGCTACCGCCTAATTATTTTGTCTTGACAAGCAACTCACTCTTTCCTCTTCTCCTACCCAGGCCAGCCCTTCAAGCTAGACCCTAAGACGGCCCACAAGAAACTACGTTTGTCCAACGATTGCCTGACCATGGAGAAGGACGAGAGCTCGCTGAAAAAGAGCCACACACCGGAGCGTTTCAGCGGCACAGGCTCCTACGGTGCAGCCGGAAACGTCTTCATCGACAGTGGCTGCCACTACTGGGAGGTTCTCCTAGGAGCGTCCACGTGGTGAGACACTACATGCCACACTACATATGACGACCTTTATTGAAATCATGTTGCAATACAGGAGTAAGAAACAGAGTAGATGCACAGAGTCACATATTTAGCTAATAAACTGATTCCATTTCTTTATTCTGATCACCTGCAGGTACGCGATCGGCGTGGCTTACAAATCCGCCCCCAAAAACGAGTGGAGTGGAAAGAACTCGTCCTCATGGGTGTTCACACGCTGCAATAACAACTTTGTGGTGCGCCACAATGGGAAGGAGATGCTGGTGGAGGCCAGCCTCCAGCTGAGGCGGCTGGGCGTCCTGCTGGACTATGACAACAACTCACTGTCCTTCTACGATGCCATGAACTCGCAGCATCTCCACACCTTTGACATCTCCTTCCTGCTGCCGGTGGCGCCCACTTTCATGATCTGGAACAAGTCGGTCATGATCCTGTCCGGACTGCCTGTTCCTGACTTTGTTGACACCAGCACTCTGGACCAGCAAGAGCAGCAAATGGGCCTGTGCCGTCAAGAGTCGCCCTATGTGTCCGGGATGAAGGCGTGCCACTGAGAAAAGCCTATACTAGCTGATGGCCTTGCGATGGCCAATTAGACCCCTCCAGGGCCTGGAAGCCGGGAGACACTGTCAATGTGAGACTGAGTTCTACTATACCCTCCATTTTAAAGTGTGGACTTCTTTCTTTCTACCCTATGGATGAGGAAAGGTTTGGAGAGTGGTATACTGGTCCAGGAATTGTAAATCCAATTCCAAGCCACCCAACGCTTTGAAGATTCATCATCGAGTGGAATACTGTTGGCAAGAGGCTTGAAAGATTATAGTCTCCAGTCGACCCCTGATTCATCAGATGGCCTGTCACCACTGAGGAAGAGGGGTTGGTTACTCAATTGGAGAGCGCTGGACTTCTGGTCTGTCTCAATTAAATCTTCCTTTTTTACTTTTGCTTTAGAAGGAAGAACAAAGAGAGTCTGTCGTTGTATTAACAAATCAGTTTGCTGGTACAGCATATATACAGTGAGAACTTCTGATATCTCTCTTGCAAGAGGCCAAAGAGTAGAAGGTGGAGTGAGAGAGAAATCAAAATCAAATTCGACGCAAAGGATGCAGGTGTACTCGTAGTGATTGGAGCACTGCTTAAAATGTTAGCCAACCATGTTGTGTGATGCTTTTATGTCATTTGAAGCATGCACATGCTGATAAGCAGTTAGCTATAGTAGTGCCTTCCAGTAGCCTACTTTATTTTCTTGACCATCTTACTAATGATACCCAGTGTCAGCTGTAGTGTGGACCTATATTTGGTGCCAAAGAGTGTACAGCTGCACTCCTCTTCTCACTGTGCATGTGTTATACCTTCAACAGTTATAACTGGTCGCAGCTAAATTGTCTGTATCTATAATTTCCTCACAGATTTGACCCAGCTGTATATTGTGGTTTCCTTTTGGCTTAAAGGTTGCACATTTTGTTGACCTTCTGATGTTCAGGAAGTGTTTTGTTGTTTCTGAATATTAACAAAATACTAGGAGGTTGACTCACACCATGTGACTACTCGTCTTGTATCATAAGATGTTTATTGAACCGTACAGGAAAAAGTGTTGATTAATTTATGATAGAAATTACATGGTTTGCTTTTTCGTTGAACACGATGTATTCATGATGCACTTTTTAGATTGACTCTATCTACCCTCTATGAGTGTTTAAAAAAGACATGGGGCTGAATTTTGGTAGGGCTGAAAAGAGGAGGTAAGGGAGAAGTAGTTCCCCCTGGTGTCGGCGTTCATTCCTGTGAATGTCCATAGTCATTTTCTTTAACAAATAACAAAATGGTCATACATTTAATGCATGTAATTTAACAGAACAGATTAATATTACATAACTCCAATCTATAAACTCAGATGATGATAATGATAATAATAATAATATAAAGTTGGTATAATTTAATTGAAACACTCATATTTTCTCTTTGACAGCCAACAAATAGCCTACAATAAATAAAGGAAAATGGCTTGTGTACGGAATATGATTTCCCATTATGTATGATTTGATGCATACTGCAATATGATCTCAGATATCCTTCGGCAAAATCAAGCGTTTTCTCACTGCTTTGAACGCAAGCACCAGTGGTAGCATGGTTGCTTTCCTTCCCCATAGATTTTTTTATATAGCATATAGCGAATTTACCTTGTATAGAAAAGGGATATGATAATGACATTTATGCCATTTTTATCACGATGAAATGATAAACTAATGCATAAAAAAGTTCACTATTCAGGGAAGGAGGGGTTCAACGCTTTAGCTGTCAGTCTCGATACCATGGCATGATTGCGTGTTTTCCTCCGGGATTTGTTATAACACACACGTACCAACATAAACCCACAACACGTACATACTGTAAACATGTTTCGTTCAGTTTGACTTTGACGTGGTAATGCATGACACATTGTAGGATCCCACACTAGGAAATATGTGAAATCTAAGCATCTTGTTAATGTTCACCAGGTCATGTTTGCCATCAGTCACTGACACACACACACACACACACACACACACACACACGTTGCACATTCCACTGCTAGAGTCAACCAACATTTAAACCCAGCCCATTGTCTTCTCTTAATCAGTGGTTCAGGTTCTCAAAGTTTTTTTTATTTCACGGACCCCAAGTTTGGTATGCATTTAGGACCACAGACCGTTTTAACTCTGAGAGGGTAATGGAACCAAATAGAGTTGAAAGTGTCCATTTTTATCCATTTATACACTCCGTACTTTGAGTTACTCTAGTCTGAGTTACTCTTGAGTTACAATAATTTAGCTGTGGAACCCCTTCATGGACCCCTGGGAGTTCCCGGGACCCAATTTGAGAACTACTCACTACTAAATTAACATTTGCTAGCCTGTGTGTTAGGTATGAGATTTCTCCGGTTTGATATTCAGGTAGCTGGTTAGTGTCAAGACAATCAAACATACGCTGCTGTATATGCAGGTAGACTATTTATAGTAAGGATTAGGATCCTGAGGTTCTGTTAAAAATGGTTGCTTAAATTCTTTTTTACATGTGTACAAGCCAGAGAACACGTTCATACTACTGATGACCCATGGCCATCTTCACTATCAGTGGGTAACTGTATTTTATGTATTGTTTCAATGCTGAATGTTCTGTCATATTTCTACTTTGCTTACTTTGTTTATGATCAGCCAAGTCTCTGCCAATAAGGACTCAAATGATTGACTTACTACTGTAGTTAAATGATGATTGATACCTTCATTGAGTCAGGTCCATCCCATACAGTTAGCTTTCATGGGAAATACAGTGGCATTCTTTTAATACCTTTTAACTTGCATACAAAACAAAAAGCCTCATGGTAACTTTTTGCTTCCGTTTATACGTTAATTTACAGTATGTCATCACTGTTCACCTTGTCAGTCTTGACCAAATGAGTGATAAGATTGACTGAAAGCTCTGACAGAAGGGATCGTGGTGTTGATTTGTGATCCGGACAGACAAATGGAACTCATTTATACAAGCGTTGGCCAGGTCACTGCATGTCTATGTGACCTCACTCCTGGTTCATGACACTTTTCCTTATTTCCTGTGGGGTTGCGTTTCTTTTGGGATTTTGGATTGATCATTCATTCACGTTAGCAAATCATATCTCATCAAAAGTGAACATTCAGACTTGCTCATTGCCATAATTGTCAGGTAGTTTGCAGTGCTTTTCTTTTCTTTTCAAAACAGTAAAATATATACAGTGGATGATTTTCAGTTGCTACACACCGTTTGTAGTGCAGTGAAATACCTTAGAAAATGCAATAGATTCTCCTCTTCAGTTTTCCGTTCGTGTTCATTGGGAAATTATTTTTTACAACTCAAGAGAAATGCGCTCCTCTCCTTTTGGTATCTGGACCTTCACGAACAGCACAAAATGAGTGGCGTGTTGCAAGGATTTCTGTTTCCATAAATATATTAAAAGATACTTTTAGCCAGAAAGGAATGTAAATCATAGGGGGAAATATATATTATATAAAATTGTATAATTACAAAAAATATATATATGAACCAATGTTATTTATGTGAATTTAAGTCCAATTAAAAGTCTGATCCCAAATGTGTTTTAAATGTGGTTCTTCATTTGTGTCTGCAAAATTGTCCACCAGAGGGTGCTGAAAATACCAACACAAACGTCTAAAACAGTGGTCCTCTCAACCTGTGGATCTTCCCACATGTTTTTCTTTTGTTTGTTTGTTGTTGTTTTTGTTGTTGTCGTCTTTGCATAACCATATCTGCATAACCATATATGCAGATATGGTTATCCAGGGTTAGTCCTCACTTCCCACATTCACACGCCAATGGTGACAACCACTGTCTGGAGGCAAGGTGGGGTTCAGTGTCTTGCCTAAGGACATGTAGACATGTAGACAGGAGGAGCCAGGATTCGACCGCCGACCATGTTGGTCATTGGACGACCTGCTCTACCCCCTGAGCCACAGCCGCCCCGGATATACAGTATGGAAGCGTGATAACACGAGGCGTGATGTCACGAGGCGTGACCATATAGAGGTGTGATGCCACGAGGAGTGACCTTATGGAGGCATGACGTGACACATGGATTGCAGGTTTTCATAGTAAATGCGACCTATGGTCACAATAACAACTGGTCAAACATTGGCCAAATAATATAAGAAAGAGGCACATTACTGTACCCTATCAATAAAGGCAAAAAAGCCATAAAATATATCTTAAAAAATAAAACAAAAAAACTCCTTCATAATTTCCAAGTAGTTATCAGAGTGGGGGTCCCGAGTTCAAAATGAATTATGATTTTGGGGGATTTCCACGGAGTGAAGAAGTTGTAATCCGGTTGTTAGGTCAAAATTATTTTTGTTTCAAGACTAGGGCTACTTATAGAGAGATAGCTCAGTAACTCTGATCGCACTTTTTTCAAGAAAGCCATCGCATAAATAACAAACATATTTTATGCTGTTAAACATATAAACAACACGATAGCAGTGATGCCTGTAGGCTGGCAGGTCATCCAGAGCCCGGGGTTAGGTTAGTCAAGCTATGCCCACTTAGTCTTCATCTGTCACCATTGGCACAAGGTAGCGTCTCATTAATGCACCACAACACAGCCTGAAGGCATGGCATGATTGCTGACCCCAAAGAATATGAACAATGTGCTCACCCATTGCTCAAACTGAAACTGGCCTGTGCTTGCTGCAGTTTATTTTAGGTAAAGAGGTAGATAAATAAGATTAGGTTCATAAGACGGTTAAATTCATTGACTTCTTTGCAGAGGAATAATACAAAGAATATATACTGTATATCAAGAGACTGTCCTGCAATTGGTCCTCCATCCATGATGCGTTTGCCCTAATAAAGTTTATTTTGGAGAAGATAAATATACCACCTCGTCCAGGTGCACCAGTTTGTAGTTGAACTCTGACCTCCCTTTGGAAGGGGCAGCCAAAATGACAAATGTTCCCCTTCAGGCTTACAAAATATTGAATCCATATGACCTTGAATTGGATATAGTTATGAACTTTTCCTAAACAAGAATTTTTTTTAAACTGTTCACAGTACTGTAAAATAACCAGTTGGTGTAATTTAACACAAGATAAGAAACACATGATTTCTGTTTCATGGTGGACTAGCCCTTATTTGCGCGTCAACAATTGCCAATAATACAGAGGGTGTGTCACCTCACTAGAATAAACAACTGCCTTGGGGCACTGGAAAACATGGCAGTTATTGAATGACCATGATGAAATTAAATCAAGTGATATTTTGTCCTTTGGGGGAGACTTGATCAGGCCATGGTAGCCTATCTGTGAGACTGTGACAGAGTACAGGCCCAGCAGGCGGCTCACAGTTAGCTGCAGTCTAGCAAAGGAAACTCTAACTGCCCTATCTGTTGTGGTGCCTTCCTTTACGTGTACTACAGTATATGACAGATTAGTCAGCGGCTAAAATGTGACACCCACTATGTCTCTGTTCCCCCAGTCAGCCAGCTATAGCTAGCTAGTAAGCTGGCTGTAGGAGCACGGCACCCCGTAATTACATTTCTAATTGCCGAGTAATTAGGGCTTCCCACGTGGCTTGTTAAATCATTTGTCACCCATGCCCCTCATGTGGCATAGAACAACAGTCTAATTAGACCAAATGGAAAGTCTATAGACTTACAAGACTGTTACTGTAGCCTGGTGTGCAGATACTACAATCTTTTAGAGCTCATAATAGTAACAATGATGATGATCACATGCATGCGCGCGCATGCATGGAGTGCATGCATGGGTCCTTTTAATTTGGTGTAGCGACAGGGACTTCGGAGGGGTTGATCCGTGACTGCTTGCTAATAACAGTCAGTCCCCCAAAAACTATTTGCCTGAACATAATAGTCTAGATACATTTTCTCTCCCAACATTAGATTGTGTCATCACAGCTAAATTCACCCCACCCATATTTGTCAATACCTGTGGCAAAGGTGCACATCTGTGCCAGTCACCAAAGTATCATAGCTGCTGCTAAGTCCTGTCAGGGACATGAATACACAGCTGTTTGTGATGACCCTACAAACCCACATCAAACAGCAGCCTGCTGTGTTCAACACAGCTGCTGTGGCTGTACCAACGCTGATGAAAATCTGGTCATCTCTCATCACTGTCCAGAAGAGCCTTGTTTAATTTCCATCTGCTTGGCCGGAGGACAGGTGCTTTGTTAAACTGGCTGGCTCACTCAATCAGATGCTAGTAATTCTGGCAATTGTTGTATGGTACTGTATGGTATTAGAGAAGACAATTGGCCACCAATTTTAAATATTAACTCTTTCCACACTACACATGATGCAGCTTATTAACTGTCCTTTTAAAGTAATACAAATGAACTGCTGTTGGACCTGGGACAATGACATCTTTACCTCCAAGAGAGGATGAATTAGACCAC
This sequence comes from Protomyctophum bolini, assembly GCF_963924005.1. NCBI lineage: Eukaryota > Metazoa > Chordata > Actinopteri > Myctophiformes > Myctophidae > Protomyctophum > Protomyctophum bolini. Next base: position 14,671,086 of record NC_137871.1, on the reverse strand, counting down.
CAAGGAAGGGAGAGAGTGCAAACAACTGGCTGCCTGCCTGTGGGTTGATGGAAGAGAGTTATGAACCCTGGGAATTAGACATAAACAGGCTGTAGATCACTTGAGCCTTAGAGCTCCATTTCTATCAAAGAAACCTCCTCACTTCTCTCCCCCCCCCCCCCCCCCCCCTCTTTCAACTTCTCTCTCCCACTCTCTCTACCCGTTTCTAGTCTGCTCAGTCCAGTCTGCATCTTTACATTTTCACTCTCTAGTCTAGTACTCCCCCTTTCTCTCTCCATCTGTCTTACAACACACGCGTGCACACGGCCTGACACACAAGTATCTAGATAAATACAACAGGAGGGAATCAATCAGATGTCCCTGTTCGTGTTCCCGAGAGCCCTGTTGGGACCTTGATGGCTCCGAGTACACAGACTGATAGTTAGGGCTCTAACGTTCGATTATGTATTTTCATAGCAATATTCTTCTATTAATCGAACAATCTCTCTTTCAGGTCTATACCATTACCTATTCTAAACAAAGGTTGTATATTTTGCACGTTTATGTTCAAAGGAAACGGGAAAGGGTAATGTTGCCATATCTAAGGCATAAAATCATAAAGACATTTTTACAGCATGGTATTATAAAATGTTCACCTCAGCAATGGATTGCACCGTGTTTGCAATCCTGTTCAAAATCCAGTAAGCTTGTAAACCAGATTGTCTTCCAGATTGACTACTTTCATTTTCACAAAAAGAAAATGGTGGTGGGGAAGCATCTCAGAGGAGTCTTCAATCATTCCTCACCACAACATTCACAGCTGAACGGATGAAGAAAACAGTGATTTCTCATTAGGGAGTTGGTATAATACTATTGCAATTTAAAGTTACATTTCTAAATGAATGGATGTATAATTGAGTACCACAGACGAAAAACAGTCTTAAGTCCAAATTTCATTCTGACCCCTCCACGAAAAGGCCTCGTTGTCCTGAACCCTTATCTATCATTTATACATTATGGATCAATAGTGACTTAGACTGTTTTTCGTCTGTGGCATTCAATTATGTAGTAATCTGTGAGGTTGGTATTTAACCGGAAATTGATTAACCTACAGTATGCTGATGTTTCAAGGTAATAGGGGGAAAATGTAGTGTATTTTTGCTGTTTGGAAAGAATTATAAAGGTCTCTCATTTACTGTGATTTCAAGAATATAATATAATAATACATATGAGGAATGGAAGGAACTGGATTAGTAAAATTCCGAATCAGCTAAAGTATCTCAAACATCAGTTTTCATTTTAAAGTCATGTTTTTTTCTGAAATGCCACAAAGAGATGTTGAAATGTGGACATCTCAACTAGCCTTTAGCTATGACTTCCCATGGCACACCTAACACCTCTCTCCTCCTCCTTTCTGCTCTCCCTACCCAAACCCTCCCTCTCTATCCCCATCTCCTATCCCTCATCTCCATCCTCTCCTCTTTAATCTGTCCTCCTATCCATCTGTATCCACTCATGTCCAGTCAATGTGCTTTCTCGTCTCACAGGCTCCCATGGATTGTGATTGCAGACGGACGGCCACGTATTAAGGGTTTTCATTGAATATGGCTGCACTGCTGCAGACTAGTAGTCACTATTGTCATTATCGTTGACAATAATAAGACGAGAAATAATAACTCTTATTATAGTATTCTTGTTGCTGCTTCTCTTCTCTCTTCTCACATTCACCCCAGACACCCCAGGTCAATACCGGCCACTCTTGAGCCTTGTTCGCGCAAGGTTTTTCTTGTTAAGGAACATTATATCTTCCACAACTGAAATGTTTACTCAGAAGGCAACCGCTGGGTCTCTCTGCTCTATAGTATAATATGTTAAGTGCCTTTAGAGAACTTGTGGTGATTTGGCACTAGAAAACTGCATGTGTATCAGTGGAGATATGTGGTTGTCTACTCTGAGTCTACACCCTCCCGGGCCTCCCCAGACTAAACATTTACTATGCATTGGGAGGCATCTTGATTTGTATAGCATATAGGCAATTCAATGTGCTTTACATAAAACAAAGCCAAGGAGAAAAGAGAGGGGAGATGTGAGAAAGTGAGAAAAAAGTAAGCAAAAATAAAAAGGGCCTGATTCACTAAGCTGTTTGTAAATACTGCCTAAATAAAGTTACGTAGATTCTCTTGACTCTATATCTATAAGCACAATCTGACGATTCACGAAGCTTGTGTACAGCTGAGCCTTGATTTGTGTGCATCACAGGTGTAACTCACTGAAAGTCACGAGCGCGCTCCCGTGTAGATCACCCACAGCCCATTTAACACCATAAAAGGCAAACTCTAACGCCAGACCGTAAATGTCATGTCAGATCTATAAGTTTACACAGATAGATTTAATCTATTCATTGAGTCACACATACATGTATTTCGGGCTGAATTTGCCATTTTTTCATCTGGTGAAACACAGCTTTCACCTTGGGGGATTGCATTATGGAATGTGTACATTGTTACATTTTACTTATCATAGCACAACATATGGTAAGTATTGTATTGGCACGAATCTTGTGCAAAATGAAAATGGGACTGTCACTGCCAAATGTTCTAAACTTTCGGCGACTCTGCCAATAATCATATTCTTTGAGTCACACATCCGAGTTTTTGCCGGGTCAAACGAGGAATCACGTGACGTTGATCACCTTCCCCTATTCTCTCATACAGGATATGATGTATGTGTGTAGGAGGAAGAATACTACAGCACTTTAAGATGGTAAGACTGCGTTCATGTGATGTGGTCAATATTATAAATAAATAGCGTGAGTTGGAGTTGGGAAAAAAAGCCCAATAGGCGAAACTGTGGCCACACTTGTAAAAACAGCAAGAGAACGCCAAGAGAACGAATAATTATGATTCGGCCCTAAATGTGTCAACTGAAAAGAAATACAAATATGTTGAATTTGCATCCAAGAAATATATCGTTTTTTATAGGGCTTGTCAAAAAAAATATTTTTAACATACATTTTCTGCACAATCCTCAGATTCCTCACATCCTGTGACATTATACTGTAGCCTGTAGGCCCCTTATTACTACTAACTAAATGTCGCCATATTGAATTTATTTTACGTCTGCATGATGAGGATAACACATTAGTTCTAGGGTAGTTATTTATAGAGACGATAACTAATGGGGTACCATCAGCTTGAAAGATGGCTTGATAAATATCATATAAAGTTTCGGAAACGTAACTTTGGTCGATTATTCGGTTGATAATTTCTTCCCGTAATTTATACCATTTTTATCGTTGATTTATTAGTCATCTTTACAATGAGGTATAATAAGAATTAGCAACAACTAAACATGTATATATGAGTGTACGTGTGCGTGCGTGCGTGTGGAATGCAGAAGAGACAATGAAATGTATACGAATGTATGCGTACGTACGTTCTCTATTGTTTTCTAAGTCAGTCAGCAGTGTGGAAGCAGGATCGTATACATGTTCTTGTCATTTTGCATGCTTACATGTTCCTTTCAACATGACTTCAGAACAGATGGCAGCAATACAATGGAGAGCCAGAGACCATTTCACAACTAATCTCACCATCAATACATCAATAAATGTCATACATAATGCATGGATTGCATGCTATATATATTTTTTTACATACAGCTTTCACATAATTGAGCACAAGCACACTTTGCTCCATGTTTACCATGCACCTTGTTCTGGCATGCACATCTATCAACTCCCACGGGGCAAAACATCCATTTTCAGAGAGGGGTTATAGGTTAAAGGCAAGCAGCCCCAGGACGCACTGTGTGGGAATAGGGGAAGATCGTGCGTGCGTGAAATCAGGAGGAAAAACAAGCCACTGAATTGACCGAAACATTTGAAATGTATGCTCTGCCATACGACGGTGTTGTGCACCGAATATAGAGGACTGAAAAGCTCACGGGACAACGTGCTGCGGAAGTGATGCGTTGTGTGATTTTAACCCATTCTGACCGGGCACCCATTTTGGTGTTAGCATCATGTTATGCTTTACCTATTGAAAAATAGCAGATCTACAAGCTCATATCGCGCCACCGAGTGGCGCGATACGAGCTTGTAGGTCTGCTATTTTTGAAAAATTCGAAGAACGACTGACATTTTTAGAATCTGATCTCAGGTCAGAATGGGTTCATCAGACCAGTGTGTGTCCAGTGGAAACCTCGTATGAATCTGATCTCAGGTCAGAATGGGTTAAATCAGCCATTTTCTGTATGTGGCACAGTCGAACCACAAAGTACAAATCAGGCAACAGTGAGTTCCAATATGTGTAAAGGGTGAAAGGGTGAAAGAGCGCTCAACAGGTCAGCCAGATGGAAGTCAACTCAAAACAACATCTGTCTAAATTTGAGGCTAAATTCATATGAGCAGTTTAATGATAAATTAGGCTACACAGCCAGGCTAGATTGAACTATTATGAATATGCATCATAGTTGCATGCAGATATGCATAGTTGCATGTTTTACATGCATGATCATGCATGTAAAACAGGACAATATAATATAAACAAATACAATTTTAAGAAGTTGGCATCTGTGTTATGTAGCCTTCATGATTGATTTTGTTGTCAGGCTGAGGCTACTGTGTCTGTGTCGATCAATTGTGTCATTGGAGAATTGTTGTAACTTTGATTCCCATGGTTTTCTGGCCATAATGCATCATGGGAAAATGTTAGTATGGATACTTTGCATTGAATGTGTAGGCTACCTTGTCTGGCATTGTAACAGCAACAGGACTAGCCAAGTGGAATTTGTTAAAGGTATATTCAGTGATTTCACGTAATTCAAATATTACTTCCTTTTTTGTTTTGTTGTGATAATCCTCCCTACTATAGAGTGTGCTGACCATATAAAGAGTTCCTCCCTGTCCCCAGTTAACCCCTGGGGTCAAAAATCCCAAGGTTTTGTTTTTGTCTAGGTGGCCCAGCCTTCATCCAATCAGGATAAAGAGGGGCCTTCCGCCAATCATGAACGAGCAGGGGTGCGCCTTGGTGTGCGTGCTGTTGGCCTGTTGCGTCTGCGTCCCCCCCCCCCACTGTAGTGCGTGCATGTGCACATCTTGTTACCGGGGCAGACCGGGGAGTTTTCCAAATCACCGAATGCTCCTTTAATGAGACCAACCCTTCAGCACCCCTTTTATTGATAAAATCACTGTGACCATAATTTGCATGATGTAATTCCTGGTCAGAAAGTCAGAAAACATTCGTTGTTGCAAGTGGCTCAAGGGGAGGTTATTTGTTACACTGACTTGACACCACCACACTTGTGCGTGCATGCGTACATTACCACATCATGCAAATTTGCATACTGGATGCGAGTAATACGTTCTCTGTCACTTATGACTCTTCTGTGCACTGACCCGAGTAGAATATCCTTTTAATAAGATGAGCACACACACACTTCCCTAAGGAGAAGTCTGTTCTCTCTCTCTCTCTCTCTGGCTCTGGCTGTTGAGGGTGATGTGTGCCTCCCTATGGCATTGGCAACCTGGCTACTACCTCTACCTTCTGGATTCCCAATAGTGGAATATACCTTCGGATCAGGCAGCTACTGTAGTTCACTCCAACGCTTTTATCATTAACCTGAAAACTCATCTCTGCAAGAGACACTTTCAGAGCATGGACATTTAACATTGTGTTTGAAAAGTACAACAAAGTATCTTAGTACTGTATATGACTATAATAAATTACATGGTGCATACTGCATTCTGCATTTCAGTACATACAGGCATAATGATGGCTAGACATGACCAATCATTAATTGTTGTAGTGTATTTTTATGTCTCTGTCAGATGTAGAGTTGCTGGCCAATATGGCTGGATGGTAACCGCAAAGTTGCCAGTTCGAACCCAGGCTCCCCCAAATTTAGTGTCGAAGTGTCCTTGAGCAAGACACTGAACCCCTAATTGCTCCTGATGTGCTGGCTAGTGCCTTGCATGGTTTCTGCCGCCATCGGTGTATGAATGTGTGTGTGAAAGGGTGAATTGATGCACAATCTATGTAAAGCGCCTTGGATAAAGGCGCTATATAAATGCACAATTATTTTTGAGTGGTGCAACCACTCCTACAACCAGCAATGTCCATGTACACCTATGTGTTCACCTATGTATGTGTTCACCTATGTATGTGTTCACCTATGTATGAGCACCAGTGTGAGTACCAGTAGGGGCGCTGTTGTGCTATGCAGAAACAGAGAGACAGTGCTGCACTGTTTCCTGCTAATGAGAGAGAGAGAGAGAGAGAGAGAGAGAGAGAGAGAGAGGAGGGGGGAGAGGGGAGTTGCACCACTCGGTTCACACAGGTGTGATTTTTCTTTAGTGATGACATCAGGGATCTCCAAACATGGGCTTAACTGCGACAGCAGGTTTAATTTACCATGACGTCAGGGTTTCCACATCTCCATCGATTCCATAGTTAACTGGGACCTTCGGTCGTAACAATGTAGTGTTTTTATGTCTCTGTCAGCGAAAGCCGGAGGCAATAGTTTTCAAGGTTGTTTGTCCGTATCTGTACATACAGTATGTCATCCCAACACTGGTATTTTAACACCTTGATGGAATTTCATTGGACTTGAGGATGAACCCATTAGTTGTGTGGTCAAAGGTTAAGGTAACTATGACCAGAGGTGGATGACCTCGTGTCCGTCCCATTCTTGTGAGAGCGATATCTCAGGAACTCATCAAGGGAATTTCATGACATTTTGCACAAATGTCCACTGGACTCAAGGACGAACTGATTCTAAGTAGGTGGCCAAGGTCACATATGACCACACAAACACGTTAAAGTCTTCATTCACTGCATACATACAGTACTGCACTATATGAGTAGTAGAGTTGAACATGCTTGACCATGCATACTGTATGCTTGACATGCTTCACAATCACAATGACATGCTTGAACCCAATACGGTCATCATTCTACATGCATGACAAACTGATTTTTCAAGAGAAATAATATGTAGAAAGAATAAAACTAAGGCTTTCAAGAATGTCTACTCTCATAGTCTCTCGAGACAGACTGTTGAAAGGATATGAGGGCGCTGTTTTAAGTGTTTTTCCTTTATTTTTTGACGATGGGTTCTCAGATTGATTCTCATCACTGAGTGCAATAGCTGAGCAACATCTTCAAACCTACATCTAAGCACTGTGGATGATGAATACACTCAATACAGGAAACCTAAAATAAACGTGTGCAGCAATATTAAACCAGCATCTTCATGGTGGTGTTCAATAAATCATTGCACTAAACCAGGGGTCTGCAACCCCTAGTGCCTAGTTGCTCCCTGTGGCATTACAAAAAAATTGATGAAAATGTATAATGTTTATTTTTTCACATTTCTATTTTTCATTTATGGTTTCTGTAGGAGGCCAAACGTGACAAACATTCTTAAGTTTTCCAATTTTGTAAAAATGTGTAGAATAAATATTAAGTTTCAACACATACAGTATGTCAACTGGGTCATAGCATGCGGTGTCGTGCCAGCCAGGTGTCTATTATAAACAAACCGGTGGGTGTGTAAGGCTGCTGCCTGCTACGCTACTATGGCTTCTACAGGGAGAAAAAGAAAGATAGCCAACAAAAAACTGAGGATTTAACAGTTCGTGGACAGAGGCTTTGGCCTTCACAGCCAATGCAGATTGACTGCCTGTTATGTTTAATCTGCAGTGAGAAGCTATCAAACAACAAAATACATTTCCAGGGAAAGCATACTAAATTTGCAGCTGACCACCCAGCTGGGAATGAGAGTGCTGTTGCAGAACTGCTGAAGAAAGTAGAAGACAGCAAACAATCTTTTAAAAAGTGGATCGCATCTTCAAACTCCACCACTGCTGCTAGTTTCGTTGCAACCCGAGGGATAATAAAGCTTGGCAAAGCAAACATGTTTTTGCGGCTCCAGATTTATTTTTGGTCGAAAAGGCTCTTTCAACATCTTGGGTTGCCGACCCCTGCACTAAGCACTACAAGTTAACTGCGTATTGACATCTCACAGCTCATCAAGCTGTACTGTAAGGTTATGGCAAGTTAAGCAATTCTAGTGAAATGGGCCAAACTCCATTCATAAACTGGCCTTGCCTTGCCCCACCTATAGGCAAAATGAAAAATGCAGTTAATGCACTACTGATAAATGAATCTGGCAGGCCGAAATACTGCATAACATTAGTTTGGATCATACAGTAGTTCTTTATTTTGCCCCACATGCCTCAAATAATGATTTATTGAAATTATCTTATGGCCTTTTGCAAGGATGGTCGAAGATCTATGATACCACTATTGTGTGATCAATCAAGTGGTTAGGGTTTTTTTAGTTTTGTTTTCATTGCCACCGTTTCATTGGCACAGATGCTCTGGTAATTGTTAAAATTAACCATGACCTCAACCCGGACCCTGGAATCGATTGCTACAGTTCTATTGTTTATTATATTCATTTCACAGCGCGGGCAAAGCTCTTGATCTACTAGTGAACTAGTCAATCTTTATTCCTGCTGTCAGCTGCAGTATGGTCATGAAATGTGGGTCATGACTGAAACAACATTGCAGAAACAAGCAGATGAAATGGGTTTTCTCAGGAAGGTGGCTGGCATCTCCCTTAGGGAGAGCGTGAGAAGCTCAGTCATCTGTGAGGATCTTAGAGTAGACACTCCTTTGCCTCCGGGTCACCTCCCCAGGGAGGTATTTCAGGCCTACTGTAGATAGGAGAGGCCACGGGTGGCAGACCAAGGACCAGGTGGGGGCAAATAGGCGGATCTAGAAATTATGGGCCCCTGGGCCACAGTCATGCAAAAGGGCCCCCCACCCCCCTGGAGCTTTTTTTTCTCTTCTTCCCGACGTGGAGCATATACTGTCTGTACACGTGTATGCATAACTATTATGACATATAGGCCTGCAATATTCAGAATTTACAGCAAGGGATTGCTTAAAAAGAATTAACAGCCAAAAACTAAGCCAAATAAATGCAAACTGAGGGTTTAAACACTTTTGGGGTTATTTTATTGACACAAATAAATAAGCCCATTGTTAATAACAGTGACAAGGACCGTATGTGTCACTGTTATTCACCGTTACCCCTTTTTTGGGGGGCTCCTGAGTTTGAGCCTCTTCGCTGTCACGCGGACGCTCAAGCTCAGGGGCCCCCCTAGCTCAGGGGCCCCTGGGCCTGGGCCCAACAGGCCCGTTGGATAATCCTCCCCTGGGTGGGGATCATATCGCCACACTGGCCTGAGAACGCCTCCCATCAGAGCTGGCTGACCTGATTCCGGATAGGCGGATGAACTAATTAAGCGTCTGCCTTTTTATACCTCAGTGACATGATGAATAACCGGAAGGAGGGTGTCCTTAGGGATGTAATATGCACTGGGTGAGCAACTTTCATTGAAATGACTGGGCTGGGACTTTCAGTACGGCCTCCAGCCATTACAGTTTAGCACATTTACAGCACAACCATAGATAGCTCTAGGCAAACCTAAATCCCATTATTGTATTGCAGCCACGTTTCTTACTTGCATCATGCCTTGTACCGTATTTAATCTGCTGTAGTTTTTAACCTGCAATGGAATACAAACTACAAAATCAGCCTAGTTTCATGCCCCTTTGAGACCAGCTTGTTTCAACTGGGTACGGTCTTGGCCAGCACCCTGCTGTTGGTCTCATCACTCATCAGAGTTCACCAGAGACCAACAGTGAGATAAGACTGATGAATACCCTTCATGACTCATGATGGCCTAATAATATAAATAATAACAGACTACAGTGTGGTACAAAGAAAATCTTAAAATGAAGATGAATGAAGATTGTGAAATTAGCGAGTACAGGATTATTCAAATCACATGCCGACCGTTAAAACTCAGGTTTTAGTCCAGTTTTAATCAATAGTTTTAGTCTGGATTTAACATAAGACTATGCAAACTTTGATTTTGAAGATTTCAATTATGGGATATCACAACAAGCCTATTATATATTGTGCACATCATCATGAGATACAACAGTCTCAAAATACTGCCAAAAGTAAAAATTACAAAATAGAATAAAACATTATAATAGTTTATTAACCTCATGACTGGTAGGCTAAGCTGTATTCGTTGCCTTCTGATCTTTCTAAGCAATGGCCAAAATTATACTGTACTGTTTTGGACATGACAGACACAAACACAGCTGCAAACAACCCAACAACGCAGACATACTGTTAGTGTAGATCCATGTCAGTCTTCTATTCCAATTAATGTCTGTAATGTCAAAGTTCAAAAACCTAAAAAGGAAATAGCAAACTCACACTTATGTAACGCCCGGGAAATTGCGGAATCAAATCCGGGTCTCCCGCATGGAAAGACAAAATCTTACCCACTAAACCAAAGGGATATCCCCATGACTTGGACCTTTAGGCTACCAGGCTGAGGTTGTGAGCCACTCTGCTGTACATAGATAACTGAAGTGACCAAGAGCCACATACACATACCTACTTGGCCTCACCCCCCGAACCCACCTCACCCCTGCCCACTTTGACAGGCTGGGATGGCTTAGGGTCGACAACAGAGTAGTACAGCATCTTGCAATGGGTCTGGTCCACAAGATTCGATACACCACCAAGATACCCATGTACCTGTCTAAATACTTCCTTAATGTAAACGAAGTCCACACCCACAACACCAGAGGGAGTGCAACAAACCATGTACAACCCAGATTCGGCACAAACAAGGGACTAAATTCTTGGTGGCAAAATGATACTGTAATGTTTTGGACATGACAGACACAAACACAGCTGCAAACAACCCAACAACGCAGACATACTGTAGATCCATGTCAGTCTTCTATTCCAATTAATGTCACCAAAATGTGGAACACCCTACCAACAGTCATTAAGACATGTGAATCCAATTCAATCAATCAATCAATCAATCAAACCTTCAACGGCAGACAACACAACATACGAACAGTAGATTCAGACAAGTCATTGGTCCGACAAATGACAACCCACCTCATCTCCTAACCTAACCATGACCGCAAGCACGGGAACAGACGCTAGTCCGACATGCGGATGAATGTCGGACTAATGCCCTGTCTGAAAAGCGTCCACCTCCCATATCAATTCAAGAGCCAGAAATAGTCACTGAACACCGACAGTGAATTGGGTTCCAAAATGACAGCAAATTCTGAATTACAGCCTGAGTCACAACATACAACACAAGCAGCAGCAGCAACGAAAAAGGATCCTACCTTGAGCCGTCATCTACTTCATACTGTCAATGGCAGTGACCGACCAGCTCCATTCTCCCGGCTGCCATCTTCTCAGTCTCCCTTGGTACTACCGTACTAGTAGCCCCCCATGCAGATGCTTGTTGGTAATAATTATGTTCCTCCTGGTTGATATTGGACATAGCATTCTGGTGAAGCACAGTGGCCAGGGACTTCTGTAGAACAGGCTTCAGGCCAGGGTCCAGCATTCACAGCCGTATACTAGGAGAACAAACCCTACAAGACTAACAAGAAGCTTAATATGGTGGGGGAGGTTGGACTTCCACACACTGGCCATGCCATTTAGAGCGCTCCTGCAACAGCCCTGCCAGGATGTCAAAGTCCTGTTGCCATCTGTGGTCATGACCTTGCCTCTTGTACTTTCTTCTTTCGTGTATTACCGGTAGATGCGATGTCCAGCTCCATGTCGTGCAGCCACGCTCTCATGTCTCACATCAAAGAGGCCGGCCTCCAATGGTGGTCTATGCCATAGGGGGACAAGTTGTGATTATGTAGTCGGCAGTCTGCTCAAGCATGCTGCGAGTATGGAAGTGTGCCAGGCCCCACTTCTTCATAGAGCAGCCAACCCCAGTACGCAGTTGGACGACGAGTCTTTCAGTTTCAACTGTCACAGATATGTGACTCAAAAGTCTCTTTTAGGCCTACTCTTAATACTTCCAAATAATATAACGGAGCTTGTCAAACAGCTGTCTGTCTGTGTGTGTGTGGGTGGGTGTGTGTGTGTGTGTGTAGGGGGCGGGGGCGGGAAATTGGAGGATTTAAAAGGGGCAGCCATTTAGAGCGTTCCTGCAACAGCCCTGCCAGGATGTCAAAGTCCTGTTGCCATCTGTGGTCATGACCTTGCCTCTTGTACTTTCTTCTTTCGTGTATTACCGGTAGATGCAATGTCCAGCTCCATGTCGTGCAGCCACGCTCTCATGTCTCACATCAAAGAGGCCGGCCTCCAATGGTGGTCTATGCCATAGGGGGACAAGTTGTGATTATGTAGTCGGCAGTCTGCTCAAGCATGCTGCGAGTATGGAAGTGTGCCAGGCCCCACTTCTTCATAGAGCAGCCAACCCCAGTACGCAGTTGGTTCAGCAGGGTCCATTATCGGCGTGTCAGCTCTTCTCCTTTGACGCCATCTCCTGGGAAAATTACATGCTTCCTAGCGTCCGGAGTAGGTTGGGTGAAACACCATAAGACTCGAGTGTCTGAAAGAATAAAAGAGAAGAAAGAAAGAAAGAAAGAAAGAATTTAAGTGAAGTGACCTCATGTATTGGACAGTTACATGCATGTATAATATACCCTGTCACAAGTACAACTCACTACATAAAAAAATAGCCACATCACAACATACACAGCCTGTCACAACATACAAAGCGTACATACTGTAATGTATCCTGTCAAAACATACATAGTATTCCAGAGCTATAGTCATTAAACATGATTCATTGACATCCAGTCCATCCATGTTAGTTTTATATTGGATAGTTGACAGAAATTAAAATTTTGTGTAATGTAAATGTTAACTGCCCAGGCCTACAAAGGAAAATGATCATGCCTAGCCCTAGATTGAGCAGAGTAGCCTACAGTATACATTTAACATAAACTTGCACATAGGCCTATAAAACAGCTAGAAAACCATAGCCCTAATGCACATTAGAGCTATATGGACCAGAGTCCAGAGCTAGATAATACCCATGATATTGAAATATAAATCTTAATTAGATATTCAGGTTGTAACTGAGTAGTCAGCTGTGGGGGTAGGGAACTGTGACGGACATTGTTTATTTGTTTGTTTAACTGTATGTAATGTGTTTTATTTTCGTTTTATTTTTCGTTTTGTCATTATTTATTTATTTTTGTCCTGTATTTATTATTGTCAAAACATTTTGTGATAAGATTTTGTTTGTATTTGTGCTGCCATGGGGATGTGGGGGGTAAAAAATATATGTCAATTGTTTTGAATATACTTCTTTGTACTGTAAAGAAAATGAATAAACATATGTTTTAAAAAAAAGATATTCAGGTTGTAACACTGACTTGCTCCTCCAATATAACTTTCATTGGTAAACACTCAAGTATGAGGTTTCATACAATGTATTGGTGACACCACAAACAATTAAGCTAACACCCCAAACAATTAAGCTAAAGCTACTATTATAGCTATTTATTTAGGATATAGTAGGCCTACCCTATAGCTAGCCCTAGAATGGCTGTAGCCTAATTATATTACATCGCCTATATTTCATAATTATGTACAGTATAGCATAGGCTACACAGCCATAAGTAGGCTTACTATCCCCCTCCTGCGTTTCACTGGTGGTGAGTCATCGGCGCATAGATATAAGTTACAGTTATACAGTACAGTAGCACTCCGTTTTGTACTCACCTCACCCAATAATTAATTACTGCGACTTGGTGTCAGCTATTTGCCATGATGTCCGTTTGAAAGTTATGGCAGAAAATGTATATTCACTGAATTTCACTCAAACTGTTATGTCCACTTTTCCACGAGTTTCACTTTTTTTTCACATTTCCTCCAGTGAGCCGTAGGCTAGTAAGGCTACGGGGAACACATTAAACACAGGTGGTTGCTGTTGGTGGGGTAATTGGCCTAAATGAGGAGAATAAACGACCGACCAAACAGTTTTGTCACGACGACGAGTCTTTCAGTTTCAACTGTCACAGATATGTGACTCAAAAGTCTCTTTTAGGCCTACTCTTAATACTTCCAAATAATATAACGGAGCTTGTCAAACAGCTGTCTGTGTGTGGGTGGGTGTGTGTGTGTGTGTGTAGGGGGCGGGGGCGGGAAATTGGAGGATTTAAAAGGGGCAGCCTGCTGAAGCCAGAGCGCCTAAGTCTGACGTCACTTTCAGTAGAGGGCGCCAATACCCAATACACAGGTTCATGTATCTTTTTATTTGCATCGATTTTAGGTCGATTTATATAAGAACTGTGTTTGAAAAATAAACCGACCATCCCGGCCTTTCTGTCAGGGGAGTGGCTGTGCATCGTTAATGATGACCGTTCATATTTGATACAGCCAGTTTTTGGAGAAAATGGAATTAATGTGGCCGCAAAAGCCTTGAAACTACATATTAAAGCAATGTCGCTGCTAATATACGTGTGTGAGTTTATGTGTGTGTGTACATTGCCAGATTAACTGACTATTTTTTTAAAGTCTGTTTCCCCGCGGCCTGCGGTCGCTTCTCGGCGTCTTACTGGTATGTGTGTGTGTTAGGCTGCGTAACAGTGACACTTGGTTGTGAAAACCAACCAAAAGCTATTTTCGTGCTCGGACACAGCCAGGGACACACCCAGGGACCCAGGCAGGGACATACATAGATGTCTATAGGAGTGGTTGCACCACTCAAAAAGAAAGAAAAGGGGAAAAAAGTGATAGATATTATATTGTTTTAACATAGGTTTTAGCACTTGATGATGAAACGCCAGCAAGATAGAATCTGCCTTCTTAAAAGCCACAGGGTTTGTTTCGCCAGCTGCCAAGTGATGAGATACTATCCTGGATTACAATCCCTATACCACAGAACACCTCACTCAGTCTCGTTTCCTGGAACGCAATCCCTCAAAATGCCCATATCCCCATCGGACAGAAACATGATCCCTAAGAAACGGCATGGGATTTATATTCTTTTATCTCCTTACCCCACTTTGGAATCTCTAGTTCTGGTCAAGTGCCCTGAGAGACAGACAGTTTATCTTGCCAGTGCATAGCCTACTCACAAACATGCGTGCATACACACACACACACACACACACACACACACACACACACACACACACACACACACACACACACACACACACACACACACACACACATGCATGTATGAAGCCACATAATACGCGTATGCACACAGAGAAACACACTAGGCAATTAGGCACACATGATTGCAGAGTGATACATATTGATGTAACGCAAAGCTAGAATGGAAAGGAGTTTGATCCCAGAGTAGTCTTTTCACCTGATGTATTTTGACATGATTTTGTCTGTTCTTCTCTTCTTTACCCCCAATACCCACCCACCCCGCCTACACTATTATTATCCTCCTGACACTTATTCACTATCTGTGTTTGTCTGAATTTGTCCCTCTCTGTCTCTCCATCTCTCTCTGTACTCTCTTCACTGTCAAAACAGCTCCAACATTTCCTCTGACTTCTGTCAGGTTGAGAGGGATGCTGTATTATAGATGTGATGGTTGAGGAGGGAGAAGGAGAGGTCAGTGTAATCAGGAGAACTCAGGGGTACTCACTCACAGCTGAAGGACGAAACAAGAATAATTACTCATGATTCTGATTCTGTTTCATGTTCAGTCAGGCACAGAGAGCATATGATTCACCACTTTTCCCCCACCTTAAAGGATCACTTCACCACTTTTCAAGCCAAATGACGTCATGATAACGTTATGATGACATCCTCCAGTGACTGCGGTGACGTTCAGGACTAGGCCAGATCACAGCTCATATGGGGATGATCTTTACGTCTTTTCCGAGACGTCTTCACCAGTTTAAATAATATCGCTTATTCTGGACCAGATCTGACTAGTTATGATATGACTTAAGTTGATCTGGGCTCGATTCCATGATGCCCTTGCAAATGATCAGTGTCAACTGCAATCTGCTGCTCTAGGTGAGGCAATGAGAGCTGAGTGGATGACAGACGATGTGTCTCCCCTGCAGTACTCACCTGTATGGAAGAGTGCTTCCCAGAGGGGTCAGACTCTCTCTGATTCATCCAGGGACGTCCGTCTTAGTGGGCAGAATTTATGTTGGTTGAAATCAGGTGATATCCAATTGAGACGTCACTAATTCGTCCAGGTCCTGACCGTGCTTGCTGGGATATATCTTCGTGTAATTGGTCCTCACTAATGTTCATGATAAAATAGGGGGTGCATACGTTTGTTAGTCGTACCAACAGTCCTACAGACAGAGTCCGACAACACCGTCACTCCCGACATGCACTGCCGGTTACAAATCAACCATGGCCGGTTACACATCCCCTGTGTTTCCCAGCAATGCGTTGTTTTCATTATAGGTGTCTTTCACGCCTCTGAGTGTGACTAGTCTTAGTTTGATGATCTCTGACTGGGACCAGAAGGAAAACAACTAGCATAAACACAACAGGTTTTTACAAAATCTCATTGCTTATACAGTACATATTTCTTTGAGATTTACAATTTTACATTAGACAATTAAAAAAAAATCATGTGATCGGGCCGATTTCCAATCACCCGATCCGATCGGGACAACCCTCTATATGTTTAATAGTGAAAATAAATTCAACAATATACAATCGCTCATCATCTGATAAGCTTATAGATGTGGAGTTCCGCATTGGCTGGGTCCTGAAGATGTTTTGGGATGTCTAGCGTTATTCTTTGTATTTTATGATCCCACTTGCAGTGATGGAACTCAGAGGGATTACTGTCTGTTTTTTGGTCCAATGATCCCTGCTTCTGCAGATAATGAAAATACCGTGGCCTGCAGTAGTCTGTCGATAAAAGATTATGTTTAAGAAATAAGGATACAGTTCTTCAGCTTTTAATAAGACGTGTTTTACACTATACTGTAGATCCGGGTGGTAGGTTATTGATTACAGCAGTACATCCACAAAAGATTTTTAGAATTAGAATATCTTGTTTATTGCATTTGTTTGTATGTGATGGATTGCACTGTAGGAAGCCTTTACGTATCTGCACAGTACCAACTTTTGGTGTTGAATGATTCTGTGGAAAACCCAATAAACAAAGTAAAAGAAAAAAACTAGAATATCTTTATAATTTAGTTACGCTACATTTTTAGTACTTACTGATAGAATTGTATTTTTTAACGGACTACGGAGCACAAATACATGAAATATTAATCCATAAGGATTCATTCTTTAAAATAAAACACCTAAAACAGGAAATGTCTCTAACTTCTTTATAATCCTCAGTACTTAGTGTTATACACTTACTTGTACGTGAGTACACAATGTACTTGATATGTATTGTGTACTGTCTGAACTGTAGCATACTTTATAGTTAGCTACGGGAGACATCTCAGACAGCAAGGTCAGCTTGCTGCAGTTAGCGGTTGTTATGTCTCAAGTGTTGTCATTGGGATCCAGCGATATGTTCCTGTGTGTGTGTGTGTGTGTGTGTGTGTGTGTGTGTGTGTGTAATAAACTTTGTGAACCTTTAGCGTGATACTGTCTCGTGTCCCGTTATTTGTTCTCCCGGGCCCGCCACCGCAGTCGTCGTACCAAAGGAATAATTCAACTGGATTGTCACACACTACCGGTCTGCCAGAACCAGCCAAGAGTCCAATTCGTTTACAACACTTAGAACCAACCCTGGTCCGTGACCGTGTACAGACATATTGATAAATCAAATCATGTCCGTACACGGACAAATGTGTCCGTGGCAAAGTTTAGATTTTCTTTTG
>NC_137871.1:14635887-14650887 GCF_963924005.1 Protomyctophum bolini | reverse complement strand
AATATACTGTACCTCTGATTTTAAATACATTGTCAAAGCAATACATTAATGAATAATGGTAGGTCTATTACCAAAATTGTATTTGTCTCTTCCTTTATCCCTTGTCAAAATGATACCTTAGAGACAACCCCAAAATATGTGAATGTTCACCAATCATTCGACAAATTTAGAAACCACCAGTGGTGTCTTAAAGAAGCATATTTTCATTTTCCAATCAAGCTCCTTTCATTCATTGGTATTATATGACATTCAGTACATAATGGTTCCCACATCTTATCTTCGATTATTATGTTAAACTATTTTCCATTTACTTTTAATATCATAAAACATCGCATGGATGCACCTGGGACATATCCTCAGTGATGTATCCTGAGGTCAACGGGGTTTCGGGTCTTCCAACATCATACCCCTCACTCAGGCGACCCAGCCGGGAGTGATCAAGTCCCGACTTACGTCCCAGTAGCTACCCTCAATCAGTCCCACTAGGCCAGGGAGAAGACCTTAAGAGGCAGCTGTTCATAGCTACTGTGTGTGGAGTCAGTACTGCTGTATGGGGCTGAGACATGGACCCTCACAACAACAGGAAAGAGCCCTGGATGGAGTGCCGAATTGGTGTTGGCTCAACACATCTCACATCTCACATCTCACATCGCATCGGTCTATATAAAATTGTAAAGCCATTCTAACAACATTTTGACCCACCTCCAGTATACCCTCATGAGGACAGAAAACCTGGAAGAAAATAAGTGTTTTGTGGGATTCCTAATGAATGTTTAATGTACTAAGATGTTTTTATCCCTCACGTGATGACACGCCTGTGCTCTAGTTCAAGTGAAGTGCAGTTACTTTATTTGCTCCATGGGACCAAGCAGGCCTAATATAGCCTACTTTTGTTTCGTCTCACTTACCCATTTGACACAAACATCCCCCCCCCTCCCAAACTATGGCATTAAAGCACTAAAAGATCCTCTCCCTTTCTGTTTGTGTCAGGGGACCCTATTTGTAAAATGGACAACAATATGTTTCTGCCCCACGGGGGGGAATATTAATTCTGGTGCAGATCACACACAGAACAAAACAAAACAAAACAACTAAACATGAAAGGCTTTGATGAATATTCATAGCAGGTTATTAAACTGCATTATCACAACTCAAGCATCAAGACATAGGCAGAATACACCCACGGTGCATAGAACACTATTCAACTGCTTGGTTATAGTTCTACGAGGCTACTTGGTTATAGCTCTATGAATAGAATGAAAGTGAATTTTCCTCGAAGAACGTGGCTTATCAAGACTTTATGAACATTTCTTAAGTTTTACCAGCTTGAAACATCATGTATTTAGCTAATTTCATGTAATTGTTGGGATTATGGGATATATGACATTTTACTGCATATTCCTTTACAGTATGTCCTCCACAAATTGTAATACATTCTAAATATGCAAAATAATAATAACCAGTAAGACGCCTGAGTCGCGAGAAGCGACCTTGCGTGCACGCATCCGCCTGGGTGACAGCAGACTGCTGGGCGAACGCTGGCGCTTTGGAATGGGGGGTCAGATCAACATATCCGCCTGGGTGACAGCAGACTGCTGGGCGAACGCTGGCGCTTTGGAATGGGGGGTCAGATCAACATATCCGCCTGGGTGACAGCAGACTGCTGGGCGAACGCTGGCGCTTTGGAATGGGGGGTCAGATCAACATATCCGCCTGGGTGACAGCAGACTGCTGGGCGAGCGCTGGCGCTTTGGCATGGGGGGTAAGATCAACATTATGGAATGAATTCTGTACTGACCATATATGGACCGTGTCTTGAGTGTACAGGGTTTGATGAGGTCAGATCAACATATGGAATTTCAGAACAGGTCACACACACACACACGCACTGCTCTTTTCATTTTGATTTAGTAAGCTGAACCTACCACCCAAACGCTGGATTTATGCCTCTTTGCCGGCATCTAGTGGTTCATGATTGTAGCTGCTGGAAAATATAAAACCCTATCAACAATGTTGTGAACAGTGAACAAACCAGTTCAGATAAATTATATATTTTTTACATTTATGATGTGTGCATCTTCTGTAATGAAACACTACAGTGCTCAACTTATTACTTAAATTAATATTATTACTTTTTTCCAGTAACTAGTAAAATAATTCATTACTTTACATTTTGTAATAATATTACCTACTAAGGTTACTATTTTCCAAACTACTATTTTCACTTGCCTTGGTGGTACTGTGGGCTTCAGTGTTTGCAACCGTATAGGTCGCTTCTTCCATCTATAAATGCACCATGTCTCTGTATGTCTGTCTGTACATGTACGTGTACGTCTGTAACGCACGTAACTCGAGAAACGTTCGCCCCACCGACTTCAAAGTTGACACACACGTTCCACACCCCCGCAGGAAGTGCAGTGCCCGGTGCCGAGTCGGTCAACCAATTGTCCAGAACTGCCACAAAAGGCCTCTGCCCGGGCTCTGGACAGGGCCCCTGCCCATGCAGGCTCCATTATGGAGCTGGCCTGTTCTGACATCACAACACTTCATATTTGTGCATGCCTGACACAGAACTCCATATGAATAAAGGGACACAGAGAGTGATGGGGGAGGGTGGGGATATGATGGCCTCATACAGTATTTGGTCTTGAAACGGGCCAAACCCTAGTCAAAAAGTCCAATAGGATTCCGATAGAAAAACTCCTATTGGAAATCCAATTAAAAAATCCTATAAGATTTTGGAACAAATCCTATTGGATATTTTCTATGGGATTATTATCCCATAAGAAATTATCCAAGAAAGTATTGCCATTAATATAGTGGTTGCAACTGTATTCATTGATTGCCCGATTGAGTCCCGTGGTGGGAGTTCTGCTCTGGTTTTTGTCAATATTAAGTAGTTCCGGTAATTTTGTGGGGGGGCACTGGAACCACGCAGTAAAAGTAAATTAATCCATAAAACTAACATCATTTATATTGTTGACCTTTCTAAAATATTAGTTTGACTTTGACCCCTCTATCACATGGAACTATTTCTTTTTGGGCGTAGTGATACGGACACAAAAAACACACTCTCCTCTGTGATTACCTGGTCATCCATCGACCGCATGGTGTGGTGACCCTCCCTGCAGCCTTTCAGCATCATCTTTGGTGTCGACATATCAGTGCTGGTCTGAGCTTGGCCCTGGGGAGAGGGAATACCATTAACCATCAGACAAACACACACCCTCTGGCTAGTCTCCTGCAGAGCCACTGTGTCAAAAACAGAAACAACCATATGATAATATAAAAACTAATGCAATAATAAAATGTGCTTCAATTACATAGTGCTTCTCACACTAGTGAACGGTTCATGGCTCACCTCAACTTCAAACAACAACTCTGGTTTCTCCTTGAATAGTGCAGGCAAGAGCAGAATTGCTGCTTCCGATTGGAGGCCTTAAAAAAAGAAAATACAAAGATTTATTATAATAATGTTATTTTCATAATCCTTTAAAATCACGAGAACAAATGTCAGTCAAGTAGTGAGTGAGTGAGTGATTCAGGGTGCTACTGCCATCAGTCAGTTTTTGTTACTTGAAAATCTAACCAAATTAGATTCTGGCAATTACCTTTTTTCTGCCATCGCAGCGAGCTTATTGAGGATTTGTTGGTCCACATCAATGTTGGCGATATCTCTCAGATCCCAAGCGAGCTTTAGAAGGCAAAGTAGAGGAAACGTGTATAAAATATAGTCATAACTCATGCAATTAAATGAGGAGACAATTGACACATTATTGTACTTACTATTTTGGATAGTCTGAGACATGGGAACTCAGAGATCGTCTCTTCTGTGCTGTGGTTGGACAAATTTTCTTGGGGAGCTCTAGGTCTGGATGGTCCTATTTCATGACTCTCAAATGTTCTTTAATGCTTCGGTCATCTTCTCCTGTAAAAATGCATGTAAAAATGCATCCCATCAAACTTTCAGATGCTGTTTTTCTCCCAGTGTGGAAGAAGAAGATTTAGGGTGGATGTTTACTGCGACCCCTTGCTCTTGAAATATACCTTGTTTTATGTTGTTAAGTACAGTATACAGTAGAGTACATGAATGGACCACTGGTCAGTTATGATGATGTAACCTTTTCTCTCTCTCAAATGAAAATAATCTCTCCTCACTATTTGCAACATCCCGTGTGAGGTGGAATGGTCCATCTGACATGGATACTTCTATGATGAATCTTTACATACCGATACAGTGCAGTGCCGTGACAATTACTCAAGTTAGAATGGCATACGTAGTAGAAACGTATACATTGTTGTCTTACTTGAGGTGGTTAAAAAGAGTCTGGATCAAAAGACTTCGTAGTTTTGTTTTACTTGCATTCTTCAGATCAGGATCTCGACTGTCTATGGCCATCCTCAGCACTGGTGGACATCTCAACTTGGTTGGCTGGCGTGATCACATGATGTTCTTGTAGCGGGCTCTCTGCAGAGGAATAATGAGAGGAAGAAAAGATAACTCAGAGAGATGACCAGCATAAATGGTGAACTACAATGAAATCATCAGTATAGCTAAATTAATTACTATTCTGGTAATCTGGTGGTAAACACATTTTCATACCAATACATCACTTTCATACCAATACAACAAGTTATACATAACATAAAATAAAATAAATACATACTGGTAGATAAGTAGAGCAACTAACTTAACATTATATTACTCATGTTGGCTATTCAACATAATATCTGGTCTCAAGCCCAATTTTGCACCAGTGATTCCCATAGGAGATTTTGTGGTATTAATTCAAAATGAATCAGGACATTTCACAAAGTTTCAAGGAAAATAGCTATAGCCAATCTACAAACTCACAGCCTATTGCAATGCAATTGGCTTGCAATGCAATGTTGTGAGCTTGAAGATTGGCCATTTTGGAATAGCCAAAGTATAACATAGTGGTCTAACAGATTCTTTGCTATTTTACCTCCTGTACCCCGGCCCAGGCCCCACTTTGAGAACCATTATGCCCTACTATAGTATACTTGGCAGCCCATGGAGCCCCATTGTGAACCCGGACATGTTGAGTACACCAAGGTTATATGTTAGAAATGTTGAGTATGTGTCCCCAGCATGGAGAAACTGCCGGATGCTAACTTGCATATGTTGAGCAATCTTCATAATTGGCATAATATATAGAAGGCAAAAAGAAATGTCATCATGCTTTATGTAGCACTTTCCCAAATGTGCTGATGGCTACGGCCGTTCTTAGCCCAAGGTGTGTATTGTTTTTGGTTTTTTTATGTTTTTATGTGATGTATTCCCATGCTTTTTGTGTTCTTGCTAAAATGTAAATCGCTCTGGATTAAGAGCGTCTGCTAAATGCCTAAATTGTAAATTCTATTGTGTGCAAACCTAATGCTTGGAATGGATTCAGCATCATGAAAACCCTTAAAGCATGATAAAATTTAGATTTTGTTTCCCTTATAGGTTGTTAATGGTATGGTCACATATTATGCCAATTATGAAAATTGCTCAACATATGCAATACATTAGCATCTGTCAGTTTCTACATGCTGGGGAGTGGGACCCATACTCAACATTTCTAACAGCCTACAACTTTGGTGTACTCAATATGCCTGGGTTCACATTCTGGCAAGTGGACTAATAATATATCAAAATAGATTATCTACACCAACCGCCCTAAACAAGTCACTATGCGACCGTTGTAAGCTTGTCAATAGGGTATTTTCAATATTTGAACTTATAATTATGCCCTATATTGAAAATAGCCGAACTACAATTAAGGTCACATGTGTTGATACGCCAGGGGTGACATGACAGTTGCAAATTAATAATGGGCCTGCCCTGATATTGTTGGGCAACTGCACCCGAAGATAGTTAAAGCCTGTGTTTTTACCAAATGGAAGGCTTATATTAAAAATACTCAAACACTAAACAGCCATTTCCACCGTCTTCAAAGCAACCACACCAAAACACGGTACAAAATAGCCCCTCCACCGCGGTTCCATGTGTTATGGGACAAGTATAAGTATGCAAACAAATAGCAAATTACCTAAATAAAGTTTCCCCAGTGACATAAAAAACGGAGTTCTTTGCCATTTAATAAACACTCACCTAAGAAAAACGCTGAATAAACTGCTGAAAGTGGGAGTCCATCAGTCCAAGACGTGACGCAGATTTTTAATTATTTCCCCTTCTGGAAAGTTCAAAACTCGCGCTCAAAAACGAACAGATCTACAAGCTCACTCCGCGTTGCGACGCGACGAGTTGTTAGCTTGTAGATCTTATTATGAAACCGTGACGTAGTGTCAACCAATAACAAACAAAGAGGCAGTTTACGTCTTGCTTGAATCACGACAGTTTTCTGAGAAATTCTAGAACGAGGTGTGTGCGCGCGCGTGTGCGCGCGCGTATCACCCCCGTCTCCCATAAATTCCATAGTAACACCAGCGCCTGTGTATTTATCACTCCCATTGTAACAATAACCAATATTATATATATATATATATATATATATATATATATATATATATATATATATATATATATATATACACACACACACACACACACACACACACATAATATAGGCCTAATATAATTGAAGGTCGCAATTATATTATTATTATTATTATATGATTATCGAAGGTTAACTATAGAATTGTACGTCACCCAAAATCCCCATACTACAATGGAATCCTATTGAAACTTTGAAAAATCCTGTTGGACTTTCCAAAGTTGGATATAACCCAATAAGATCCTATTGGCACTTTGGAAAATCCAATTGGATTTTATAAAGTGCTGATACAATCCTATAGGATTGTGTTGGATATGTGTAGATCCAATAGGATTCCTATAGGATAGGATTTCAAAATCCTGATCCTTTTGGACATTTCGAAGATCCTATAGGACTTTTTGACTAGGTAAACTCAATAAACATTATACAGTTAGGGTTAACACATGAACACATAATTCACATGCGTACAGAATCATATATAGCACATGCTGGAACGTTATCTTTTCTGATTTTTTTAAATGATTTTTTTGTGGCTTTGGCCTTTAATTTATATTTTGTTATGGAGGGACAGAGAGTAGGCTAACAGGAAATGGGGAGAGAGTTGGGGGGAAGACCATTGGCCCCAAGGCCATTGGGACCGAGAGTCGAACCCACGTCACACTGCCAGACTGGATTACCAGCCAAGGTGCCTGGACCATTGAGCCATGGCCCAGGCTGTGAACTGGTTTTTTGAGTCTTTTCTTTTGTCCAATTTGATCAGTCAGGCATCATCCCTCTTAGGCCCCATTTGCTTGTTGATTACTGTGTTAGTATAAATTATCTCCCATTCTTCATGATACATTTGACCTTAGTCATGCTAGTGATAGACTGACAGAACATGAAGCTAGTTTGGGAGTGCATGTATTACGATGAACCATGGAATTGCAATGGGTGAGTCTCACCCAAAGCTGCAGTGGGAGAAATATATCTCTATATATATATAATGTGATGATTATATTATATTATGATGATATGATCTCTCTTTTTAATGTGCCAAAATAGCAAATTCACTTACATAGGCGTGCTAATGTAACCATAGATGGGACTTTGCTGCCACCTTTTGGTAAAATGAACACAACTATGATGGATTTACAGAGAAAATAAATGAAAATAAATACATTCGTTTTTCTTTCTGCTGGTGAACATATTGTAGATATAACATTCTAAATAACATTGTAAATAAACATTTAAAATGTTTTCTTAGGCTTACATCTGTTAATAAATTGAGACATATTGTGGACTTTTACCTCTGTAGTGTGACTTATGCTAAGGCCTTAAACACACCGGACCAAACCTGTTTTCTCTGATTTGGAATAAAAAAGGGTTGTTGTATTTTTGGGGGGGTTTTTTTGCCTCGATCCTTTCTTTGTTTTTCATTATTTGGTTCATTACATATGAAGATCTTCATCTCAATGACAATAGAAATGTAATATTGATGTATAACAGCCATGGACTCTGCCATTAGCTGATGATTCTGTCATTGTTAGTCTGTTGGGTGATGGTGAGGTCAGCCATGGCCCAGTTGTGGATTATTTCGTTTCTTGGTGCGAAGAGGCATTTTTGCAACTCAACGTCACAAAGACCAAAGACATGTTCATTGATTTTCGTCGATGTCCACCTGCTCCTCAGAGCAGTGTTATTGATGATCAGTCAGTAGAGTTTGTAACTAATTACAAATATCTCGGAACCATAGACAATCTTCTCAAATTCGACTGCAACACTGAAATGGTGTGTAAGAAAGGCCAGCAGCGCCTCTTCTGTCTAAGGAAGTTGGCCAAATTTCAGGTCGACAAATGACTGATGATTTTATTTTATAGATCCTTTATTGAGTCAGCTGCCTGAGTTATATATATATATGATGAGCAGGTGCTAAAAAAGCATCATGTATTAGAGCAGACAGCTCTCACCCCCTATACCGGGAATATGAATTCCTGCCATCCGGCAAATGGTTAAAGACCCCCTTTTACAAAAACCAACAGGTACAACTTTTCATATACCTACCTCCATCCGAGCCATCAACAAGGGAAGCAGGAGGAGGTAGATGTAGTTACACTGTGCACTTTAGCCCTAGTTGCACTTTATATTTAATGTAGGCCTAACATCTGTATCTTGTGATAATGTATACGTATGTCTGTTGTTGTTATGTATGTTCTACTGTTTGTAATGTCTGGAGAGCTTTTATTATCTGCTGTAAAACGAAGTGCCCAGTTTGGGACATATGAATAAAGTTGACCTTGACCTTGATTAGGAGGAGTGAATGTACTATGATGGACTGAAACTACCCTAATATGGGACCCTTATTATCTTAATAGGACTGCAAGATCTGTAACATAATGAATGTAACACACAAATGTAACAATTTA
This sequence comes from Protomyctophum bolini, assembly GCF_963924005.1. Lineage (NCBI taxonomy): Eukaryota > Metazoa > Chordata > Actinopteri > Myctophiformes > Myctophidae > Protomyctophum > Protomyctophum bolini. The sequence continues at coordinate 14,641,964 of NC_137871.1, read as the reverse complement.
AGTGTAACAATTATGTAATGAACTGATGCCCAACACGACCTACCTTTTCACAAAAATAACAATAGGGTTGTTGTAGTACTGTGTGGGTGGTTGAGCACCTCATTATCAAGTTCTACTTAGGGCCTCCGTAAAAGCACTGAATTCAAGTCAAGTGTTCACTAAAACACCTTGAAGACCCTAACAGGAGCCCTTGTACAAGGTTTCTTCAACTATGCATGCACCTCTTGGTACCACAGCATCTCAAAGGCCCTAAAAACAAGGCTCCAGACTTCCCAAAACAAACTGATCAGGCTACTACTTGGCCTCAATTCCCAAACCCACCTCACCCCTGACCACTTTGACAGGCTTAGGGTTGACGACATAGTACAGTATCTTGGAATGGATCTGTTCCACAAGATTCGCTACACCACCTGTCTAAATACTTCCTTAATGTCAACAAAGTCCACACTCACAACACCAGAGAGAGTACAACAAACCACGTGCAACCCAGATTTGGCTCAAACAAGGGATTACATTAATTTCACTCCTATGCCACTAAAATGTGGCATGCCCTACCAGCCATTAAGACAATAAGTCATGTGAATCCCTTGACTCCTTCAAAACCGCTCTCAAAAAGCACCTATGGCTGCAATTCGAAACTAGCCCCCGGAAAAAAAGTCTGAGTCCGCCCCCACACACCTGTTTTTGTGTATATTTGTGTATATTTGTACGTCTCTAAAAGTTCTGATGAATTGAAAATGGTGGACCCTGTTGTAAACAAGTGTGAGTGCGCTTAATCATGGTGTGTCCACAGTAACAGTTTTTGTATTGACTTTTATTTTAAATGTACCCATTATGCATACTGTGAAATAAAACATTATAGTCCAGATTTTTGTGACATATGTCCGACTTGAATAATTTAATATCCACAGCTAAATGTAACGGAGGCTGTGGGAGTGTGAGTTCGAATCCACTGTGATGCATCCGGCTTCGTTGGGCGTCAATGTGAACACAACTGGCCTGTCTTCGAAAGCCAGACGGGGTATCAATTGGCACAGCGACTAAATTGGGGAGGAAAACGGGCTAATAAATTAATTGGCTACTCTAAATAAAATGCTTTTATGGCCTCCATAAAAGCACTGAATACAAGTCAAGTGAAGTTACTATAGTCCTGATTTTTGTGACATATATTATGTCCAACTTAGTTTAGTAAGCCTCAAATCTACAGCTCTGGCCATCCCCATTCCACACTGAATTGGCAATATCTAGCATGTTACCAACAATACTCCAAACAAATAGAAAGGCAAACCTTTGCGCAATGCAGCAGTCTAAAAACTACTAGGCCTGTGATAACAATAGAATAAAGTGGCTTATATTCTTTGAATAAGCCTACTCTGTTAGCGCATGCAAGACATCAAAGGCAGTTGACATCTCAGTAGCTATTATTCAAATGTTGGAAGTGTTACAAAATCCATATAACGTGTTTAACACTGGGTTTTGTTTAATGTCAAAGGGTCATTCAATTCTGAGAATATGTCTGTGCTTATATATGCATGCATAGTGCATACTGATTGACCAGTATACTAAATACTTTATACAATTGTGTTGCAACTTTTTAATAGATTTCATAGATAGCTTCATAGACTTGTTTGAAAGCATTATCATCAGTGTTGTGTAAATTTACGTTTTACACATTAATAATGTTACTAAATATTTTCAGATAATTTACCATGTAAACTCTCAATACATAAACTTGGGTTGGTTTGGTAGGTAGGTAGGTAGGTAGGTAGGTAGGTAGGTAGGTAGGTAGGTAGGTAGGTAGGTAGATAGGTAGGTAGGTAGATAGATAGGTAGGTAGGTAGGTAGGTAGGTAGGTAGGTAGGTAGGTAGGTAGGTAGGTAGATAGGTAGGTAGGTAGGTAGATAGGTAGATAGGTAGGTAGGTAGGTAGGTAGGTATAGAGGTATACGTATATACTGTGATGTCTGTCTGTCTGTCTGTCTGTCTGTCTGTCTGTCTGTCTGTCTGTCTGTCTATATAGGCTACTTCCATTAAATGTACTCTAGTCTAGTAAATATATTATTCACAAGTATTGATTACACCATCCAAAACCATGAGAAGTCAAAGTGTTACACCAACCTAGATGTTTTCAGCCATCGTGTGTGCCTTAATCAGTGGGGTCAAAATGTTTCCCAAAAAGTCTTCCCATTCCAGGCTGACATGGCTACAGCGAACTTTGGATGTGGTTATGGGTTATGCCAACTGTGGCAAAAGTCACACACACATACTGTACACACACACACACACACACACACACACACACACACACACACACACACACACACACACACACACACACACACACACACACACACACACACACACACACACACACACACACACACTTACTTATAGGTTACATATTGAAACTGACCTGCTCTTGTGTCACCAAGGTTTTCTGTGTCACCAAGGTCTCTTTCACGCACGCACGCACGCACTGACACACACACACACACACACACACACACACACACACACACACACACACACACACACACACACACATACAAACATATATCTATTAAAAACCTCTATATTCCTCACAAATTTCACATAATAATCATTGCTAGACTTTGTAGGATGTACAAATGTAGGATTTGTTGAATTAAAAAATGTGCTTTCCACAGTTGGGAAACAGTGAACTGAATGACCTGGTGACCTATGCTATGACTGTCCTTGTAGTCATTTACTGACAAGTTGGAGGTCAAGAAATTCAACAGAAAAGGGGAGTTAGAATCTCAAGAGGGGGAAGTTATTAGTATTCAATGGACCATTGGTTGAGAAACAGTGGGATGTATCATGTATATACACATGGGATGCATAGCAAGTGTTACAAAAGCACTAATCTTAGCCCATATATCCCCACCCAACACAACAGTGGTCCCCAGCAGGTTGATTCTAAGTCAGGGTGGTGGTGGTCCCTCATTCACAATCAGTGCCCATACCTGAGGCGGGGTTGGCGAAAGGGCCTTTCTGTGTGGAGTTTGCATGTTCTCCCCGTGCCTCCTAGGGTAGGTACCCTCACAAAACACATGCGGAATAACGTGTTCCTTCCATACGTTACGTCCGGCCGGGGAAACCCACCCTGTCAGGTGAAAAGAAGCAGTGTGGACTCCTCATGCATAGAAGGAAGCATGAGGTCAGTCCGCTGTCCCCCCAGTTTGGCAGAGGAAGTGTATCGCCCAGGATCGGATAGATAATTGACACTGGGTGAAAAAATGGGTTGCAAAATTGAATATTGTGGGATAAACTAAAAAACTAAAAAAAACAAACAATGGCCATTGTTCTGAAACGTGGTGTGTTACATGAAAATGGGTCTGTGGCACTACCGGATCCCCTATATGCACTTTCGATTCCATTCTCCCCTGCTGGACTGACCAGAAGATATGAGTCAAACAACAGGATAAGAATAAAGCATTGTGGCAGGGGGCGGGATCAAGGTGTCTGTGAGTATAGGGTGACAGGGCTGGCTTTGCCAGCTCACAGGCGCACCTGCAGCAGATTGTGTCAATTAAATGAAGGACAGCTGCTGTGTATATAAGGAAGCTAATGTGCTTGTGTTCTCGGTTGCAGTTGCAGTGAGAGGCTGGGTCCAGACAGAGCCACACAATACTCCACATTCCTGCCTGCTAGAATTGGATGTTTAATGTCACACACGGTGACTGTTTAGTTGAGGTTATAGGATTCACATTGAGGACACTGTGACTTGATACATTTTAGTTTTGGCTCCTGTTAATGACGGAGAGTCGAAGACAGTGTTTGTCTCCGTCCCTGGCTTAAGAGGAATAAACAGCCTACTTGAGAACAACTGCCTGTGTCGTGTCCTTCCGTGCCCTGGGTTGTGACCCGCTTGGTCACAAGCATATATCTAAATGACGGAGTGGTTGTGCAAAGACCCGCCCGGCCGGCAGCACTGTTTAATGCAATTTATTTGTGCGAGTTATACATATTTCTTGTTGAATTACTCATGACAAAGTTGTAAAAGTCAACAGTATGTACACATGTCCATAAAATAAGCAAGCAGCACGTGCAGACAATACACTAGTTCTTTCTTTCAATCATTTTATTATTATCACAATCTGATACAACGCCGGCTAGCCTACTTTCTAATGTTTTGATAATTCAGATGCATCTCATAAAAATAATGAACATGCTGTAATTAGGACAACAAGCTGTATCTCGTATCAAGTAGGCCTACACATACTTCATTATATTACATTATATATCATGACAATGCAATGACACAGCAGCAAAACAACTTAATTTTTCATTTAAAAGAACATCTGTACACTTTTGTATTTATTGGATCCTATTGAAATTCTCGAAAATCCGTGAAAAAACGGGGGTCCAGACCCAAATCAGTCCCCCCTAGTTATGAAATGCCATCAACCGCTCACATAGTGACGGAGTGTGTGTGTGTGTGTGTCTGTACTTCTGTCTGAGCACGACCCATTGACCTCTGCAACTGCTGCTTGGAGTCTCATTCAGGCACACACACACACACACACACACACACACACACACACACACACACACACACACACACACACAGGATGCACCTGGGACGTATCCTTTATTCCTTAGTGATGTATCCCAAGGTCATCGGGGGTTTCGGGTCTCGCAACATCATAGCTCACTCAGGTGACCCAGCTGGGGTGATCAATATATACCTCTTTGAAAAAAATGAAATCATCAGCCTATATACAGTTAAAGAAAGTAAAAAAAGGGGGAAAAACGTGTACAGTATGGAAAAATCACACCTGTGTGATTATTTCTCTTATCATCTTACAACATCAAGGAGGGAATTTTAACTCATGTTGCTATGATTAGGTGATGTAATGATGCAAAACAAACATGACATTCTCTTTATTGTTAATGGAATTTTTAAAACAAACATTGAACTAAACACAAACATTAAACCTGTATATAGGTGGGGGGGGACTTTTCCAGTTTCGAATTCCAGACACCCGTAAGTGCTCTTGAAAGCATTTTTGAAGGAGTCTATAGGCCGGGATTCACATTTCTTATAGCTGTTGGTAGGGCGTTCCACATTTTAGTGGCATAGGAGCGAAATTAGTTTTCTCTGTTGGGCATCTTAACTCATAAAACAACAAGGTGCAAAAAGCGGCACTCCAAAATAGACTGGCTCAGATGCCATTTTTCATGTTTATTTGAGAACGCTCAACGGATGGCTGGCATCTCTCTATAGGGTGAGACGTTCAGTCACGCGAGAGAGACTCGGGAGTAGAGTCACTGCTTCTATGCCTGGAAAAGAGCCAGCTTAGGTGGTTCGGGCATCTAGTCAGGATGCCTATATTGAGTTGAGTTTCTCGCTAGGGAGGTCCTCGATGCACGTTCCTCTGGGAGGAGACCTCAGGGCAGACCAAGTAGACTAGGTCCGTTTCCCCAAAATATGAAGTTTATGAACCCCAAAAGCCTGACTTAATTCTCCATGGTTCATGTGTATAAGAATACATTAGAGGTCACAGCTCCTTTAAGTCTCCTCCTTGCCCCCCGTATAAATGCCTTGCCACACCTCCACCTCTTCCTTCTGTATTTCCGCATGGAACGAGGTAGGTGTCTTTGTTGTTCTCTGCATAACAAAATAAGCATTGTACTTGTTGCAAAATGATTTATACAGTGTTTGTTCAGTCCTTGCATTAGTCCTTGCATTAGGAACTAACGTGGAGACGTGTCTGTGATTATTCCTTGTCAGGTATGTTACATAGTATTATGTGTTGTGTTACTGTCGCTCTTGCTTCTGTATTTCCGCATGGAACAAGAGAGGAGTCCTTGCATTAGGAACTAACGTGGAGACGTGTCTGTGATTATTCTGTTGTTTCCAAAGAGAGTTCTGTGTCCGTCTGTCCATTCAACACAACGCAGAGAGAGACAGACTACACCGGTTACATAAGACCCTTTCAGCGTACAAAGCCATAAACCATTGAGATAAGCTCTGAATTAGGAGAACATGAATCTAGCCGTTGTAAAAATGTAATAGAGTAAAAGTACTGAAGTCAAAACTTTAAACCTTTTAAA